>NW_027397087.1:28338550-28487192 GCF_003265705.2 Callorhinus ursinus
ATGAGGGAGCAGCAAGGGAGCAGAATGAACAGAATCAGGGAAGGGAAAACTACTAAAACCTGGGTGAGGTTGTTTGTCCATGCGAAGTTAGGTTCCTACCCACCCACAGAAACTGGGAGAAAGATGGCCTGTCTTCAGGTGTTGACTGAAACAAACCGTAAATGCTTTTGGCAGCCTTGAATTTTGTCAGGCAGGCACCTTAGAAACTTAGTGTTGGTTGGCATTTTTTACAGCCAAGGTTGAGACCAAGTCAAGAAGAGGGGTTGGAGGAGACCGGCCAGAGTTTGGTCAGGGAGGAAATCTTTGCCAGCACAACTCTCCCACAGATTGAAGGGCTTTCAAAATCATCCTGCGTCCCCTTCTACTAAACAACAGGGACCCCTTTTCCCTTCCTCCAATTAGGATAAGCAAAAAAAAAAAAAAAAAAGCTCAGTGCCCTTCCCAATGCCCCATCCCATGAAACCCACCATACTAGATAATGTCTAATATGGCTTTCAGCTTTGCAGTCCTACAGTAATACCACAGGCTGTTTTGTCTCCATTTGAAGACAGAGCCAAAGAAACAGGCTGAAAGGACAGTATGCAGAAATGTTGGACAGGGAATGGAGGATGTGGGAGGTTGTGGCCCTTCCTTCCCTGTAAGTCTTCATGTCAAATGCATACTCCCTTGCCTGAATCACTTTGTACAAATCCCTGGGAGCAAAGCAAGGAAATGGGTGGACCCTGGAGCAAACCCTAATTCTAGTTCTTCCATTTGACTTTATTTCTGTAAGCAACTTAGCCTCCCTTAGCCTCAGCTTTATTACTTGTCTGGGAGATAATGCCCACTATTAAATGAACAAATGTGTATGAAGTAGCCAGCACATAATAAAGTCTAATAATGGTGAGCTCTCCTCCCTAAGGGGGGTGAGATAGCCCAGTGCTATTGAGGTCTTCTCCCAATATGAATTCCATTTTCCAGTGCTCCAGTAGGATTCTCTCAAGCTCAAAATCAAGACTGACAAGTGAAAACCTTCAGAAAATGAAACTCTAGTAGCAGACTGCAACTATTTTTCTATAAAAAGTACAGTTTTCCACTCATTCATATAAAGTTTTCAATACATACTTGTTGAAAGCTTACCATGTGCCTGGCACTAGGGCTAAACCCAGATGAAACAGTCTGGACTCTGAAGGAACTCACAGATCATTGGCAAATCCAAAAAGTTAGGTCAAGTTGTACCACAGGGCTAAGTGCCGTAAGAGGGGAATATAGGGCAAGATGGAGGCAGGAAGGGAGCGGCTAACATCCTCCAGGGCGGGGTTTGCCCTGGGAACACCGGAGATGAGAACATTCCGGGAAGAAAAGTCTGTGCAAAAGCCTGGAGGCATCCAGCAGCCTGTTTTCAGAGAACTGAGGCGAGAGTCCTGGCGAGAAGTGGGAGATGAGGAAGGTGGGAAAGGAGGGGCCATAATGTTAGCTGCCAATTACAAAGACCCCTATAGCCCATTCACGTGAAAAGGAATTTATTGAAACATACTGGGTGGGATGACCATATATTTTTGCGCCCCATTTGAGAGGGAAAGGGCGCTACTTTTAATTATGCCTGACAGCAGATGTGCAGGAGACACGCATGGAGTTGTTAACTGGGGGGCACTCCCTGAGGCTGGGAGATTGAGAGCCGCCGCACAGCCTGGAGCACCGCCCAGGCCTGCAGTGGGGCAGTCTTGACACCCCCCTAGGTGCTGGTGCTGGGTGCGGGACGAGAATCCCTGTCACTGCTGCCCAGGAAGCGCCCTTGATGGCATTACCAGCTTCCTAAAGTGGGCACCTCTGATTGGCGGAGGCTTCTTCACACACCTGCCACCAAGTGAAGGGAAACTAGGAGAATAAATTCCTGACACCACCACCTACCGGCTGTGAGGCTTCGGCCAAATTACTTCACTTCCCTGTACCTCTATTTCCTCCTGTCCAAGATGGCAGGGATAAGAACACCAGCGGCCTCTAGAGTTGGCATGACGTTTAAATGAAATGACGTGTAACGAGCTCAGACCTGTGCCTATCACAGGATGGCACTATGTGAGCTTTTACTATTATTGTTGTTATTCCTTAGGGAGGTAGCCTTCATAAGATAAGAAATTCTCTCAAAGAAAGGAAGTGTTTTGAAGGGGCCCAAAGGAATGACAGATATCCACTACACCTTGATTCAGGGCTGAAGAATGTAACAAAAATGAATTATTCCGCTCATTTGTTTATTCAATAAAAATGGCAGTGTCTGGGCCCCCTGGGTGGCTCAGTCGGTTAAGCATCTGCCTTTGGCTCAGGTGATGATCCCAGGGTCCTGCTCAGCAGGGAGTCTGCTTCTCCCTCTCTCTTTGCCCCTCCCGTCCTCCGGCCCTGGCCTGTGCATGCACTTTCTCTCTCAAGTAAATAAATAAAGTCTTTTTTTAAAAAATGGCAGTGTCCATGGGGCTGAAGATGCAAATAACGCCTTATCTTTTCATTTGCATAAGTCAAATCAAATTTAGTGGAAGCTCCACCCATCAAGGTTGGTAAAAAGCACTATATTGACCTTCTTTGTAGGGGAGGGACTCCTTATACCTCCTTAGTATTAAACAAGAACCCCAGAAAGTTGTGGGGTCGTGTTGCTGGTCCTCTGTCTATGGCTGTTGCTGGTGTGGGCTCTGTGGGCGTCCCCAGGTCTGTGGAGGCTACTTGCAGGTGGGAATCCTCTCTGGACACTTAACCCTATCAGCACCCAACATAGTCCTGGGAGGTCTTCCCTGAGCTTGGCCACGGGTTTGGGAGGCTCCTACTCCATGTACCCAGGCAACCATGCCTTCTAGGGGCAGGCTCTCTAAGGCCCTGCCGGCTGCATGGCCCAGACCCAGGGCCACACTCGGAACTTGCACCAACCACTATTCTCCTGTGGGCTCGCTGTCCCCACAACTGCTCCTGGTGGTGAGTGTGAGGGCAAGGGACCGGAAGCAAGGGAAAGGAAGGTGAAAGCAAGCAAGCAGAAGCCCCCTTTCAACCCCTGCCATGGCCTTCATGCAAGAGGCAGCCTGCCCAGCTCCTGGAGAGAGGGCACTGAATCACACTTGGCAAAGGAAATAGTACCTAGAGCAACTGAACATTCCCTTGATATTACACTACTTTCATAGCAAACGTGGCTGAAAAGGTTTTGGACCAGATAGAGATGTCACTAAAGTTCCTTTCTACCCAGTTGGAAAGGGATTTGGCCCAGCAAAGTAGATAGCTGGGAAAGACAAAACCTTCTGTATATACTTGGGTGAGTTGAGACCTCTCCAACAACCACCTGCACTTGTTAACTACCCCCTGGGGGATAAGGAAAGCCCAGACCTTCAGGACTCTGAGGCCTGGCTGCCCTCTTGGCAAGAAAGGAGATGTGGCTCATTCCTTTGTGGTGAATCCAGTTCCAAAAAGGAAAAAAAAAAAGGAAGTTTTTCTCAATAGGTTATTCTACCTCATGACGAACCACAGGAGTGTGGACTTTCTGCTATTGGTAAAGGGAGCTTTAAAGCATTTAAGTAGGGGAGACACATGACTATTTCAGTTTCAGAATATTCATACTGGTTCATAATACATCTCTTATTTTTAAATAAGCTTTTTAAAATTTTGAGATAGGGCGCCTGGGTGGCTCAGTTGGTTAATCGACTGCCTTCGGCTCAGGTCATGATCCTGGAGTCCCGGGATCAAGTCCCGCATCGGGCTCCCTGCTCAGCAGGGAGTCTGCTTCTCCCTCTGACCCTCCCCCCTCTCATGTGCTCGCTCTCTCTCTCTCACTGTCTCTCAAATAAATAAATAAAATCTTTAAAAAAAATAAAATAAAATTTTGAGATAATTGTAGATTCACACCCAGTTCCAAGAAATAAGGTGGATCTTGTATACCCTTTTCCCAGGTTCCCCATGGTAACATCTTGCAAAACTATAGTATATCACAACCAGGATACTGACAGTTGATACAGCCAAGATAGAGAAAAGTTCCATCACCACAAGGATTTCTCATATTGCCCTTTTTTTTTTAAGGTTTATTCATTTATTTGAGAGGGATTGAACGTGTGCACGAGGGAGCAAGCAACCGGGTAGGGGCAGAGGGAGAGAGAGAATCCTGAGCAGACTCCCCGCTGAGCACTCTCTCTCTCTCTCTCTCTCTAAAAAAAAATCACAGATTGCTGGGTACCCCTCTTAGAGTGTCTGATTTAGAAGATTTGGGCAAAACCTGAACATTTGCATTTCTAGCAAGTACTTGGGTCATGCAAATGATGACGGTCCAAGTGCCATACTTTGAAAATCACAGCTCTAGAGTATATAACCTAAAAATGGTATTGCCAGGCCATACGTTACAAGTATTTCTTCAACAATTAATAGACACTCCCAAGCTGCCATCCAAAGTCAGTGTACCGTCCACTAAATTTTAAGGGATAAAAGAATAAACCACCCAAAGAAAACATTAAAAGTATGGAGCAACCAATGTAACAAAGAAAGTCGCAACACGAAAGAGGAAGTGCTCTGAATTCTTGTGGTTGGAAGGGGGGGCAGGAAGCTGATTAACAGTAATATTTATGACCTCTGATATCTCCACACCAAAGCAGAGTATGAATGATGAAGCAATTTTGAGATTATCCCAAGAAAACAAATAATACTAGGTATGTATAGTTTATACTGTACCGAGATATCATAGAATAGGACTTGTGGCAGGAAGCAGCTCTAGGAGAGTATTCTTTCCTCCGAAGAAATAGAACAGGGGCTAAGGTCCTGAATGTCAGTTCTCAGCTTCATCTCTCACTCTGCTCCCCTTTGTTCTCTGTGGCAGCCATGGCCTCTTTTAGTTCCTCTAATGAAACCTCCTCCCTCCTACTGCAGGGTCTTTGTTCTTGCTGATTCCTCTGCATGGAACACTTCCTCTCTCTGTCTGTACTCCAACCCAGTTAATTCCCATTTATCCTTAAGGTCTTAGATCTAATTTTTACCTCAATAGAAAAACCTTCTCTCATCTTCCAGACTAGACCAAATCTCACCATCGTAACTTCTCAACACAGGATGCATCTCTCCTTCACAACACTTATTACAGCTGGAATTTTACATTTTACTTGTGTGTTTATGGGATTTATGAATATGTTACCCGCCAGCCTCGTAATCTCTAGGAGGGCTGGGCATGTGTCTTTTTTGAGTAAGCATTGTAACCTCAGCACCAACTTTGTCTGGAAAAGAGCAGATATCCATATATATGTGTTAGATGATTTAAGAGTAGCGTTCTGTGAAAGCCTTTAACGAATCTGAGATTAAAAGTGCAATGGGAAACATTCTGAAGAAGAAAACAGGAGAGGAAACGGAAGTACTTTCAGGACATCATGAACTAGCTTGTCACAGATGGCAATGATGGGCTCCTGTTTGAACAACCAGTTCAAGCTTTGCGTAGTGGCAGTATCGTAGCCAATGAGGTTTATCCGAGGCGCGATTATTGCTAATTGAACAACCAGTTCAAGAGGACTGGCTACTGGATCTCTGATCCCCTGGAGAAAAGTTTCTATTGCTGTACGATAGGTCCTATAGGAGGTCCAGTCATATTCAATATTTGAACAAGACAAGACATATTCAGTATTTGAACAAGACATACAAACAAGACATGTTGTTTGCAGATGATATGAAAGTTAAAAGGTTTACAATATAGACTATGTCAGAATTTAGGTTAAAAATAATACCAATGGAGCCTGGGTGGCTCAGTCAGTTAAGTGTCCAACTCTTGATTTCAGCTCAGCTCATGATCTCAGGGTCATGAGCTTGAGCCCCATGTTGGGCTCCGCGGGGGGGCACGTGGAGCCTGCTTACGGATTCTCTCTCTTCCTCTCTCTGTCTGCTCCTCCCCAGTGCACTTGAGCTCTCTCTCTTAAAATATCACTCTCTCTCTCTCTCAAACAACAACAACAATAATAATACCAATGGAAATACTAAGCCAAAACAGGTAAGAGAAACGTTAATCAATCTTGCAAATACATGATATGGAAGGGAAACTGGGTTTGACTATATTGTTTATGTAAAAAGAAAAAGACTTGATTGCTGACCACATATTCATTATGAACCAATGTTGTGATTCAACTGGCAAAAATGTTAACTGTCCAGAGGAGAGGAGGTGATGGGCTCACTTTACTGGTGGACCCTCAAGCACTCTGTCTGTCTAGTTCTTAGAGCCAATCTGGGGCCTGGAAACCTTGAGATATGAAGAATGATTAGAGGAGCTGGAGAAGGTTAGCCTGCAAAAGTAAACACTAAGGGAAAACGAAAGCTGACCTCAGATAGAGACAGCCCACCAAACTCATACCTCCAATTTCAGAAAAGATACTCTTTTTAAATCTCTCATGATTCTTTATTTCCACAATTTCTGATAAATTCTTTCCTACATCTTTATGTTGTTTCATTTATTCCTATTTTTTTTCATAATCCCTGGTTTGTTTTGTGAATATTATGCCTTCATTTCTCTGAGGATTCTTTAAAAAAAAACACATATTTTGTTTTCTGTCAACCCACTGTGTTTTGGGGGGGAGTTGTTTTCTTTTTAAGCCAGAGAATGGCCTCTTTTCTCTTTTCCTATAGATTGTTCTACTGCTTTCGTTTGTTTGAGGTGATTTCACTTTTTTGTTGTTGTTGTTGTTTTTTGGTAGACAGCAAAGCAAAGTTTATTGACAGTACAAAGTTCCCGAAGAGGTAGGGGACCCAAGAGCGTTGCCCATGATTTCACTTTTTGATTATTGATTTTGTTGCCAGTATTTCTTAGAAATATTTTCCTTCAGATGTTTTGGAAATTCGGTTTGCGGGTTTATTTTAGCGGAAAATTTATTTCCTTCACCCTTTTCTTTCTTGTCCTTTTCCTCACTTCCTTTCTTCCCCTTCCCCTCCCTGTGTAGTTGTTTACTTTTCTTCTGTCTGGTTTCTGGGACTCCCAGTCCAGAGCAAGCTAAAATAGTGGAGTTCTGGGCTCCTGCCCCATGGTGATAGTAAAGAGCCAGCCAGTACACCTGCCGGCTGGTTGGTTTGGTTGCCTCCTAGGTACTTGGCTTGCATGGAGAACATTTATTCTCTGTTACCTTCACAGAAGCCATACTTCAGGTGGCCTCTACCTGCTTCTAAACTGGTGGGAGTCCACCAGAAACTTGGTCTTTGCTCTCTGCATGGCTCTGTGCTTCTGTTCCATTTTTTCATCCAAGGAGAGGTACAGAAGAGTACATAAAATATATATGTACAACTTTTAAAAGAATGATAAAGTGAGCACTCATTGTAACCACCACTAGCTATGTCTTTTACACTTCCTTTTGCTGTCATGAGCTTGGAGTAGTGGGGCTCCCAGGATGGGAACCAACAATACCATCTTGATAGAATGCACCTGTCCACTCTAACTGCAGGTGGTGCTCCAGAAACCTCTGTGAGTTTCAGTGCCAAACCCCTGAATCTTAGGATACCCTGATCTCTTCCGATTGGTGGCTTTGTTAGCAGCCCCAATATAATTATTATATAATTATAATTATTTAGCCCCAGTATCTCCCGACTAGGTGTGGTTACCATTATTGCCTTTTAAACAATTAAACAATTATTAACTCAAGATGTTTACAGCTTCTTCTCCTGACAATATCTTGTCAATTCAAATCTGTGAATTCTCTGTGTATATATTCCACCTGCAAGGAAAGACAGGGTCATTTTATACATTGGGTATATATTGCTCTCGTACTTAAGGACTAGAAGCTTTCAAAAATCTCCATATATATATACATATATGTATATGTATATATATACATGTTGTAAAATTGGAATGGATCCTTATCTTCAAAATTAACATTGCCATTGATTGTTCAGTTAGGATTGTACACATTTTACATTTTGTAGCAATTTGAGGTTAGGTTTCTTATTTCACAAGAATCTCTGATGTCTACAGATGTCAGAAATCAGCTAATTATAAACTATATTAATTACTTTTGGATTAAAAATTTTCAAGTGCAAAAAAATTTTTAAATGTTTACAGCAAAAAAAATTGTTTTAATGTAAGTCTGCATATAACTTAACGTTTGATGTGGTGTGGCACTGGATCTCCAGAAGTGAGAGATTTTAAAAGGACCTTAGGGAAATCGAAGGAGCTGAAATGAGGCGTAAGGAAAGGAGATGGCAAGAGAGAGTTCTAGGGGGAAAGGAGGTGCCTGCTCAGCGGCTGGTGTGTGCCAGTGCTGTTCCAAGAGCTGAGGCTCCATAAGTAAAAGTCACGGCTCTCTGAGGAGGGCACAGTCTGGTAAGGAATCAGGGAAGTTCAATGAAACGAAGTGTTACGTGTTATTGAGGAGGTGTGCGGGGTCGCCTGGGTGGCTCCGTCGTTAACCGTCTGCCTTCGGCTCAGGTCATGATCCCAGCGTCCTAGAATCGAGCCCCGCATCGGGCTCCCTGCTTGGCGGGAAGCCTGCTTCTCCCTCTCCCACTCCCCCTAATTGTGTTCCTGCTCTCGCTGTCTCTATCTCTGTCAAATCAATCAATAAAAAAAATAATTTAAAAAAAAGTAGGTGTGCGCACTGGCAGGTCAAAAAGGTGTGGCGAGTACTCCCAACTGGGATGGCAACTGGGAAGGCTTCTCTGAGGAGATGACACTTTGTGGAAATAAAGATCGAAGGAGAGGCAGAGGGGAGAAAAGCCGTGCGGGGAAAGATAACAAACATCAAGAATGAGACAAGGCAAGGAAAGAAAGGGAAAAAGAGGAAGGGCTCGATGCGATCGACGCTCCGGCATCCGGCATCGACTGCTAAGGTCTGCGCGCGGTCACCGCCCCCTCCCTTCCATCTAGTCCCCTCCCCTCCCGGCGCCTCCACCGCCCGCCCGGCCTGCGCGAGCTCTGAGGCTGCCGGCTCGCGGCAGACGCCATGTACCGGCTCCTGTCAGCCGTGACGACCCGTGCCGCGACCCCCGGGGGCTGTGCCTGGGGCCGCGGACGGCGTGAGGCCCACCAGCGCGCCGGCCTGCCGCCGCTCGGCCCCGGCTGGGTCGGGGGTCTCGGGCTGGGGCTGGGGCTGGCACTCGGGGTGAAACTGGCGGACGGCCTGAGGGGCGCGGCCCCCGCGCAGCCCCCAGCGGCCCCCGATCCCGAGGCGTCGCCCCAGGCCGAACAGCTGCCGCCGCAGGAGCAGCCCCTGGCTCCGTGGTCTGCACAGACCCCGATGCCGCCCCCCTCCCGGCGCTTCGCCAGAGCCATCGACAGCAGCCGCGACCTGCTGCACCGGATCAAGGTGCGGAGACGGGGGCGTAGGCGGCCGGGAACCTGGCGCCCCACTGCCCGCGTCCCCTCGGAATGGGGCCACTTGGTGGTCCTGTCCCGGGCCCGAGCGGACCCCACCCCAGGCGGTGGGATGCCCGCGGCCGGCTTCCGAGAAGGACTTCCCGTTCCCCGACCGCCCGGCCACGGTCAAAAGCTCCTGCGGGTTGCCCAAGTCGGGGCGGAGGTCACAGCGCCCGCCTCGGGAACCTCCCCTTCGCCCTCAGTGCAGACCAGGCACGCCCCTCACCGTTAGTGCCGGGCCTGGCGCAGCCGAGGGGGGCGGGGCCCGGCGGAGGGGCGGGAGGCCCCAGAGCCACGCGCTGTGCGCTGGGCGAGGCATTTCGGCTTGTCTTTGAACTGTCTGTCCTTTCCCTCCGTTCTTAGGATGAGGTGGGCGCCCCCGGCATAGTGGTTGGAGTCTCTGTAGATGGAAAAGAAGTCTGGTCAGAAGGTGGGCTCAGAAAAGTGTTATTTACTGGCTTGTTTTATGCCAGTTGATGAATGAAATTTTGATGTTTTACTGCTAGGCGTGGATCCCCTGAAATGTTCAGTTTTCGTAAAGCCGTACGTATCGTAGAGAAAACATGTCTAATAGAATAAAGAATCGGGCTTTCTGTAAACAGCAAGATTTAAATGGGACTCTTGGAGTCTTCAAGATGTCTTGTTTCTAAGGACTGGATTTATTGTTTGAAAGTTGTATATAGAACAATCTGTTACCTGCATATTTGTAGATAACCCTTACTACTAGATAAAATGTCAGAAGTTTTTTTTTTTTTTTTTTAAGATTTTATTTATTTGACAGAGAGAGAGCGCGAGCGAGAGCAGGAACACAAGCAGGGGGAGCGGGAGAGGGAGAAGCAGGCCTCGGGCCGAGCAGGGAGCCCGATGTGGGACTCGATCCCAGGACCCTGGGATCATGACCTGAGCTGAAGGCAGATGCTTAACGACTGAGCCACCCAGGCACCCCGTTTTTTTTTAATTAACCATTTAATTAACAAGTTATTGAGTCCCCTGTCTGTTAAATGCACAGTACCAAGAACTTGGGCCATTCATGGTTCCTTGTCTTAATGAGTTTACGATCTCCTTTATTACTTTTAATTTTTTTTTGCCGGGCAGAGATGTCATTTATTTTTTTCATACCAAAAGTTAGAAGCTTTGGGAAAGAGATTTCTAATCATTTTATGATAATTTTATCAAATCATATTTTATAATTTGATTTACTTACCCATTGCACACAAATTGGTCCAACTGGTCATCCCAGGTTTTTAGGAACCCTACTTTTAGGAAATGTTTCAGGCATCATTGAAAGGAATTAGTACCTTTAAAAGAAGTTGATGGGAGCAATAAGGTTTTGAATTTAAAGAAAACTGATCTTCCCCCATGTATACCCAATTTATGAAAAATACTGTAATCAAAAACTGTGTAAATGTCAGCTTTACAGGTGAGGGCTTTGTTTTTCTGCAAATATTTTTCAGCATAATCTATATTTACAGTTTAAAAGCAATCATTGTATGCCTTTTCGTTCTCTTTAGATCTCAGTTCTTATCACTTAGATTTTCACACTTTAAGCCTCCAGAAGATGAAACCAGACTTTTTAAAAAGTTCTCTAGGAACTTTGAATTAATAGTACTTTTTTTTCTGGTTTGCAGCTGAGGTAAACTGAAGATTACCTAGATTGGGTGTGCAGGACACCTTTTCACATTAACTTTTATTGGGTGGTTATTTTAAGGAATCTAGTGGAAACTCAAGAATCAAGAGTAAATATCTGAAGAATAATGATGTTTTCTTTAAAGAGCATAAAATAACTTATGTAAAATGTGGGATAACTAAACTGTCTAGATAAACTAAGAAAAATTAGTATCTGAACCAATTGAAAATTACTATTGTGCACAGAGTGCAATTTCCATTTAGTTAAAAGATTAAGTTGTTAGGTTTACTGTTGTGAGTGTTACTAAGACTCTCATCCACTCTTAATTAAAAGTGTAATATCTTTTCCTTTCAAAAAACACATGGGATGTTCTAAGACAGTATTATTTCAGTTTTTGAAGACTCCTTTGACCATGAAGCTTGTTATTAGTAATTTTTTGCTTTTCTTTTTCTAAAGGCTTAGGTTATGCTGATGTTGAGAACCGTGTACCATGCAAGCCAGAGACCGTTATGAGAATTGCCAGTATCAGCAAAAGCCTCACCATGGTTGCTCTTGCCAAACTGTGGGAAGCTGGGAAACTGGATCTTGATATTCCAGTACAACATTATGTTCCTGAATTCCCAGAAAAAGAATATGAAGGTGAAAAGGTAATGAAACTCACAGTTCATTTTACTAACAGCATGTTAAATGGTTTAAAAGGTTTCATAAGATTCTTTGGTTTGTCTTTAACTGTTGTTAATGGATTCAAGGGTTTTTTTTAAATTCAGGTGATAATCGATTGGGTATTTCTCTGAAACTTAAAGCTGAAGATGTGTACATGACATGTTTTTCAGCAGCAGTTTAAAATGGAAAACATTAAAAAATAAATAAATAAATAAATAAAATGGAAAACATTACTGAGACATTATTCCAATGTGACTAATTTTTTATATTAATTTTTTTAAGATTTTAATTATTTATTTGAGAGAGAGAGAGAGTGAGCACAAGCGGGGAGGGAGGCGCAGAGAGAGGAGAAGCAGACTCCCTGCTGAGCGGGAGCCTGACATGGGGCTCCACCCCAGGACTGGAGGATCATGACCTGAGCCGAAAGCAGACGCTTAACCTACTGAGCCACCCAGGCGCTCCTACTAATTTTTTACTATACAGTTTAATATTGTAATTGAATTTCCATGTTTTTGCAATTAGGTTTCTGTCACAACAAGATTACTGATTTCCCATTTAAGTGGAATTCGTCATTATGAAAAAGACATGAAAAAGGTGAAAGAAGAGAAAGCTTACAAAGCCTTGAAGATGATGAAAGGGATAATGGAATCTGACCAAGAAAAAGAATTCAAAGAAAAAGGAGGCAAAAGTAATGAAAAGACTGACTTTGTTAAAGCTAAGATAGAGCAAGATACTGATGCCAAAGGCCGGAACTTAAAACCTGGCAAGAAAAAGAATGATTTTGAACAAGGCGAATTGTATTTGAAAGAAAAGTTTGAGAATTCAATTGAATCACTAAGATTATTTAAAAATGACCCTTTGTTTTTTAAACCTGGTGAGTGTTAATTCCTTCTCTTAACAAAGTCATCATTATTGAAGTATTAATTTTCAGAAAATCTGAAATGATCCCAGTCTGAGGGCATTGGATGTGGTTAATGCTTGTGGCATGGGTTTTGTTGTCAGTCCCATGTGTGCCTTCTTGTCTGTAGTTCTTGAAGAAGCCTAGCATCCAGGTAGCCAGTTGTTTAGATTTAGCCTCATCATTCATCTAGTGGATTTTCCAGATCAAGCTATTTGTGGAAAATTATGGAGAAATGTTGTAATAATTGTTCTTCAAATAAAATCTGGACCAAAGAGGGCATGATAAAATATTGCTAATATGCCAGTATTTAGTGTTTCATTTAGTATTTAAATTGCTCAACTTATTTTGTGCCTTCATTCCTTAAAGAAATTGCTTTTCATCCATTTATTTGCCAGAAAGCTGATCTAGAAAAATATTTTTTAAACATATTTTTTTGGTATGATGGCTACCAAAACCACTTAATATCTTTCAATTTACCATAGGTTTATGTACTTGTATTCCATTTTCATTTTAAAAGTTGTTTTTTACCATGAATAGATAATAGGTAAAATTGATAAGGGCAAAGAAATATATTTATGGATTTTGTCTTAAAATATAAGGTTCTAGTTATTAGTACACATCATATACTCTGTGTTTCCAGAATCCCAAATGATATACAGGTATGTATTTGAAATAGTATCTATATTTGAATATGTATCTGTATTTTAATATATATTGAAACAGTTTTTCTACCTATGTACACTTTTTTAAAATAGGAGTGTGCACAACTAATTTATGCCTTAAACAATGGGTATTAGATATATTAAGAACAAGACCATTAACTCAAGAAATCAAATTTGCTTTTCTTTCCCTTCCTCTTTTGGTACCAGTTTGAAGGATTTTAATTTAGTTTTGAGGTAAGGTTTATTTGCTTATTTCATTATTATGGAAAGGAGTAGATTCACATTCTGATCATCTTTAAATAATGGAATAAGCAGGGCCATTGCAAAGTTGACTGAATTTATTAATATATCATCCATGATCTGTTTCTAAATGCTGAAGTAAAAAGGTAAATTTTCAGTGGGAAATATTTCGCATGTTTTTAAATAATAATGAAGCATTTTCTTTTCTTCCCCTCCTTTGCAATGATGTCTCAAGGTAGTCAGTTTTTATATTCAACTTTTGGCTATACCCTACTGGCAGCCATAGTAGAAAGAGCTTCAGGATATAAATATTTGGACTATATGCAGAAAATATTCCATGACTTGGACATGCTGACAACTGTGCAGGAAGAAAATGAGCCAGTGATTTACAATAGAGCAAGGTAAATGATACCTTTGGTGTGTCTCGCTATATCACATTTTAACACTGTATTGTTCATTAAAAGTCAAACTTTCCTTGTCTCCATTCCAAAATCACACTTGCCACATTTTGAGAGCTTTCCTACATGTCTGTTTTTCCCATCTATAAAGTAAGGGAAATTGAATGTATTTACAAAGTACTCCAGGATCCTTGGATGAAAGACAGCAATAATAATTTAACTTTTTTTTAATTTTGAAATGATTTAATACTTAAAGATAAATTATAAGACTGAATACAAAGAATTCCCATATAGCCTTCACCCAGATTCCCCAAATGTTATCATTTTACCACACTTGCTTTCTGTTATTTTTTTTCTCAACCATTTGGAAATAAGTTGCAGACAGGGTACCCCTTTACCCATAAATAATTAAATGTGTGTTTTTTAAAAATAAGGACATTCAGGAAACTAATATCAGCACAATACTTATATCAAATCTACAGACCCTCTTCAAATTTACCAGTTCCTCCAATAATGTCCTTTATAGCAAAAGAAAAGGGAAAAAAAATTTCTGCTTCAGGATCTAGTCCAGGATCATACAGTACATTTAGTTGTAATGTCTCTCAGAAGTCACATGAAGTCAGTTTGTCCCGTTATTTGTGGTGGTGATTTAATTGCTTTGTTGAAGTGGTACCTGCTAGGTTTTCCCCCTGTAAAAGTTTGAGTCATTTCATTGAAATATGTCAAACTAAAATTTTATCATAATTTTTTCTAGTGATTTGTAAAAGAGAATTTTGAGACTATTGACAATTATGAGTTATATGGTTATGTTTTCCATTTCACTCATTATTATTTGTTTCATAAGGCATTTAACAAATCAACTGTTACTTTTACTTTGCATATTTTTCTTAGCACATGCTTTGCAAATGGCTTAATGGTATTTGAAATATAATGGTGGGATTATTTTAGCTTTATCTTCTTATCCCCGTTAGTTTTGTTCAGTCTTCTGTTATATTTAGTTAAATTACTATTTTTAAATTACCAGTTTATTTAAAAGGATTAAATATGCATTGCAAATCAGCCTGAAGGAGTTTTTTGGGACCTAAAAGAAATTAGGTTAGCAGCAAGCAATGAATTTTAATTTTAAAATGGCCTGTAGTTCTCAACCACCTCAATTAGTGTTTATTATTTTTAGGTCCAACATTACATTCTACTGGAAAGCATAAGAAAAATTGACAAATACCAGAGGTTGCCAGTTGAATCTAAAAAAGATTCTTTAGTAAAGATGGCATAGATACATGACCTTATTTTGATTTAGATCTAGGTATTTGATAGCAGATGTCTACACTTATATGTAAGGGAGAGAAGAACATTAGGTATAATCACTGAGCTGCTTTTCTAAATTGAAAATTAAGACTCTTTGAATGTACAGAACTGCAAGGCAGTTTGCTGTTTTCTTAACGAGTAATTTATGACTTGCACAAAAATCAAAATATGGCATATGATGGTGAGTTAATTTCATTTTATCTCCCATTCTTTGAAGAAAAAAAAAAGGCAGTGGGTTTCCATTTCTTCTGCTAAAGGTTCCTATCAGCTCTGCGTTTGTTAGAAGCACCCAATGGTGCTAAAGGGGTAGTTAATTCATTGTAGTTATATTAAATGGGCTGCTGAAAAAGGAAAGAAAGAATATTATCTGTGAAAATGGTCTGTCCGGTTGCTTCATTTTTATTTTACTTGATGCAGTATCTACTTGGGCCTCTAAAACTCAACTCTGATTCTTTTTTTGTTAGTAATTATTTTAAAAGAGCTTAAAGGCGCCAGCTTTTTAAGGGAGTTCAGGGAGTAAAAGGAAACTTCAAAGATACATATATTAAAAAAAAAAACAAACCTTAAACTAAAACTTAGTAAATGCATATGTTTCTATTCGTTTATGTTCATCATTTTGCAGGAAATAAAATTTCCAGCAAAAGTTTGCAGCTTTGTTAGTCTACTCCTTGATAATTATCATAAATTAAATATATTTGTGTTATCCTAACCTAGGCTTTTTAGTTATTGTAACCCAAGAGTAAATACTTACCATCTTTTTGCTCCTCTATGTGTGCCTGTGTTTAAAACAATGTGTCCCAATGTCTGTCACCTTTTTAAGGTATTTCCTTAGAATCCTGCCCCAAAATACTACTTATATTTCTTTGGCCAGAATTTTAGCAATAGACCACACTTAGCTCTAAGAGATGCAGAGAAATTAGTTTGTAGCTGGGTACATTGTTGTCCTGAATAAAACTGGGATTTTCTTAAATGGAAGACTAGGAATTGACTTACTATACACAAATAGGTATATTGATTCTATATAACAAGTATATTGTATAGGCAAGTAAACTAAATAACCCTTTAAGCAAATACCCATGGGGGAGTGGACTGAATGTTCTTGCCACTAAAAGACACTCTGTTGATAGCGGAATCCCTGGTCAATGCATCAGCTTATTTTTAGACTCTGTTCATATTTTCTGTGTTTGGCACAATACTTGCAACAAAAACCTCTTTTATAATTGGACGGAACCAAAAGCAAATACAGTGGATGTTTCCTGAAGTGTTTGCTGTATTTTGACAGTATAGATATGGTCTTTACTTTCTATAATCTTTATGATTATTATTTATTATCTTTATTTGCTAAACTGTCTTCTAAAATTAAGCATTGTTCTTTTTTTAAAAGATTTTATTTAGGGCCGCCTGGGTGGCTCAATTGTTAAGCATCTGCTTTCGGCTCAGGTCATGATCCCAGGGTCCTGGGATGGAGCCCCGCCTCAGGCTCCCTGCTCCGCGGAAGCCTGCTTCTCCCTCTTCCACTCCCCCTGCTTGTGTTCCCTCGCTCACTGTGTCTCTCTGTCAAATAAATAACATCTTTTTTTTTTTTTAGATTTTATTTATTTGACAGAGAGTGCATAAACGGGGGGAGAGGGAGAAGCAGGCTCCCCACTGAGCAGGGAGCCCGACGTGGGGCTTGATCTCAGGACCCTTGGACTGTAACCCAAGCTGAAGGCAGATGCTTAACCAACTGAGCCACCCAAGTGCCCTAAGCATTGTTCTTTATGAAGCTCTTTTCTATTAAATGTGTGTTTTTTAAAAATAAGGACATTCAGGAAACTAATATCAGCACAATACTTATATCAAATCTACAGACTCTCTTCAAATTTACCAGTTCCTCCAATAATGTCCTTTATAGTAATAGGTTCAATCCAAATGTTAATGCTAAATGTTAAAGTGGGCTTGGTTTTTATTATATGCATTTTAAATTCTGTGGGTTTTTAAACTTCTCAAAATAATAAAACACAAACAGTACATAATTATTTCTAAAGGCATTTAAGAAGCATTGTAAAAATAAAAGTATTTTGAATTTCTAAGTTTGTAGATGTAGATTTCTATAGTTATATAGTGCTCTTGTGCAGAATCTAGAGATTCTTAAATAAGTAAGAGGCTCTTTGTTATCTGGCATCATTCCATCAGTTACTCAGTTACAGAGATGTCTCAGTAACTTACTTAAGAACTCGTGTCTATATTGCATTCTTTTTAGAGCAGAAATGCCTTAAGAACTTGAAATAGTAAACTTATCTTTCAGCTGAACAAAATTATTTTCATGAAAAGCCATTAACTTGTCCTCTGTGAAAAGGAATCAAGAGATTAAAGCCTGTAATTTGTTTATTTAAAGTTTAGAATTCTAGATTGAAGTCTAGAATTCTCCACATTTTTATACTTTAAAGGAGGAATGACTGAGGGTGTCCTAATTTCCAGCCTTGATATAAGTGGTTTGGAATGCTTTACTCTTTGGTTTGTTTGGTTTTTTTTTAAGATTTTATTTATTTATTTGACAGAGAGACACAACGAGAGAGGGAACACAAGCAGGGGGAGTGGGAGAGAGAGAAGCAGGCTTCCCGTGGAGCAGGGAGCCCCATGCAGGGCTGGATCCCAGGACCCTGGGATCATGACCTGAGCCAAAGGCAGACGCTTAATGACTGAGCCACACAGGTGCCCCTGGAATGCTTTACTGTTAAGAGAAATTTACACAAAGCTGATTATCAACCAAAATATACTGGTAGTTCTCTCCTAGTTTGCAAACTTGGAGTTCACTGTAAGAAATATATTTGTCAGTGAGAAAATGTATTTTTATTATGTGGTTTCTTTTAGATTTGATTGGCTGGAATTAGAAGTGTAATCAGAATGGGGGCACCTAGGTGGCTCAGTCAGTTAAGCTTTCAACTCTTGATTTTGGCTCAGGTCATAATCTCAGGGTTGTGAGATTGAGCCCATCATAGGATTCCCCACTGGGTGTATAGCCTGCTGAAGATTCAATCTCTCCCTCTGCCCTTACCCCGCTCTTTCCCTCTTAAAAAAAAAAAAAAAAGTGTAATCAGAGTTCAGGCTGAAAGTAATGACCTAAAATATGGGTGAGGCCATAGGAATGAAGGGAGGGAAAGGTAAGTCACAAAGCAAAGGTTGAATAATAGGATTTAGTATCTTGATGGATGTGAGAGTTGAGGGCAAAAGAGTCAACCAAGGTTTTATTTTTTTTTTTAAGATTTTATTTATTTATTTATTTGTTGCCAGGGAGAGAGAGGGAGAGTGTGTGTGCTCACAAGCAGAGGGAGCGGCAGGCAGAGGGAAAAGCTGGCTCCCTGCTGAGCTAGAAGCCTGATGTGGGACCTTATCCCAGGACCCTGGAATCATGACCCAAGCCTAAGGCAGTTGCTCAACTGACTGAGCCACCCAGGCGCCCCTCAGCCAAGGAGAGAAGAACGTTTGGAAGAGATTAGTTTAAGACATGTTCATTTTGAGGGGCACCTGGGTGGCTCAGTCATTTGGGCGTCCAACTCAGTCTCAGCTCAGGTCTTGATCTTGGAGTCATTTCGTTGCTTTGTGGCTTACCTACTGAAGCAGAATCTGCATTTTAACAAAATCCCCAGGTGATTCATATAGTGCTTTGCAAGTTAGAACTGTCTGACAAGACTGTTAGTGCCTTGAAAGCAGCTACAGTGTATGGTTTAACTAGTCTCTCCAGTGCCTTGCAAGGTGTCTCCATTAAGTATTTGGCCAACAAATGATGCTTTCATGTATTGAACATTTTTTTTTGTTTTTGTTTTTTGTTTTTGTTTTATTTATTTATTTGAGGGAGAGACACGGAGAGCATCAGCCAGGGGAGGGGCAAAAGGAGAGGGAGAAGCAGACTCCCCACTGAATGCGGAGCCTGCTGAGGGACTTGATCCCAGGACCCTGAGATCATGACCTGAGCTGAAGTCAGAGACTTAACCCAGGCGCCTCCAAAAACTTGTTTAATGAGCGCTTAGTGGATGGCAAGAACTGTTCTAGGTGGGGAATCATCAAAGAGCAAGATAGGTAAGGTTCCTGCCCTTATGACACTTATATTCTATGGAAAGAGACAAACATGTAGACTAAGAATTTCAGATACTGATATGAAAATAAAACAAAGTTGGGGCACCCAGGTGGCTCAGTTGGTTAAGCATCTGCCTTCGGCTCAGGTCATGATCCCAGGGTCCTGGGGTCAAGCCCCACATCGGGCTCCCTGCTCCACAGGAAGCCTGCTTCTCCCTCTCCCACTCCCCCTGCTTGTGTTCCCTCTCTCGCTGTGTCTCTCTCTGTCAAATAAATAAAATCTTTAAAAATAAATAAATAAATAAAATAAAACAAAGCAATGTTATATAGAGTAACAGGGAGAGGAGTAGGGGATCTATTTAAAATACGTTTTAGACACTACTGACAAGGAAAGCTAAATTGCCTTGTTGCAAATACGGAAATAAGTCTGGCATGAAAAGAAGCAAGGCAAGATGTTGTAAGCGATGATATCAGAGAAGTAAGTAGGGGCTAAATCGCATTGTACAGTGAATCTCAATACCATTAGGCCCTCTGCCCCTTAATTTAACAAATATTTTATACCTCCTTTAGTTTCCTGAAATGAAAGTTATAGATCAAATAACTTATACTCACTACTCTTAACTAAAATAAAAAATAAGGGGCACCTGGGTGGCTCAGTTGGTTAAGGGTCTGCCTTCAGCTCAGGTCATGATCTCAGGGTCCTGGAATCGAGCCCCACATCAGACTCCCTGCTCCACAAGGAGTCTGCTTCTCCTTCTCCCTCTGCCTCCTACTCATGTTCTGTCTCTGTCTCTCACTTTCTCTGTAAAATAAATAAAATCTTTTAAAAATAGTAAGAAAAGAAAAAAAAATATAATTTATAATAAATTATAGATATTTCAATATGTTAAAGTTTACTCACAACATTAGAAGACATGATAAAGTCAGATGTGACTTAAGACATAAAAGCATCATGAATGTAACAACTATAAATGCAGACCAGTACAGGTATAACATATTGGTGCTTCTACTCATGCCTTTGGTGGCCACCTCTGGCTAAAGTTTTGAGCAAAATAAAGTGCAGTCCTTCTTCAGTTTTCACAGTGGTTACTTTCAAGAAAAAGTCATTGTAGAATAAAAATGTCCAAAAAGTGCTTTGTGTTTATATATAAAATGGAGAGGGTTCTAGTCTCAGCTCATTATAAACAGATATTTTACTTAAATGATTATCTGGTAGGATAGTTGAAGATCTTCCACGGTAAGGGAGAATACACTACTGTGTGGGACTTTTCCACACATCATAGGACATTTAGGAACCTTGAGCCCCCGTCCACTAAATGTCAGTAAGAGCTCTCTAATAATTGTGACATCTAAAAAAAATGCCTCCAGAAATTTCCCTGAACTGCCTCTGTTGAGGACCATTGATTGTGTTGTAGGCCATCGTAAGAAATTTGGGTTTTGTCCTCATTACAGTGGTAACCATTGGAAGTTTTCAAATAGAAGAAGGGTAAGACACAATCTCAGGCTTCTGCATGGAGAATGGACTGCAAGGAGATAAAATGATCTAGGAAGTATAACTGGTGGAAGAATGTTGTAGAGGCAAAAAGGCAGTCAGGGATGCAGGTTAGTAGAATTAGTCATAAAAACAATAGGAAATTTTTTTAACATTTATTTATTTGAGAGAGAGAGAGAGAGAATGAGCAGGGGGGAGGGAGAGGGAGAAGCAGGCTCCCTGCTGATCAGGGAGCCCGACGCGGGGCTCCATCCCTGGACCCCTGAGATCATGACCGGAGCTGAAGGCAGCCGCTTAACTGACTGAGCCGCCCAGGTGCCCCAATAGGAAATTTTCTTAAGTGACTGGAGAGAAGGAAAAAAGAATGCATGATAATGTAAATACATTTTAAAGATGGGAGTTTGAGGCCATCTAAAGCACACTGGAATCTTCTCAGTAAAACAAAGGACATAGTTGTCTGCCCCTTGGCCAGAGTGGTGTAGAGGACTGGAAGAGACTGGGAATAGCTATTGGGAAGAATATACCAGGGAATAACCAGGAAAAGAATGAGATTTGGTAGCAGCAGTGAAGATCCTTAGCAAGAGTATGAACCAGTCCTCTTTGTTATGTGACTATCTGCAGCTTTTCTCCCCACATAAGGAGCCAAAGAAAGGGGTACCTAGATTTATTCAGGATTGGCAGATTGGTGTACTGTCACAAGAGTGCTAGTGAGACCACAGCTGAAACAGTTGAGGCTAGAACAGAACATTGGGTGAAATCAGGAACTAGAAGACCTGGGAAATTGGGAAGAGTCAAGGGGAATAGATGGAGGTCACAATGAGGGCAGAGAGGAGGTTCAGTTGGAGAGTTGGCAGGATTGGAAATCATAGTCCTAGGAAGAAATGTCTGAGTTTGAGACCTTACCCATAAAGTGGTTGAAAGTGATGGTGAGACTCAGTCTGACAGTGCTTATGAACATCCCACGGTGGGGTGAAGACGAAGATCGATCATTACAGATGGGACAGTACACTGAAAACCTCAGAACACATTTTATTATAAATCTTGAAAGAAAGGATTCTCATGAGCCACGTTTCATTTTTGGTTTAATTATTTTGTGATTTCATTTCAGTTACCTGATATTAGAATAGAAACCTCATGAGGTCAGGCACTTTGTCTCTTTTGTTTAACACTTCATTCCAGCATTTCAAGCAGTGCCTCCCACATAGTAAGTGCTCCATCAGTAATTGTTGAATGCATAAATAAATAACAGCTATCATTTATTAGGAAGCTACCAGAAATATGGAAAGTGATTGATACAAATATTCCTAACTCTGCAGAGTAGATATTTTTGTCACCACTTCACACATTAGGATGCTGAATCAGAGGCAGCAGACCACCTGGTTTGAATCCAGCTCTGCCACTTACAAGCTGTATGATCTGGGACAAGTTCTTTCTACTCTCTGTGCCTCCATTTTCTATCTGTGAAATAGGACTTATAGTGGTATCTACCTCTGAACCGTGTTACAAGAATAAATTAGTTCATACTGATACAGTTCTTAGAACAATGCCTGGCATATAGCAAGAACTGTGTAAGTGTCAAATAAAGAAGCATATTTTACCAGCTAGTAAGGATGAGTTGGTATTCAAATGGGTTTGTGAGCTCCAGCTTTTCTCACTACACCAAGGAGTCCCACATCACATCATTACACATAGTATTCCTATGGCATTTTTAACTAGGAGATGTAGTCTCCTTACAAATATTAGTCTTAAACATCTCAATGTGTACTCTTTTCGTTATAAAACTCACATGTGGCACATGATTCACTAAGCCCAAGGACTAGTAATATCCACCAAACAGTAAGTGTTTCTATATGCACTGGGCGAATGTATCATGTGTAATATTAATCAGTTCATTTTTACAGGTATTAAAAGTGTGATACACTTAAAATGGACAAGCCATGCCAGTAGGAAAAAAAAAAACAGCTTTCTATGCTTTAATTACTCAATTATCTGTGTTTTATTAGAATCTGAATCATACTGAAAATTAATGGTTTCTCAGAATGTATGATCACTACATTGAAACAACCTGTCTCATGTACATATTTTCCTATTCATTCTCATATGTAACGTTTTAATGACCATTCTTATTTCATTTTAGATTTTATGTTTACAATAAAAAGAGACGTCTTGTCAACACACCATACGTGGATAACTCCTATAAATGGGCTGGTGGTGGATTTCTGTCTACAGTGGGTGACCTTCTGAAATTTGGGAATGCGATGCTGTATGGTTACCAAGTTGGGCTCTTTAAGAACTCACATGAAAATCTTTTACCCGGATATCTCAAGCCAGAAACAATGGTTATGATTTGGACACCAGTCCCTAACACAGAGATGTCTTGGGATAAAGAGGGTAAATACGCAATGGCTTGGGGTGTTGTGGAAAAGAAGCAAACGTATGGTTCTTGTAGAAAGCAGCGGCATTATGCCTCACACACCGGAGGTGCGGTGGGGGCCAGCAGTGTCCTGCTGGTCCTTCCCGAAGAACTGGATGTGGAAGCTATAAATAACAAGATTCCCCCGAGAGGAATAGTCGTTTCTATCATCTGTAACATGCAATCTGTTGGCCTCAATAGCACCGCTTTAAAGATTGCTCTGGAATTTGATAAAGACAGATCTGACGTATCTTAACATTGCAGGTGCAAAATGAGCTGTTTTGTTCTTGTCGTTGCTGTTGTTTGAAACATTAAAGCCCCAAAATACATGAGATTTTTAAAAATAGATTTGTAATAGGGTATAATTGAATGCAGAGAATTATGTACCTCTAATTGCTTAATTTTGTAATTGTCTTTTATTGTAGGATTAGTTCTTTATACTCAGGGAAGTAATTATATTATTTTTACTTTTTGAAAAAAATGTTAATTCTTGAAATAAAATATTCTGATAAAAATATATATTTTTGAATATCTAATATAAAGAAAATATCATTCAACAGGAAACTTTAAATATTGTCATTTTAATATGACAGCAGAAACAAGTTTATGAGAAATTGTCTGTTAGTTATCTAATTGCAGCTTAAAAAAAGAAAAAATTATGGTTTCCGAGGCTCAGGAATTCAGTAGCATGGCTGGGTGAATCTGATGCCATTCTCTGAGGTTGCAGACAAGATGTTGTGATCATCTAAAGACTTCTCTGGGGCTGGAGGAAATGCTTCTAAAATGGCTTACTCACTTGACTGGTGGCAAGTATCAGTCCTCTGGCTTGTGAGTAGCAAGAGGTCTCAGTTTCCCTCCATGTGGGCCTCTCTATAAGACTGCTTGAGTATCTTAGTGGCATGTGATTCAGAGACATAGACAGACATAGACAGAGACTGCTTGAGTATCTCAGAGCAAGTGATTCAAGAGACATAGAGAGGGAGGACAGGAGGGAGATCCATGAGCCAGACAGAAGCCAATGTCTTTTATAACCTAGCCTCAGAAATCACATACCATCACATTTGCTATATTCTCTAGATCTCACAAACCAACCCTGATAACAATCTTGGAGGGATTACACAGGGTATGAATATCAGGAGGTGGAGATCATTGGGGGTCATCTACCACAGTCTGACCTCTGGTCCCCAATGATTAATGTCCTTCCTACCTCCTCCCAAGTTTTCCAGAAATTTCATTCCATTATAGTATCATCTCAAAACTATCACGTAAGTATAGGTGTGGATGAGGTTCCTTGGGGGTAGTTCCTTAAGTATAGTTCTTCTTTATCTGAAGACTGGTGAACTAAAGGCAAGTGATCTGCTCCCCATATGTGCAACATACAATGGCACAACCTATGCAGTGATGGCTATGGACCCTCCTCTTTAGAACGGGGGGAAATGGAAGACATATCCTAGCAATTCTGAAATCCATCCAGACACAGATTGGCAGCTCCTTGATTAGTACTGGGGATTAGTACAAGGCCTGGGGATAATTCTTGGCTCTTGGGCTATATTCTCTGCGCCCTTGGTTCTGCCCTCTGACTTATTTTTTCATGAAAGGTAGCATGTGTTTGTAGCTGAGCGGTTTTCTCATCCTGCTTTCTGCTTATATAAGTTTGGAGGTTCAAAGGCCTCTTTTGGACTCTATCTCTCCTTTCAGTTGGAATAGTGTTCCTGCCAATACAATTTGTTTAAACTTGGTGAGGCTCCTACAGATCTCACTCGGGTTCATGTTAGTAAACAAAAAGCATACCACCAAATCTCTTCAAAGAAAGTGCTTCTGTAACTTGGGATTCTGCTAAGACAATTGGAGAAAAACCTTGTTTCTAATAAACCCTGTTGTTTATATAGCTCTCTGAGGCACCATCTTGGATCTTTCAGCAGTCAAAGGATTTTAGTCAGACCCTCAGCTTCATTTTATTTTTTTATTTAAAAAAAGATTTATTTATTTTACAGAGGGAGAGAGCACATGTGAGTACAGGGAGGGGCAGAGGGAGAGAGAAACTTAAGCAGCCTCCTCACTGAGCCTGAAGCCCGGTGTGGGGCCGATCTCACCACCCTGAGATCACGACCTGAGCCAAAACCAAGAGTCGGACGCTTAACCAACTGTGCCACCCAAGCGTCCCTTCAGCTTCATTTTAGACCATGTCTTCCTGGAAGTGCCCTAAATTTTATCTTTGCCTTGAAGCCATTTTAGCTTCATTCATCATCTGGAGAATCTGGGAATTTTCCAAATCATCATTATTGATTCTTTTTGTCTAGTAGTCCTTCCTTTAGCTTGTCTCTTGTGCATTTTGGTATAAGCAGCAGGAAGAAGCCAGGAGACACATTCAACACGACGTCTCAGCTGGATCACCCAGTTCACTGGGCACAGTTTCTATTTTCCCTGTCCCTGAAGGCAACAATATTGCTAAACTTTCCACCACCACAAAATTAGAATTCCTTTTCCTCCAGTTTCTGATCAGATTTTCCTTACTCTCCTTTAGGTACACACCTGCAGCCTCCAGAAAGGCCATCATACTTCTAAACAGTTTCTTCAAGGCTCCTGGGCTTTCACTAATACTCTCTTCAAAAGACTTCACTCCAACTTCCAACCACTGCTCTGTTCCAAATCATTCCCATGTTTTCTGTTTTTGTTACGGCCTCACTCTACTTCTAGGTAACAAATCTAATGTAAAAAATACATTGTCTCAGGGCGCCTGGGTTGCTCAGTTGGTTAAGCGACTGCCTTTGGCTCAGGTATGATCCTGGAGTCCCGGGATCGAGTCCCACATCGGGCTCCCTGCCCAGCAGGGAGTCTGCTTCTCCCTCTGACCCTCTTCCCTCTCATGCTCTCTATCTCTCAATCTCTCTCTCGCAAATAAATAAATAAATCTTTAAAAAAATACATGTCTCAGATATAATTCAAAATTCATATACTTTAAAGTATATGATTCAGTGGTTTTTAGTATATTTACAAGGTGTATATCCATTCAATTCCAGAACATCTTCACCCCCAAAAATCTTCTACCCATTAGGCTTTGCTCCCTGTTCCTTTCTCCTTCTAGACCCTGGAAACCACCAACCTACTTTCTGTCTCTTTGGATTTGCCTATTATGGAAATTTCATATCAATAGACTCCTACAGTATGTGGCCCTTTGTGTCTGGCTTCTTTCATTTAGTATAGTATGCATCAGGAATCTATTGTGTAACGAATTAGTCCATCTCACAATTTGTGTTTCGTAAGTTTGGAAGCAGCTTCGCTAAGTGGTTCTAGCTCAAGGTCTCTCCTAGGATTGCTGACAAGAGTCTGTTATCTGAAGGCTTGCCTAGGGCTGGAGGATCTTATTTTAATATGGTTCACCCATGGGCCTCCATTACTTGCTGGCTTAATGCAGGAGATCTCAGTTTCTTACCACATGGACCTCTCCATAGATCTGCTTGACTGTCCCATAACTTCCCCCAGATTGAGTAATTGAAGAGAGAACAAGGCAAATACCACAATGTCTTCTATATTCTAGCCTTGGAAGTTATACACCATTGCTTACACCAAATTCTCATGATCACACAGACCCACCCTGATTCAGTGTGGGAGACTGGCTCCACAGATGGCTTGTCAGAGTGTTGACAACTTAGGAAATTTTGTTGTAACAGCTACAGATGAGTATATTGGAGATTATACTGTATTCAGGAAAATTCAAAAAGAAATCAGCTTTTCTATACTACTCTAAAGAAGGGGTTTCCTCCTTTATGTACCTAAGCCTATTTCTTCACTTTCCACTTTGATCTATAAAAGTAAATGGATGGATAATTCTGAGTTGGTTGAAGTGTAGAGAAAGCAGCTCCCTAAAACAGATCCACTTCATCTCCTGATTTCTTTCTGGCTTCTGATCTCTATGTCTTGTGTTCATATTTGTCAAAGTTTTCCATCCATGTCATTTTTGATAAACAAAAAGGTCATTACTTCAATTTATTAGATTAAATTTAATATTTACATTTTAAAATATATTCTGACTAAAAGCAAATAGAATTATAATTTAGAAAGTGTTTCTGATAGAGAGCCATGGTTCTAATTTGATCATGTGATATCAGTATAAACTTTGAACTTTTGCACAGACCACAGAGTGAACTGCTCGGAGGCTCCAAAGAGGGGACATTTCAATTGGGAGAAAAAGATGAGGCAAGAGCATTATCTGGGTGTCAGGGAGAAGTGCACCGTGACTGAACTATAGGTGTGGGAGGGTCCACAGACCGTGAAGAGCCCCGTGAATTTAGTGACTGTGTATTATGAACAAGGCAGTTGCTTTCGTTGTTTTTCATCTTTTTTAGGATTCTTGAAGCTCTGAGAAGAGCTGGGAACTTTCTTGAAATGAGGTGATATGCAAATGTCAGGGATTTACAGACCCTAGATTAAGAATTCCCATTTCAGGTATTTTTGCCATGATAACGTCTTTTCTCACTTAATATTGTTAGAAACGGTATTGATAAATTTACATATCTCCCAAAGTGGTATCTCTGGTGTGGCTGATCCTTAATATTGGGGGAAAGAACTTGGCACAAGTTTCTTATGTTTGGGTTTGTTTGTTTTTTTTCTATAATTTACAAGTTGTCAAGGCAATCATTAGCTACAAATTATTTGCTTTACCTCCCTGTATCAAACTGGTCTTTTGTGAAATTGAAAATACCACAAAGCACAAAAGATTCACATGGCAGATCCTCAATATAGTCTCACTACCCTACATTTAGTTACATTTTCTTCATTAAAAAATAATAAATAAAACATAAGAGATAAAGCTGAAGACCCCTTTAACTGCCACCCAAAGTTCTAGCCCTTTTGCCTTACAGGCAGTAGCTATCAGGAGTTGGTGTATACCCTTCCAATTCCTTGTTTAGTTCTCTCACAGCCATGCATGTATCCATATCTAATAATAGTATTAATTTGTATTATTTACATTTATACAAATAGCATCACAGTATACATGTTTTCTACATTGCCTTTTTAAATTTAACATTGTTTTGTGATCTGGTCAGTGTATTTTAACTGCTATAAAATACTACATTGTAGAACTATCTCATACTGTTTGCTTATTGACGGATTTTTTTTTTTAGTAGACCATGCTGTAAGGAACATCCTTTTCTTGGTTGAACCATATGAAATTGTTTTTGTAGGTCAAAAATATTTGAGTAGGGACAATTTTTTATGGTTGAACTTAATTCTGTTGTGTGTATGCCAACAGTAACTTTTAATTTTGGACTATACGATGAATGGGAAATGGTATCTGTTTGTTTTTACTTGCATTTACATATTGTTGGTGAAGTTAGACATATTTTCATATGCTCATTAGCCATTTTGATTTCTTCTAATAAGAATTTCCCACCTATAATTCTGTGCTCATCTGGAATAGGGGAAATGAATAAAGCATTTCTTTTAAAGAATTTATTGTGGACATGTTAATAGATTAGGAAATGAGTAAACTCAAAGTTCTCACAAAGTGTGGTAATTTTCCAGTGGCCATAAATTCCTCTCGTTCCGTTGTGCGCACTCCTGTGTCATGTGATTTTACCTTTCTCCCCAGCCAAAGGTGGAGACTGTTTCTCCACTCTCTTTAATCTAGACTGGCCTTGTGATTTGCTTGGACCTATAGAATATGGTGGAAATGATGTTGTGTAAGTTCCAGAACGTGGGCTTTAAGAGCCCTTCCAGCTTCCAGCTTCCCCTCTGAGAATACTGCCCCAAAACTGCCTTGTAAAGAAGCCAGATTAGTTTACTGGAGCATGGGAGGCCACACAAAGGAGAACCAAGATGCCCTAGCTGACAGCCAGCACCCACTGCCAGGCCTGTGACTAAAGCCATTTAGACCTTCCAGGCCAGTAGAGCCTCTAGCTGAATGCAGCTGCATGAGTGAGCCCAGGTGAGACCAACCCACAGAATCATGAGAAAAAATAAATCACCATTAATTTAAGTCATTAAATTAGGGGGTGGCTTGCTTTGTAGCCGTAGTTAATGTAGCTATGCTCACTGGTGCCTGGCGGGCTGTCAGTGGAGCGTGTGACTCTTGGTCTCAGGGTTGTGAGCTTGAGCCCCACGTTGGGTGTAGAGATTATTTAAAAGTAAAATCTCTTTTAAAAAAATAGTTAACTATGCTCTAGTGTGGTAATGAAATGGGTAAATAATTTGGGAAAGAAAAACAGAACTTGAAAGAACTTGATATTTAACAGTATCCTTTTTTATTTAAAAAAATACTATTAACAATGTGCTTATTATGTGTTAGGCATTGTGCTAAGCACCTTGTATATTATCTCATCTTTAAAACAACCCTATTAGATAGAAATTACTCTTATTTTGCCAGAGGTCACACAACCATTAGCCATTGGAATGGATTAGGGAATGAATAACCTCATATTTTCAGAATCTCAGTTTTCCAATCCGGGATAGCATTTTAAAACTTGGTACTCTGTGATGGGCAGAACCATGGCCCCCTACAGATGTCCTAATCTCCAGAACCTGTGAATAGGTTACCTTACTTAGCAAAAAGGACATTGCAGATGTAATTAAATCAAGGATGCTGGATGGGGAAATTGTCCTGGATTTTCTGGGTGAGCCCAGTGTAATCACAAGTGTCCTGATAAGAGGAAAGTAGGGGTGCCTGTGTGGCTCAGTTGGTTGGGCATCCGACTCTTGATTTTGGCTCAGGGTTGATTGAGCCAAAATCAGCCCTGGGATTGAACCCCAGGTCAGGCTCTGTGTTCAGTGGCAAGTCTGCTTAAGGATTTCTCTCCCTCTGCCACTCCCCCTGCCCACGTGCACAATCTCTCTCTCTCTCAAATAAGTAAATCTTTTTTAAAAAAAATAGTAAGAGGAAGGTAGAAAGTGAGAGTCAGAGGAGATGTGAAGACATAAGTAGAGGTAGGAGGATGTGGGGTCACGGACCGAGGAATGCAGGCAGCTTCTAGAAGCTGGAAAAACCAAGGAAACAGATCTCCTAGCGCCCCTAGAAGGAACATGGCCACACTGACACCTTGATTTTAGCCATTTTGGATTTCGGACCTCCAGAACTGTAAGATAATAAGTTTCTGTTTTCCTTGTTTCTTTTTTTGTGTGTGTATTTTTTGTTTTTTTTTAGAGAGACAGATGATCCTTTAAGTTTATGCTGTTTTAAGCCACTAAGTTTGTGCTAATCTTTTAACAGCAGCAACAGGAAACTATATTCCAACTATTTTTAGCCATACTTCTAATATGGAGAATTTTTTGTTAAGAAAAAGCAAATGAGAAGGAATTCTAGGAAGATAACAGCTTATTCTGCCTTCTTTACAGTCACATACTCAGTAAACAGATACACAAATTAGAGTAACAATGATGTATAATATTACAGTCATCAAAATGGCAAAAAAATTAGATTCCATTTATTAATGGAAGAGATGGAGGGGGAGAATGTTTCTTATATTGCTGGTGGAAAGCAGTTGGTATTACCTGTCAAAATTAAAGATACATGTTTATCTTTCCAACAAGCAATCCCACTCCTAGAAATGTAACCCACAGAAATAAAAGCACCATTATTAAGGACATATTTAAATATATTTATGACAATTGATTATAGTGGAAAAAAACAAAGTGCCCATCAACAGGGTAATACTGAATAAATTATGGCACTCCATACCATAGGATGGTATTCAACCATTAAAAAGAATTAAAGTTGAACTCCTGCTTCACACTATATGCAAAAATTAATTCAAATTAATTCAAAATGGATCAAAAGTAAATGTAAAAACTAAAACTATAAAGTTCTTAGAAGAAAACAGGCATGAATCTCCATAACCTTGAATTAGGCAATGATTTCTTAAATATTCCACCAAACAAAAGCACAAGAAACAACAACAAAAATAAATTGGACTTCATTAAGATGTTTGTTTTTCTGAGGACAAAGATGAAGACAATCCACAGAATGGGAGAAAATCGTATGTATGTGCTGTATCTAGAACATGTAAGAATTCTTACAACTCAACAATAAAACCGAACCCAATTAAAAATGGGCAAAGGATCTGAATAGACATTTCTCCAAAGATGTATGAATAGCCAGTAAGCACATAAAAAGGTGGTCAACATAATCATCAGGGAAATGCAAATCAAAATCAAAGTGAGATAGCTCTTCACACATACTAAGATGGTTATGATCAAGAAGACTGACAAAAACAAGTGTTGGTGAGGAAGTGGAGAAATTGTAACCGTTGTGTATTACTAGTCAGAATTGGAAAATAGGCAATTCCTCAAAAAGCTAAACACAGAATTACTATAACCTAGCAATTCTACTAGGTATATTACCCAAGAAAATTTAAAATATGTCTACATAAAAAAGTTACACACACGTTCAAAATAGCCAAAAAGTGAAAACAATGCAATATCCATCAACTGATGGATAAACAAAATGTATATTCTTACAACAGAGTATTATTCAATCATAAAAAGGAATGAAGTACTGATACATACTACAGTGTGATGGCCATCTTAAACATTATGCTAAGTCAGAGAAGCCAGATACAAAAGGGTACATATTTTATGACCCCATTTACATAAAGTGTCCAGAATAGGCAACTTGATTGAGATAGAAAGCATATTAGTGGTTGCCAGGAGCTGGGAGGAAGAAGGGGGAGTGAATGCTAACAAATATGGAGATTCCTTATGGAGTAATGAAAACAGTCTGGGATTAGACAGTGGTGACAGTTTGCACAACCTGTGAATATACTAAAAACCACTGCATTTTACATTGTAAAAGGTTGAATTTTATGATATCTACATTATATGAAGAATAGGAATAAGAACAAGAAGAACCTTTTCTGATGATTTCCAGGAACACCAGATAAGAAACCATTTGTCATCTGATCAGGTCAGAAGCCAAGAATTCCATTTTATTTTTTAGTTATCTTTATTTAACTGGATTTTCTATTTATAGAAGAGATCTAAGTTTTCTTTAAAAATGTTTACATCTGGGGCGCCTGGCTGGATTGGTGGAGCATGTGACTCTTGATCTAAGGGCTTTAAGTTCAAGTCCCACATTGGGCATAGATTACTTAAAAATAAAATCTTAAAAAAAAGTGTTTACAAAAAAAAACACAGTATAAATAATAGTATTAAAGAAAAACAGTCAGTAAATGAAAAAGCGTGTGGCAGACTTTGAAGTTTAAGTCCTAGTGTACTATTATTTTTCAAGCCCAGTTAATACTGTTTAAATTAATAATGAAATAAAACTCAATACACCATTCACTTCCCAGTGCCAAGGATCTCCATAACTTAATCCTTAGATATGCTCTTCCAAGTACAATCCTCTTTCACTAATATTTCCAAGGAAACTTTCAGGGATTTGCCCTCTAAGTTAGTTATCATAGGTTTTGCTCCCTTCCCTATCAATAGCCTGTCATCCCCACTGGCTCTCCTTGGGGCCAGGGTTCCTAAACTATGCAAGCTAAGGTGAGTTGGGGCACCATAGCAAAAACATTGATACTTGATACCTTTTGGATACCATGCCTAATTCTAGTTGCAGGTAGTTCAGTTACATTATATGGCACCACATTCCTTTTGATTATGTCATATCTTTGTGAAGCTGGGTTTGGGGCCATTGCTGTGATAAAAAGCAAGTACACCAACACACATCTGTAGTCACGAGTGCTCATGTGTCTGGAGCAGAAAATTCCATGTCATCTGCCATTCTCAGCCAGGACATCCTGAGGGTAAATCAAGCTGCTCTTGATGCCTCCTCTCAAATTTCCTACCCCAAAAGGTGCTTCCTATAATTAAGACCCCAGCTGCAGTTATCTACTAAATTTTGCAGTATGTTAGGGCCACATAAATCCATGGCTTTACACTGTAATTACTGCTTAATTATACTGAATGTTACTGCATTAAATATGTACTTCTATACATGTATTTCCACAGTTACAATGGCAAAACTATTTAGAATTAACAAATAATGGACTTCTTTCCATTTTTTAATTATTTAGCCCACACAGCAATTTGGAAAAGGACTGATAATTAAATATTTACGGTTTCTACTGAAATGAGACAAACTAATCAGAATACACTTTTTTAAATGTTTATACCAAATTCACACACACGGTATATATAAACATACAGCATATTCACACACACTAAAAAAAAAAAAAAGAGAAATTTGCCCATAATCAAAACTTTATTGAAAAACTGACACCAAAATAGGACATCACTGTTGTAAACCTTACAAAATTAAACATAATTACATTATCTTGGTAGATAACTGGAATTACTGAACTGATAAGGCTTTCTGCGATATAACACAAATTCGAGAGGCTGTGTGGATCATTAGTGTTGCTTTCTTCTAAACGAACACCCTGCAAAGGAATCACGAGAACATGTTAAACACAAGGTACACCATCTCTGCTGTAGTTTTAATGACAAAAAGTATTTTTTCAGTAAAAAAAACCCTAAGTTTTAGGAATATTAGAATAATATTCACATACAGGTTATTTATCCTTGTATGAAATTTACTATAATAAATCTTATATATTTGAATTTATTCTGATGGGACTATAACTGTTATTCCTGTTTCTCGAAGGCTGTATTAGAGTCTATGTAAGACCATGAGCCTAAAGTCAACAGTTAAGACTTTAATCCAAGCTGTCAGAAAATGCAATCTTAATTTTTAGGAGTTATTCTGAATTACTTTCCTAAGAAACTGATTTTGATTAGAATACTCTTCAAATCTATTAGGAAAACTCTAATACCCTATTAATCATCCATTGGCACAAAACTCCAAGATCATGACATGATGTAAAGGTTTAAAAAATCTTACAAGTATACTTTTGAGAGCAATACTGCACTTAAATATCATATACTGACTTTGTACTTAGATCTCACCAGCTCACGCAAAACAGATGTTGGATTTGTTGCCAATCTACTTAAAACTCTTCTGGTGAGAACAACATGGAATTCACAACACCCCCAAAATATCACAAGCAAATTTCAAGTATCACCATGGAATTACAAACCTATAAGTACTACTATGGAAAACAATATACATAACTACTATTTTTTTCTTACTGCACAAAAGTGAAAGAGGAATTAAAATGGGATTTTTAGAGGCACCTGGCTGGCTCAGTTGGTAGAGCATACGACTCTCGATCTCCGGGATTTTAAGTCTGAGCCTCATGTTGGGTGTAGAGATTACTTAAAAATAAAATCTTTTTAAAAAATAAATAAAATGGGATTTTTATTTAACCATTAAGTTGGTGCTCTGAGAAATCAAACTGAGGGCACTTTAATTTATACCTTAGTTATCAGTTGCCTAGCTAGCAATGATAAAAACTGTCTTCAGTCAAATGTGTCAAATACATATGAAACAAAATATTTACAAGAGAATTTTAAAAATTCTATGGTTTTAAAAATCCCTTATGTCCTATTGTATGTACTTACTGTTTTGCTCCATTCTGACTTATGTTTAACATTCCAAATTAAGCAGCCTAAATAACTACACAGAATTAGGTGTTCCAGACCAAGAGAAACAATAGTTAAAGGAGTTCTTAGCAAAATCAAAGGTATAAACCTATCCATTTGAGCAGGGCACTCTTTACTGAAAGAGCATACAACAAAAGATAAAATTATTTTGGTAATAATAAATTTAAGATTTCTTTTAAACTGGTTTTTAATAAGGTGGACATTTATAATCATAAAACCTCATCCCTGGGTTAGAAAATGCCAAACGAATACCCTCTGTGAGTCTGGCCTTTCCTCCTGTTGGCTGGCACAACACTGTTGAACAGCCTACACAAAGAACCACCGTCTGAGCATGGCTGAAAACCGTGGTAATCTTGTAGCAACCTAGAAAAAGGGCAATGTTAAAAGTGAAAAGCAGAAGAAAATAAAGCCTATTGTTCACCATATTTCTAGTAAAGACCTTGTAATAGATGAAGAACATTAGTGCTGTGCAATAGCAAGCCACATATTTAAGACTTTGCCAGTCGTCACATAAAAAAAAAGTTTAAAAAAGCCAACGTGTGAAATTAGTAATATATTTTATTGAACTTAGTATTTCCAAAATATTATTACCATTTCAATATGTAATCAATATGGTTTTTATGTGTGTGTGCTACATGTTAAAAATCCAGTGTATATTTTCCACTTTAAGAATATTTTCCACTCTGACTAGCCACATTTCAAGTGCCCAGTAGCTACGTATAGCTAATGGCCACCACACTGGGCAGCACAGCTTAACACTAAAGAATCAACATACTTCTCACTGCATCATAAAAAAGAAAACGAATCATCTGAACAGCTTAACGACTTAGTAAATCAAATGTCTTATTCCCTTTGGAGTCTCATCTTCAGCAACCCCTCCCCCCAAATGTTTCTACAATGGTTTGGATAGTTTTTTAGGAAAATATCCTTTTTGACATTTCCAATTCTGTGATCCCACTTCTCCACAAAAGGTCCTAACTTATCTATCTAAACATACACACCACACAAGCAATCCCTTTAGAAATTTTCCTTGGGAAGGGAATTAAGATTTGAAATTTTACCTGGACATTTTACATCCATAAAATAGGAATTTGGGCTCTGAACTAGCCGTTTCTTTTTATGTTTTTTCTTTTCCTCTTCCAAGGACGGGTGTAGTAAATCTCTAGCCAACTGAATAAAAAAGCATATTATTATTGCTAGAAGGCATCCACACTGCTGGCGAATTTGACCATATGTGAAATATACATACAAGACAAGGGATAACATACTCAGCAGAGGCAACACGCCAGATGTTATTTATTTAGCCTGTTAAGTAACTTTAATCAATACTCTTTATAATGCTTGTGTTCTCTAAGTCCCGGTAAAGGAACTCTATGAGAATCAAGAAGCATATGATACGCTTAAAATTCCGTTCTTCTTCACTCAACTGAGTACCAGTCTCCAATAAAAACACCACTGTGGTGCTAGGTAAGAACTTGACCCCAACCCTGCGCCCGCCGAGAGCAGAAATCGCTGAGGTAGACCCCAGAGTGCCAACGCTGGGGTGATTTCTGCCCCCTGCCCCCGGGGTTCAACATCTGATCTGACAGGAACTCTGAGTGGCTGAAGCGTGACTGTCCTTGACGGAGTTAACATGTAAGGCAACTGCGAAAACAGTTTTTAAAAAGGAAACAAGAAGAAAATCGCTTCCGAGAGGGGGCGAGAACCAATCAGCGCAAGAAAAGCAGAAAGACTCCGAAGATTATAGTCTCACGGGCGCCCACCAAAACCCAAGAAGGCTGAGTGTCACCCGAGGAGCTGACCCTCCTAGCCACTGACTCCAGACCTGAGCCCAGGGCCGCCCCGCATCCTCCCCGCTCCACGCCCAGAACAGGGCCCGACACGCCGCGCTGCCCGGGCAAGTCCCAACAAGTCTGCCACGCGCGAAGGAGCTGCGCGGATCCGAGCCACCGAGCCGTGTTCGGCAGGGACCCCTCCCCGGGCCCGCCGAGGCGTCGGGCGAACGCGCCCCCGCGACCCCCAGACAAAGAAGCCCGAAACAAATGGAAAGCCAGAAGTAAACAACTCACAGGCATGTTGATCTTTCGCAATCCCAGCCAGTCCCGATCTTTAAGGCGACACCCCTAGCGAGCAGCACGCGATCCGGCGAGCGGCATCAACTTCCGGGATAGAGGAGGCTGGGCGGAGCGGAGCGGCGGGGCGGGCGGGCCCGTCCGCTCTAGGCGCTCCTCTCGGTGGTGGGGTCGGCTTCGGCCGGGGCCGCAGACCGCGGGCTGCGGGGTCTGTGAGGGCGCCCTAGTTCCGAAGGCCTGGACGGCGCGAGCCGAGGGGGCTCCTGGGCGAGGGCCGCTGGCCCTAGGGCTCCGCCTCGGACAAGTGGTGCCTGGGGCCAGGCTTAGGTTGTGTGCCCGGCTGGGAAGCCGCCTGGGGCTTAGGCCGCGGAGAAGGGAGCGCCGGCGGCCGCCCCAGCCCGGTCGCGTAGCGGGACCCGGCGGGCGCGTCGGACCGGCCCTCCACGGTCCCGGCCGCCGGGCCCCAGCTCTGCGGCGGTTCTACGGTGCAGCAGGTGTCCACTCGCTTATTAAAACCAGTAGCATTAATCAAAACTATTAATCCGTGGCCGCGAAATTATGAAAGTTTCGTATACTTTGCATCCAGCTTCCAAGGAACTGGTTAAGTTCGGGGGATGCGGCTCTGCCTTGGGTTTGCTTCGCCCTGAAAAAGTTTTTAAGAAGCACCGAATCGCTACTAAGCTTGGTTCACCGCAAGGCTCCTTCCTGCTCCTGAGAATTGTACCTTCCAGAGCCGACAACTCGGGCCTGAAAAAACGGCGTCGAGAGCCAGACTTGAAATATTCTTGATGAGGACAAGCTTGAGGGGTGGGTGTGAATATGATCAAAAGCTAGGAAACCAGGCTCTCTCTGACAAATAAATAAAACCTTTAGACAAACCATAAGAGACACTCAATCTCAGGAAACAAACAGGGTTGCTGGAGTGGAGGGGGTTGGGAGGGGTGGGGTGGCTGGGTGATGGACGCTGGGGAGGGTATGTGCTATGGTGAACGCTGTGAATTGTGCCAAGACTGGGGAATCACAGATCTGTACCCCTGAAACAAATAATACATATGTTAATTTAAAAAAAAAAAAGCTAGGAAACCAGGGAAATGCTTGACCAGAAAAATGTCCTAGATGACATTCTCCATCACCTTTTATTTCACGCGTTTTGGGAAATGCAGAAAAAATGAAAATTAAAATTATCCAGAGATAAACATTATTGACAATTTGACCTATAACCTTCCAAACATTTTTTATTTACTTGGATTTAGGTTTGTTGGGGACTTGGGTTTTACATAATTGCTATCATCTTGTGCATATTCTTTTGTAGACTTGATTTTCTCCCAACTACCTATAATGAACATTGTTCCATGTTACTACATATTTTACTACATTATGACTTTTAATGTGCACATAGCATTCATCCTATGAATATACATCCTCCTTTCATCCATACACTCAAGTGGTCATTGGGTTTGGGTTTTTTAATGTTTAGTATTTTAAATATGACAAAATATTAAATATTTTGTAAAGATAAGTATATGGAATAATACAATAGTGTAGCAGAATAATGACCCCCAAAGACTTCAATGCCCTCATCCCCAGGACCTATAGTTACATGGCAACTGGAATTAGGGTTGCTAATTAGCTAATTATGAGTATTATCTGGATAAGCCCAAAGTGATCACAAGGGTCCTTAAAAGTGGAAGAGGAAGACAGTAAAAGAAGAGTCAAAGAAAGAGATGAAGTGATGAAAAAGGTCTGAGAGATGCTATGTTGCTGGGTGTGAAGATGGAAGAAGGGGGGGCCAGAGCCAAGGAATGTGGACAGCATCTAGAAGCTAGAAAAAGACTCTGACCTGGAGTCTCCTGAAGGAACACTGTCCTGCCAGCCCCTCAATTGCAACGCAGTAAAACTCCAGTCAGACTTTGAACTATAGAACTGTGAGATAAGAAATTTATGTTGTTTTAAGCTGCTAACTTTATGATAATTTGTTACAGTAGGAAACACATACAGTAATGAAGACCATGTAGCCACTCCCCAGCTCTGTCAAATCTGACCATTCAATACCCTCTCCCCAGGATTTGTCATTTTAAAAATAACACTGTAGTAAATATTCTTGTGGATAAGTCTCTGTGCACATCCTTGATTATTTCCTTAAGATAAATTCCTAGAGGGGGCGCCTGGGTGGCTCAGTCGGTTAAAGCGTCTGCCTTTGGTTTAGGTCAGCCCAGGGTCCTGGGATCAACCCCTACACCCTGCTCAGTGGGGAGTTTGCTTCTCTCTCTTCCTCTGCCCTTCTGCCCTGCTTGTGCTAGCATGCTCTCTCTCTCTGTCTCTCTGTGTCTCAAATAATCTTTAAAAAAGATAAATTCCTAGAGGAGAAATTCCTGTGTCAAAAGTTATGCATATTTTAAGGTTTATAATATAAACTGCCAAATTACCCTCCAGAAAAATCAAACCAATTTACATTGCAATTGTAAATGTTTGAGAATGCCCCTTTCTTTGTACCCTTGATGATACTGGATATTATGTTTTTCCCCATGTCTGTCAATCTTGAAGAACTGTATGCTATTTTATCATATTTCACTGTTATTTTAATTAATATTTTTCATGTGGTTATTGGTACCTAGCATATTTCTATTGAGATGATCATCCATTTTTTCCTTATGTATCTTTTTTTTAAAGATTTTATTTATTTATTTGACAGAGAGAGACACAGCGAGAGAGGGAACACAAGCAGGGGGAGTGGGAGAGGGAGAAGCAGGCTTCCCGCTGAGCAGGGAGCCCGATGCAGGGCTGCATCCCAGGACTCTGGGATCATGACCTGAGCCAAAGGCCGACGCATAAAGACTGAGCCACCCAGGCGCCCCTGTATCCTTTTTTTTTTTTAATTAAGTAGGCTCCACGCCCAGTGTGGGGCTTGAACTCACGACCCTGAGATGAAGAGTCGCATGCTCTACCGAATGAGTCAGCTAGGCACTCCCCCCATTATGTATTCTTTCATATTAAGGCCATTAACTGGTAATCACATATGTTGCAAATATTTTTCCCAACTTGTTATTTCCTATTAACTCTATCCTATTAATTTTTGGAGTGACTTTAAAACTATATAGAATTTTTTAATTTCGTGTACATATATTTCAAACCTATTGGTGTTTCCTATTTTGCTTTTGTGTTTTGACAGGCCTTTGCCATCTTAGGATCAGCTAAACTTTCTTCTCATTCTTTTGTTATGATATTTGTCCTTTAACTTTTTAATTCACCCGGAATTTATTTTGGCACTTGATGCATAGTAAGACTCAGAACACTTTCTAATGATCACTCCTAGTTATTGCTTCAGTTCCTTACTAATGCCCAGGACGGTGTCAAAACCCTCAATTTCTAAGACACTATAAAGACAGGAGAAATAAAAGTCAAGGTCAGGAAGACCTGGGCTCTAGAATTCTCTCTCCTCCTCCAAAGCTCAGTGTCTCCTACAATGTCCCCGGGTCCTTGCACTGCTGGCAGATAAAGGGACCCAGAGCCACTTTGCCTTGGCAGCCCACTCTCAAGGAATCCCTCCTGGCTTCCCAAAGAACCATGAAGTGCCAGTTGGAGTTTGTATGCTGCTGACAACTCCCCAGCTGTTCTATCTGGCCACATCTGAGAAAGTCCTTAGTTCTCTCCAGTTCCCCACCAGCGCCTTCACCTGAGATGTGTGCAACCCTCTCTGCTCCCTTCCCCCTTTGTCAACGTCAGACACTGGGAAAGCTCACAGGTGTCCCAGCTAAGCCAGGGACTTAACTGGTGCTAAATTTCAGGCTAGCCAAGACCAGTTCTAAATAGGTCAGATCCCTATTTGCCCCTGGGTTGGCGTGCCTTTGGCTTGTGCCCTTCTTTTCCCAGAAAGGTGGTTGGAAATTCAGCTTTGTTTTAAGAATTTCAGGGTGTGAGGTGGGGCCCTAAAGATAACTTTTCACACTTCCGCCTTTCTGAGTATTTTTCTGAGAAATTCAGAGAAATCTGTGTCATTAGGAAACTATATAACAAGCCTGCATTCTTTTTCCCTTCCTCTGTGGTCCACCTGTTGTCAGGAATCGAAACATGTGTAGCTTATTCTCAACACATTCCTGAAATCAACAGCAACTGCAGAAAGCCTGCCTTTTCTCTGCTCACCAGTTCTCCACAGGGTCACAACCATTGTCCCAAAAGCTCCATTGTGGGGGTTTGAAATCCATCTGTCATTCATGAGGATGTTTGACACGCTCAGGTAAGGTCCCATCTTTAAAAGGTAAGAGTCTCCAGGTGCAAACTCTGTTGTCATGTTCTTTTCCATGCCACCTTAATTTCTGACTGAAGCTGAGCGCCCAGTGGGCTGGTACTATAGGCTGAACGTTTGTGTCCCTCTGAAATGCATATGTTGAATCCTAATCCCCCAGTGTGATGGTATTGAGCAGTGAGCTTTTGAGAGGTGGGTAGGTCATCAGGGTAGAACACCCATGAATGGAATTAGTGCCATTTTAAAAAGAGCTCCCTCACTCCTACTGTGTAGGGACACAGTGATGAGACTTCCATTTGGAGCTAGGAAGTGGGCTTCAAATCTGCCCACACCATTGATCTTGGACTTGCTACCCTCCAGAATTGTAAGAAATAAATTGTATTTAAGCCACCCCGTCTATAGGGTTTTGTTATAGCAGCCTGAACAGACTAAGCAGGCTGGCCTGGCAGAATATGTCATCTCGTTCTTGGAGATTGTGCCGGGTTCTCTCCCTGGGTCCCTGACCTGATCTGCTCTCCCTCCATCCTTCACCCTTCTCTGTGCCCAGGAGACTGACCTTGATGGACTGCACCTGCTGAGTTCCCTTGTTCTCTGGTTTCTAATTGAGTTGGGACAATGAGATGCATCAGTAGGAAATCACAAAGTGGGCAAAGAGAAATGTTGGGGTATTTATTCCCCTGGTTCTATCCTTGACAGGCCCTTTTCTTCCATATGGGCTGTATTACTCTGAAGGAAACAGTTGCTTCAGGTGCCCCTTTCCTACAACTCTTAGGGGATTCCAGTCACTACTTCCTTCCCTTTTGGTTCTTCTGCCTGAGGGGTGGAATTTCATGATCTTTTGTTGATTTCTGTTAACCCCATGTCAGCCTTGTAAATAATACCTACATGAAGCTATCTTCAGTCGTCTCTTTTGAGGGGGCCTTTGTGATCTGCCAGGACCCCGACATGGGGATCCCCTGCCAGGATGTGCTCCTCTTTAGCCTGCAAGGCTTCGTTGATTTGTAGATGAGATCCATCTGCCCTTCAGCCTTCAATCCAACCAGGTCACTGCAGGGGATGTCCATTGTCCCTGACTATAGAATCCTTCATGTTTAACAGGTTATGGTTTGAGATGGAAAATGGGAATCTTGAGACAGCCTAGAATCCTAGTCATGAAGATCTTTGCCACATTATGGGCTGCATTGGGACCACCTAGGAACTTGTTGGAAATGCAGACTCAGGCCCCAACCCCAGACCTCATGGGTCAGAATCTGCCTTTTAACAAGATACCCTGGCAATTTGCATTCACATCCCAGTGTGAGAAACACTGCCCTAGATTTACCATCCCAGCGTTCTCTCTGGAGTGTTCCTACCTTCCTGTGGGACTGTAAGGAAGCCAGAACCCAGATTCCCACTACTCCAAGTAACAAATCAAAGATATTTCTCTAGATTGGAACAAGGACCTCCCCCACCTCCTTCTCCAAGATGTTTTATGCATTTCAGCAAATCTTATTCTCATACTATGTCGAGGAAACCTTTAAGTCAATGATACTCGAACTTGGTTGCGTGTTAGAATCACCAGTGGAGCATCCTAGGTCAGTTGTAGGGCATTTGGGGGTGGTACCCAGGCGGTGGTGTGTGTTTGTTTATTTGTTTATGGGGGGAGTGGGGTGGGGAGGGGCAGAGGGAGAGAGAGAGAGAGAGAGAGAGAGAATCTTAAGCACGCTCCACACTCACCACAGCCCAATGTGGGGCTCGATCTCACAACCCTGAAATAGTGACCTGAGCCAAAATCAAGAGCGGGACACTTAACTGACTGAGCCACCCAGGCGCCCCCTCCCCTACCCCCCGCAGGCCCCAGGTTATTCCATGAGGAGCCAAGGTTGAGAACTACTATTCTCAGTTCCTCAGAGGGCTCAACATTTTCAAAAGCAAAGCCCAGAATATCTATAGGCTACTCTCGCTGAAAAGTGGGGAGAGGGGAAAATACAGAGTGGGGAAAAATCATTGCTGTTCAGCTCTGCCAGGCGGGGCGTCCCAGCACTGTGCTACCGGGTTGAGGATCAGGTGCCAGGTCTCCTGGTCTCCCCAGCTATTTTCCTGCAAACCCTCTCATAGCCTGCCCGAGTCTCCACGGAAGAAAGTGAGCTACTCAGAGGCCAGGTGCTCTCCCAAACTTCACTGTCTCCCCCCAGCTCATAGTAAAGGCATTTTATGAAGATGCTGGGGTCAACAAAAATGTATGCAAATGTAAGCACTTACGGCCTACGTTAATCCTTTCTCAATAACCACTGCTGTCTCAGGTGGCTTTTCTTTTCATGCTCTTGTACTGCAATTTCACGCTCCTTATGTCCATGTGTCTATGTGTTCTCTTCCCTAAAAGTCCATAGGTTTCTTAAGATCAGGATGGACTCTCATTCCCCAATTTGCCCAAGTAGCAGGGCAGGTGCGGGAATCTGTCCCCTGAGCGCCACACTCTGTGTAACTGGCGTGCTGGTCTTTCTTTGAGAACTATTCTGCCTCTGGTTTATCCAGAACCCTGCTTTTCCTGTCAGAACTTCTAGGTCCTTCTGGATACATGCCTTTGGTTCTCCCTCTGCCTCAACTTGGTGTGATGATAAGACTGAAGGACCACAGAATTCTGGCTAAATCCAAGTTAATTTGTTTGTTTACTTTTTTTTTAAGCAGTTCTTTTTCTTTTTTTTTTTTTAAGATTTATTTATTTGACAGAATGAGAGAGAGGCAGAGAGCACAAGCGGGGGGAGTGGCAGTGGGAGAGGGAGAAGCAGGCTGACCACTGAGCAGAGAGCCTGATGTGGGGCTTGATCCCAGGACCCTGAGATCATGACCTGAGCTGAAGGCAGACCCTTAACCAACTGAGCCACCCAGGCGCCCCAAATTAACTTGTTTCTAAAACTGGAAAAATAAGGCTAAGTCATTATAGGGTTAATGAGATATTATAGTGAGCTCTTCCTTTGGAAAATGTGTTCAAGCAAAAATAAATGAAAATCATTCTGTTTTCCCATTAGATAAAAGCTGATTAAAAGGCTAATGGGTCCGCAGGCTCAGAGTATTAAGAAGAATGGTGCTCTATTTGTTCACATTTGAAAATGTATTAAACTATTTGTAGAATGTCTGCTATACACAAAGTGGTAGACATTGTAAGCCCTGTTACCTGGGAGCACAGAAACTTTTTAAGTCTAATAGCCACTTAACTTTTATAAGTTGTTTCCCCATCTGTTAAATGAAAATAATCTGTATGTCTATTTCATAAGGTTATATGAATACATAATGAGGTAATACTTGTGCATAGTACACTGCAGATGCTCAGTAAATGCCAACTATAATTCCTAGAGCTTGTTGATTATAAAGAAATCAGTTGGCTCTGGAAATATTGGGCTGATGGTGATTTCCCTAGTGGTAACTTGTAAAATGCTAGGTTTCTAGAATAGTTCTGACTTAGGGAAGATCATGAATTCGTTCCATCTGCAGAAAATACTTGCTGGAGTCTTACCTTTGAATCAAAAACCGAGAGATTGTTCTTTCAAAGTGCAGTAGGTGACACAAGGAGCCCCTTGACATGCAGGACAAGCACTGGCCAGCAGAGAGCTTTATCTTCCATTTCCAGAGGGCCTTACCGTTGGCTCTGTCTCCCTAATCTGTTACCCAGTCACTCCCTAAGCAGCTGTGTGTAATAAACTCCAAATACAGACCGGGGTTATTGTGAATTTTTCTAAAGGAAAAATACATGTAAGACTGAGTCTAATCTCCAAATATTTTCTCCTAAATATTCCATTTCATCTGAAACTAGTTAACTATTTTAAACCACTTAAATTCCAAATTGCCCTTAGGTGAAAGTTAAATACTATTGGCTCTACATATATTTCTCATAGAGATACTTAGTCTGAAAATCCAGTAGAATTATGCCAGCTCTGTGGTCACTGTGTAGCATCTTCGACACTGGGAGCGAGGAGAGAGGTGTGTTGCTGATCTGTAGTGTTTGCTAATTTCCACGAATGTTTGCACTGGGGTCAATTTCAAGTACTAAAATGAAGTCACTTCATACAGAATGGGAAAGAGAGGAGCACAATCCTCCTGATCAGGTAATGCAAAAGTCTTATTTTAGGAATACTTTCACTGTCATCAAAACTGCTAATAAAATATCCATATTGACACTTTGGGGCATCCTTTTCTCTGACACCAGAGGAAGGAATGAAAAATGGGAGGGGTGTCTGGGTGGCGCAGTTGGTTGAGCAGCCAACTCTTGGCTTCAGCTCAGGTCGTGATCTCGGGGTTGTGGGATTGAGCCCCAAGTCATGCTTGAGTTTCTCTCTCCCTCACCCTCTGCCCCTCCCCGCTGCACTCTCTTTCTCTGTGAAGTAAATAAATCTTTTTAAAAAATGGGAGAGGGGAAAAAAAAAAAATGGGAGAGGGCACCCCTGTCGGACCCCTCTCACTCTGGAGAGCTTCACTTAATAAACTTCTATGGCTTTACTCACACAAAAAAATAAAAAATAAAAAATGGGAGAAAGAAGGGACTACTAGACTAACTCACAAACTGGATGGTTGGCCTTGAATAAAGAAGAGTTGACCTCCTGGATCATTTTATCCACCTGAGCACAGCCCATTGCACAGAATAAGAGCTCTACCAGCCTTCCTTCTCAGACTTGCTAATGATGTAGTAACACATTAAATATGGAATTTCAAGTTAGGAAGGGACAATCCATTCCTATTTTCAACAGCTCTAATTGTTCCTTCTATCGTGTGGAAGCCTGCTTGCTTTTAAATTCACCCATTGAATTTCTGGCCTAGGAAGGGAACATAGAAAACACATGTCATTCATTTTCCAACCAACAGCGCTGAGCTAATTGAGGACAGGATTTCACCTTCTCTTAGAATTTACCTCTCCAGGGGTGGCTGGGTGGCTCAGATGGTTGAGCATCTGCCTTCAGCTCAGGTCATGATCCCAGGGTGCTGGGATCGAGCCCCACATCGGTTTCCTGGCTCAGCAGGGAACCTGTTTCTCCCTTTGTCTCTCCCCCTGCTCATTCTCTCTCTTTCTCTCTCTCTCTCTGTCTCAAATGAATAAATAAAATCTTAAAAAAAAAAAAAAAGAATTTACTTCTCCAGGATGCATATCCTAGTATTCACAGTTTCTCATCACCCTTTTTACATTTCTTTGGACATGCTCCAATTTGCCCACATCCCTCTTAAAATAGGCCCAATGACTGAACGCATTGCCAGCTCTGAATCACAGGGAACTGTTACTTGCCTTGTTCTGATCATCACATGTGTACCAGTTCAGCCCCATATCACATATGCTTTTTTGGCAATGTGATGGCACCACACTGTTGATTAACATAACCTTGTAGGTGACTAACACCCTAAGTCTTTTTAAGTGTTACTAAACCTCTTATTTCTCATGCTCTAATTGCATTTTAAGAAATCTACATCTCGTGAATATTCTAAAAACCAGTGAATTGCACTCTTTGTCAGTGGGTTGTATGATATGTGAATATCAATAAAGCTGTTAAAAAATATAAGTGCAGGAAAGAAAAGCAGATGTGTTTTATCAAATAACAACTAAATCTTGCCAGACACATTATTTCACATAATCCTTTCAACAATCCTTTGGCGTTCTAGAGGAACTAAGAGCCTTGTGTAAGTGGGGGAGCAGGGATTTGAACATAGATCTGCTCAAGATGCCCATGTTCCTTCTACCACACTGCTTTCCTGTCACCCTGCTACGTGCTAGGCACCGTGATTGGTGCCCAGTTGAAGTTAGAGGGAGGAGGTCTTCCAGGCAAGCAGAGCCACAGGACCATGCGGACCCTCAGAGCACTAGCAGGTGATAGGGTGACTTAGATTCAGGCGTGAAAAGGAAGGTGTCCCAAAAGTGAAGCAAATATGATGACTGGTGAAGGTGGGGGTGGTAGATTTGGGGGAGGTGTTGGAAATAACCCTGTGAGTGACCCAGAGTGGCAGTGTGGGTCACATAGGACAAAGTGCAGGTAGCAAGGTCTCAGCTTGGTCTGTGTTTCAGATGTGTTACCTAGGAAAAATAGCTGTATGTGCATCAGAGTGCTGATTTTAAAGGGGCCAGGGTCCTGGCTGGGTTATAGAGGCAGGGGCTGAAGCCTGGGGCATCCAGGAGTCAAGTCCTGCAACACGGAATCAAACTGAATCCCAGGATGAGGCTGAAGCCCAGAGGCCAGAACCAGAGCATTTAGTGAAGCAGAACAGGTCACAGGGTGACCTAACAGTGTCCCCTGAACTCCTGAACCAGGGCTCCTTGAAACCTTCAGCTAGTGGTAGGATTTGTCCCTGAATCTGGGGCAGAGCCAAAGCTACAGGTGAATGTCCTGTGGCCCAGAATGGGGCCTGACAACATTAAAGTGCATATCCAGTGTGGTTTTTTTTCCTGCAACATGCATGACCAATGACAGCAGCAGTTATACATACCCCTGCAGAAGTATTCAGGGTTAGAACATTCTGGGTGTGCCTCCATAATGCCACTTTCTTCCGTACTACACAAGAAAGTGTATCAGGAAGTGACAAAGAACGTTATTTCAGGAGTAGCTGTGCATCTGTTCCATTCAGTTTGGTCATCAGCAAATATTACTGGTGTGCATGTCTGGCTTGGGCAGGCCAGTGTGATAGGATCTCCCGGGTGGGCATCAGCAGGCAGACCCTGCCTGTGCAGCCAGAATCCCTGGCTTAGCCTCTCTCTCTCTCTCTGTCTCTCTCTCTCTCAGCCAACCACTCACGCAGCCAAGACTCCTTGGGTTTCACGTAACAGATATAATCTTGCCTGAGCTCAATGGAGAGAGTGCTGGACATGGGCCAGGGCAGGAAGGGCAGTGGGGCCTCGGGGGGGGTCAGAACAAAGCACTGAGAGGCCCCGGGAATGGAGACAACTCTTCTCTTGACACCTCCCTTTTTCTCTCAGGGGTGACCTGGTTTCTCAACTCTACTTCTCCCTGACTCTCTTTCAGCCTCCTCTCCCTACACCCCAGTTTTTCTGCTTCTCAGGGCTCACAGTGACAGTGGCCATGCTAGCCCCTTGTTCCAGGGCCAACAGTGACCGACCAGAAGGCCTGTGTCCCAGTCCCAGATGCCCTAGCGAGAGAAGCTGGTTTTCTCAGCTTGGGTCAGGAGCGTGGAGTCCAGTAGCCTGCGGGCACTTGGGACCATGGTGACTCCTGGGGCCCACCCTAGTGGAAGAGGGTGAGGGAAGCTCTTAGGGAAGGAGGCAGAGGTTGGATAGAGAACCCATCATGTTGCTTCTTCCCTCCAAACCATTGTCACTACCACCTTTGGCAAGGCTAAGTCCTCCTCTCAGGCTGCCTCGCTATTGCTCTGTCTTCTCCCTGAAGCATCTGGTTATTTGCTGGACATAGTTTGTTGACTAAAAACACCTTCTCCACAAACTTCAGCAAACTGGTGATGAATGTATGCAATAACATTTTTTTCATGTAGAACAATCAAATCTAGGGACCACATTTGAAGAGAGATACCATTTTTTTTTAAAGATTTTATTTATTTTAGAGATAGAGAGCAAAAGTGTGGTGAAGAACAGAAGGAGAGAGACCAGCAGATTCCATGCTGAGTGTGGATCCTGATTCAGGGCTCAGTCCCACAACCCCGAGGTCATGACCTGAGCCAAAAATCAAGAGTCAGATGCCCAACCAACTGAGCCACCCAGGCACACATCCTCCCCTCCTTTTCTGTTTTTGAGAGAGGGCAGGGAAGGGGCAGAGGGAGAGGGAGAGAGAGAATCATAAGTACGCTCCACCTTCAGCTTAACCAAATGAGCCACCCAGGTGCCCCAAGGGATACCATTTTAAACTAAAGACATCCCAAGTACATTGGAAGTGAGCCCATTTACAAGGATCCACACTGCCTAGCAATATATTGTACAACCAACAAAGTGCGTTTTAAACAGTCCTCATATTATGTTTGGACGAGAACTATCTTATTCATACTTCAAGTATCTAAAGAATAAAATCTGCAAGCAGGGGCTAGAAGCAGAAAATTTTGAGTTTCTAACCTAAGTGGGTTCCTGCTTCATATTTATAAGACAGCATTGAGGGGAACTGTGGGGTAAGCCGTTAAATCTGAAAGCTATCCTCTAAGGCTCTGCAAGCAACCAAGACTTCCGACCCTATAATCTCTAATGGTGATGACAATGATACCATCTGAATGCTTATTTCGTGTCAGGCACTGTGCTAAGCACTTTACATGGATTATCTCATTTAATCTTTTCACCGTCTCTATGAGATAAATAGTAGTAGTATTCCCATTTTACAGATAAGGAAACTAAGGCACAGAGCTTAAGTACCATTCCCAAGACCTCATGAAAGGTAACTTGCAAAACTAAGATGTAAGCCTAGGTCTCGCGGAAGCTCAAGAATTTTTTTTAAGATTTTATTTATTTATTTGACAGAGAGAGACACAGTGAGAGAGGGAACACAAGCAGGGGGAGTGGGAGAGGGAGAAGCAGGCTTCCCGCCGAGCAGGGAGCCTAATGCGGGGCTTGATCCCAGGACCCTGGGATCATGACCTGAGCCGAAGGCAGACGCTTAACGACTGAGCCACCCAGGCGCCCCAAAGCTCAAGAATTTTGATCTTAACCAATATAATTTACTTAGAGATTCAAACAAGAAATTTTTTAAAAATTATTTGAGGGTGGGGCGCCTGGGTGGCTCAGTCACTTAAGCATCCAACTCTTGATTTTGGCTCAGATCATGGTCCCAAGGTCATGGGATTGAGCCCTGATTCCCCATCTCCCTCTCCCCCTCCCCACCTCCCCCCACCTCTCTTTCTAAAAAAAAAAAAAAAAATTATTTGAGGGGTGCCTGGCTGGCTCAGTCAGTTAAGCATCTGACTCTTGATCTCAGCTTAGGCCTTGATCTCAGGGTCATGAGTTCAAGCCCCACATTGGGCTCCATGTTGGGCATGGAGCCTACTTAAAAAAAATAATTTGAAAATGAAGCACCCTAAGAAAGAAAAAGACAAAGGAAGGAAGGAAGGGAGGAAGGAAGGAAGGAGCCCCCTCATGAACATTAGGTTTTCTTATCATTTTCATGACTCCTTAGATCTTTTCATTTTCAATTTGTTTGATTAAGTGTATTTTTATGTCTCCTATAAAGAAGGCGCTGATGTCAAGGGGGATGTAAAAATGATTAAGACCCTCTTAGGATTTTCAAGGAGCTCAAGGTCATCTAATAATAAGGAAGAGGCTGTATAAACATAATTTCAACATATGATACACCATCCTAGAAACATAAAGTCTAGAGGAGATTAAGGGAAGGTGCAATCATGTTCACTTACTATATAAAAGTTATGATTTAGGGCACCTGGGTGGCTCAGTTGGTTAAGGGGACTGCCTTTGGCGCAGGTCATGATTCAGAGGTCCCAGGATCGAGTCCTGCATCAGGCTCCCTGCTCAGCAGAGAGTCTGCTTCTCCCTCTGACCCATTCCCCTCTCATACTCTCTCTCTCTCTCAAATAAATAAAATCTTAAAAAAGTTATGATTTGTTGCATATGAATATTGTTAGATGAATTGTAGAAGAGAGACAGAAATCCCATGTTAACCAAAGTAATCAACAATTCTGAAGTGTGATGCTTAACAAGACTATTATGACTTCTGGTAAATCATGTAGCTATGTCTTTAAGTGAACCATGGAATGTGACCCCTCTAAATAAGACTGTGACTTTAAAGGAAGAAATGCATCCTCGACAGGCTTGATCCTTGTTGCATATTTTCAGCAAACACTCTTCTGAGGAAAACTCCTCTAATGTGAGCTGTAAGTCAGCAAACCAAGGCAGGGAGACTAAGAAGAAGGGCAGGGGAGATCTTTGGAAGAGCTCTCTACTCGATGTGAGGCATTAGATCTCAAGAATCTTTCCAGAACGGTCCCAGACATAAATGGATACACCTGTTCTTTGTACTTTGGTTGCAGAAACCAGTCTGTCATCTGCCACCAGCTGGGCCCAGTGGGTCTCGGTGCTGCCTGCCATCCAGGAATCTGAGGTGTCCATTCCCATTGCCAACCCGGCTCTCTGTTCGGGTAACTCAAGCTCACCTGCACATTTCTGTCCCCCTGAAGTCTGCAGCAGTCTGTGATCAGTACTGAGAGGCCTCACCGTGGCAGTGGAAAGCAGGAGGCACTCCAAACTTTGGACAAAGTAGCTCTAGTTCTCCTTTTCATTTATGTACGACTTTACATTACAAAGCCCGTCACAACCATCATTAATTAAACCTGCCGCTCACTGCCCTCTGAGGTAGGACTGAATTAGTCTGCTCATTTTACTCCTGACAAAACAGATAGAAGGGCTTAGGGATTTGCTGAAGTGAAATGGTTCAATCAAGGAAGCTTGGCCCAGTTCTTTTTTTTAGTTCATTCTTTTTTGCCTGGAAAGAGGCCTTCATGGTGCCCAGCTCTTAACTCCAAGCAGCTTAAGGAAGTCAACTGGGAAGAGTTTCTTGGCAGGGAAATGATAGCAATCTGGAGCAGAGCAGCAATGTGGGGCTTGAATTATTTGAAAACAGCCAAGCATATTCTTCTGGTTCCCAGTGGATGTTAGACACGTGCGCGCACACGATTCCTCCCGTCAGGCCAGGGAGCAGGGCCAGGACATGGGGCCATAGTTAGAACATGGCTTACAGACAAAGCAGCCCACCCACCACCCACATTTCCACTCTCTGTTACCGATCCCTTGTATTATGATTTTAAACAAACTCAAAATCAAACCTATTCCAAGAGCAGGCCTAGTCCCGCAATCTGTGGGGCTTGAGGTGAAAAAAAGTGAAAACAAACAATAACAACGAGAAATAACAAAAACAAAGAAAACAGTGAAAACAGGGGGCCGACTGAGCCTGGGTGGCTCAGTTGGTTAAGCATCTGTCTGCAGTTCAGGTCATGATCTCAGGGTCCTGGGATCCAGCCTCACGTGGGGCTCCCTGCTCAGCGGGAGTCTGCTTCTCCCTCTCCCTCTGCCTGCTGCTCCCCCTGCTTGTGTCCTCTCTCTGTCAAATAAATAAATAAAATCTTAAAAAAACAACAACAGTGAAAACAGGCCCACATATCTTGTGTCTAAATATTTAAAAAATTATAAATGAAGATAACAAGTTTCTTACCTTGACGGATGTTTATAATGACCTAAAAAAGTGATATGAAATTTAGACTATTTGGCTCCACAGAGCTCCATGCCAGAATGTGGTGATTCAGGGAGAGCAGTCCTGGCCTGGACTGATGCCCTGCTTTCCCGCCGCCAGGCAGAGGCTGCATCAGGAAGGGCCTCATACACATACAAGGAGGATCCCAGACCATGCGTTCAAGCTCTGGCCACGTTAGCACCCCCTTTTGGCCATTGCTTATGCCTGTGGTGCCACACCAATGGCAGTGTACCCTCAGAAGGATAGGTCAGGAAAAGAGGCCCCTACCATTCCTGGAAGCAGGGTCTTTGGCAGGGAATTCTGGGGTCTGGGAACCTAGAGTGGATTCTAGAAAGGGAGCATGGCTCTGAGTGAATACATCCACGTGGCCTGTGGATTCCTCACCCACTGGGGAGTAGGGACCCGAAGAGGACAAGGGTAGGGCTCTCTAAAGAGTGGGCCCCAGGGGAGGGGCCCCTCTTGCTAAGACAAAAGAGCAAATGATATCTGGCCAAATAATAAATAAGCCAAAAGTGTGAGTTAATACTGGAGCCTGCACAAATCTGGATACCAGAGGTAATTGCTACCTCAAATATAATACACATGGGCATGAGCTGTTTCAAGTGTTTTGCCTGCTCTCCTACCACGAATAACTTATTCTGGGCAGTAGCCATGCTCTCCAGTAGGTGTAAGGGCCAGAAATCAAATGAATAAACTCCATAATTAAATATTTTACTGGAGAGGTTGCACCCAGATACCAAAGCTCTAGGTGGTGATCCTGGCATGGGTGACCTTTTTTTTTTTAAGATTTTATTTATTTATTTGAGAGAGAAAGAATGAGAGAGAGAGAGCAATGGGGGGGGGGGCAGTCAGAGTTCTACCTGAGCAGGGAGCCCGATGTGGGACTCGATCCCGGGACTCCAGGATCATGACCTGAGCCGAAGGCAGTCGCTTAACCAACTGAGCACCCAGGTGCCCCATGGGGTGACCTTTTTGTTGCCTCCCCAAAATGGACCAAGTAGAAAGGAGAAGAAAAGCGTGACTCCCTCGGGCCCTGGGTGTGTGCTGCCCTGCTCTTTGTAGCAGTCCTTGGGTCAGCCAAGGTTGCAAGGAGCTATGGGACAAAACCAATCCCTCCGTCCGCATGATTCCCCTCAGAATCAGAGTCATGATCTCAGTCCTGGCTTGACATACAAAAAAGTTAAAATTATGAGCGTTTTTTTAAGTCATATCTCTTTCATTTAATGATTTACAACATTTAATTAAAAAAACTATGTCCACACATAAAAAGTATTTTTAGTCATCAATTCTCAAGGCAAAAGATGTAAATAGTGAAATCTATAAGATGTATACTTTGATGTTAATTTGTTGTTGTGTATTTCAACGATAAGAGCATTGGATTCTGGATTCTTGGCTCAGACAAAGGCTTTAGTTCAGCCTTCTCTAACACCATGGTTTCTAATGTATGAAAGACATATTTCCTTAATGATCTTTGGATGTTGGTTACATAGATGAATTCCTTAAATTTTTTTTAATAGAGATAAAAACACAGCCCGAATCAGAAAAAGGAGTCAATTCATACCATCGGGTGGTGGTCACTTCTGGGGTGTGGACAGACAGAGCCTCCTTCTGCCCTCACCCCCACCAGCCTTCTCCCCCACAGGTGCACTCTGTTCAGACAGAGCCACTCTGTGAGCCAAGGACAATATGTGCGCCTACGTTGACCCCATTTCTGGTTGTCACTTGACAACTTGAGCCAACTATTACTAGATGACCCAACGGTTATGACGTTGCCACCCAAAGTACCTACCTTCCTGGAGGCATGCCCTCAGCCTCCCCACCAGTCCAGGCTCCCATGTCATTGTGATTCAGCCTCCCCACCCCGCCAGTTCAAGTGAATCATATGTCCAAGTAAGTGACTTAGTGCTGGTCAATAAGATCTTGCTGGGGTGGGGGCGCCTGGGTGGCTCAGTCGTTAAGCATCTGCCTTCGGCTCAGGTCATGATCCCAGGGTCCTGGGATCGAGCCCCACATCAGGCTCCCTGCTCGGCAGGAAGCCTGCTTCACCTTCTCCCGCTCCCCCTGCTTGTGTTCCCTCTCTCGCTGTGTCTCTCTCTGTCAAATAAATAAATAAAATCTTAAAAAAAAAAAAAAAAAGATCGTGCTGGGGTGGCCCTGTCCTGCTCTCTAATAAGAAGCATGGCTCTCAGATGATGCTGATGACCATTCATGAAACTTGATGTCCCGGATGCTGTTTATCCAGAATAGTCCGGGAATGGGGCATTCTAATACACTGGGGAATCTGCTGACCTATAGACTACCAGTTTTGAAAGAAAAATAAACTAATTAGGAAAGAACTTTTTCTACAACAGTGCATCACTGGCATATCATAATTTTACCCAGCATTGTAATTACGTATGCATGTACCCCACCTCTCCTGCAAAACCGCAGGCTTCTTAAGGGATAGTCTGTACCAGTTTCGTCTTTATTCCCCTTATAGTACCTAGTGGGTTGCTTTATATATTGTAGGTGCTAAAAAAAAAAAAAGTTTTTGTTAAATTAATGAAAATATAGAACACAAACTATGATTTGCCAACACTGACTTAATCCTTCTCTGATGACTCAGGCCCTCCAGGGTTCAGGCTTATTATTACGTGGGTTATCTCTGGGGATGTTTAATACAGACCAACTGCCTGACAGGGGAATTCTACAATGACTGGAAGACAGTACTGGGTATCTACCGATTCATTCCACTTCTAAGTCTATGTGCCTGTATTTAAAAGTCAAACACAGAAGCGATCCCATTTATTATTCCCTGAAAGGAATACCGCATCACATAGAAGATTTCAAATAAAGAGTGTTAGCTAGCTTCTGCTTTTAAACCTTCACCAGGTCAAGGAATTTATCTTTGAGATTTTTGAAAAGATAGGATGTCATTAGTACTATTAATGTATTATAACAGTTATTTTATTAAAGTCTAATCATTGGATTATAATTTAATGAATGCAAACATATTTATCACTATGCACCTAATATATGCCAAGCCCTGTGTTAGTCATTAGGGATACAATATGAATATAATTCATACCCTCAAGAAATTTAAATAATTTATCTTTTAAGAGCATTTTATTATACAGATCATTTTACAGAACTTTAGATGTCACTGTAGAAAATGAGCCTGGGTGTGATGTGACCCTCTAACAGGTCCTATAACTCACTCAAAATACAGAATAATACAAAAGAAAAAATGCAGATGTTAGCTTAATTATTGACATTAGTCTTTTTTTTTTTCCTGAAAAACTCAGCCTCCAGAATGTTCATTTAAGAATCTAGTTTTTTACACTTTTTTTTTTAATTTTTTATTGTTATGTTAATCACCATATATTACATCATTAGTTTTTGATGCAGTGTTCCATGATTCATTGTTTGTGCATAACACCCAGTGCACCATGCAAAACGTGCCCTCCTCAATACCCATCACCAGGCTAACCCATCCCCCCACCCCCCTACCCTCTAGAACCCTCAGTTTTTCAGAGTCCATCATCTCTCATGGTTCGTCTCCCCCTCTGACATACTCCCCTTTTCTTCCTCTCCTGTTATCTTCTTCTTTTCCTTTTTTCTTAAAATATGTTGCGTTATTTGTTTCAGAAGTACAGATCTGTGATTCAACAGTCTTACACAATTCACAGCGCTCACCGTAGCACATACCCTCCCCAATGTCTATCACCCAGCCATTCCATCCCTCCCACCCCCAATCACTCCAGTAACACTCAGTTTGTTTAGTTTTTTACACTTTTTGATTGCTGGGTAAGTTAGCTTCTGGACATGAGGTGATTTTCATTTCCATTGAGTACCATGTCTGTCCCCCAGGACTTGGGGGCAAGGCAGTTGCCCCAAGTGGGGAGAAAGGAGCCATCACAGCACCCCTCCCCTCTGGCCAATCTTTCTGTGGGTGCAGTCGCGAGAGAGGTGGCAGGAGGGAGCCCTGCCCTGGGATTCAGGAGAAACCAGTCCAGTTTGTCAGCTTCCTGTAAACATGCTGATTTTCATCATGACAGTAGGACTTTACAATTCAATCTTTATATCTAAAACTAAGGGTCTAGATGCAATCAGTTTCCCAACATATATTCTGCGAAACACAGGTCCCAGAAGACTCTCCATCAAAAAGGTGCCTCAGAGTACAAGTGTGAGGAAGCCTGCACTTTGCACCCGACTGTGAAGAGTCAGTCACAAAGCACATCAGCATACTGAGGATTCAGAGAAATCGTATCATCAAAACACTGTGAGAGCAGCATTTCTCAAAAGCGTTTGGCATGAAACCCATTCTTCTAGCTTCACCCACCCATTCACTTAATGTTCTGAGGCACAAACTTTGGAAACAATAAATGATCTCTATACTCACTGGTTTTATAGTATCTTAAAGCAGAAAATAGTCTTAGAAAATAGAGGTCCATAAGGTTAGGATCTCGTAGCTAGTCAGCGGCCAAACTAGGTCCCTTTCATTTGTCAATTTCTCACATTCCATATACCAATAACCCCAGTGAATGAAATTTTACTGTGAGCAGGGCTCCAAAGAGCATCAGTAATTGAAATTTACAGATTTTTCGCTAAGCTCCAGGGTTTCCACTTTGGGTTAAATTCTTGGTTGAAGTGACTCCTGATTAAGCAAAACTAATGGTGCATATCCATAGGCTAGGGAGATGTTACCAAGCAGAAAATTATCCACAATTCAAGAAACTAATGAGAAGGGGGGAAAGCGAAACAAACAGCACAGAGTCCAAAGCCCAAGTAATTATCTCCTGGGTAACTAAAGTAAATTCCTTTTTTTTTTTTTTAAACTGAGTTTAAGGAGATCCTTTTTTTTTTTTTTGTTTTGTTTTGTTTTAAGTATTGAGTCATATATTCCTTTGGTGTCAGGATTAAGAAAAGAGAACTGATATTTGCTATACCAACCTCAAAGACCAACGTCCTAGATAGTGTCTCCTTAATGCTAACTTAAAAAAAGTCTCACACATCACTTCATAATGAACTTTGCCTTGAGCTTAAAGGACAAAGATAGTTTTAAGCTTCACTTTCTTTTCATGCGGTTTGCTTGTAAAGAATTCTGTAAGTTAGTGGCTAAGTAAACAACTGTATGCTCCTAGCTGTGAATTGGCCGTTCCACAGTCCCAACTATAGTATAGCCTAACCCCAAAGTAATTAAAGAACCGAGCAATTTGCATTCTTTTTCTACAAAACTACTCTTGAGTAGCAGATGGCAAACACAAATGTTTTGCTCTAGAGACATATGGAAACCTCTCTGTTTCATAAAAGCCTCAATGAATATTAAACGCTGAATAATGCCATTCATTGCAAAAATAAGATGTTGTGATAATCTCCCAAACAGGCCTAATTAGGCCATATAGCTACTTGATTTTCATAGAGTAATACGTGGGAAATTACTATGTGATTAGGATTTCATTAGCAGTTTTTCTTAATCTGAATTTTCATCCTGGCACCGAAGAATCACCTATTCAGCCTATTTCTTCAGCATTCTGTTATGTTGCAACCATCACTTATAATTGTAAATCTTAAAAATAAGTAATCAAAGAATTCTGCTTGATTTCATATTAACTGCTTCGGTTCTGTTTGAACAGTGAGAATGAGGAATTTCAAGAGAGATCGGATGTTTTATCATAGGTTCTGGAGCATTCAACCTGTTCCCTGATTAACTCCATTGAATAAGCCTTGCTGCTGTTAAATTGGAAAAAAAAAAGTCTATGTTTAAGGTTATTCAGGAAATGATTATCCATATTAAGTAGGAATTGGAAGCAGGAATATTACTGGATATGGCTCAAAATACAAAGCAGAGTCTCATTTTTCTCTGAACCTTTTAGACTGGTACCCTCATAAATTGTTGTCACCAGCACAGAGAGGACTGAAACGTTGCACTCCTTGGAAAGAGAGAAGTACTGATAACTGAGTCATAGGGTGGACTGAATGCTATTTGGAACAAGGAACTAGGTATCTTTGGCTCCTTTCCCAGCTCCACACCCTGCCTGGCCTCCAAAAGACCTACTAGGCCTCGAGGCTGTTGGGATAAATCTCGATTCATCAGGGTGTTTGGTTCGCTTGGGAGAGTCACCTGTTATGGGGGTTTGGATTCAAAAACCAAAGAATTCTATAGTCAGGAAGGGAGTATCTAACCCAGCCCCCCTCATTTTACAGTTGAGGAAACTGAAGCATAGAAAGGTTGTTGTCCTTGTTTATGGTCACAGAGCAGAGCTAGTTAGTGGCAGAGGTGGGAACAGAACTCAGGTCACCTGGTGCTTAGTCCAGTCCTCTCTTCATTACAAAACCCCAGAACTTAGAAAGTTCAAGGCTGGGACATCTGGGTGGCTCAGTCCATTGAGTGTCCGACTCTGATTTCAGCTCAGGTTATGACCTCAGGGTTGTGAGATAAAGCCCCTATCAGGCTCCTTGCTCAGCAGGTAGTCTGCTTGAGATTCTCTCTCTCCCTCTGCCCCTCCTCCCAGTCTCTCTCTCTCTCTCTCAAATAAACACAATAATCTGTTAAAAAAAGAAAAAAGAAAGTTCAAGGCGGCCGAAATGGTTGACCTTTGCTACTTGCTTTGAGTTGAGGTAGAGTAGAGAGGAGTCAGGTGTATAAGTGCCTATGTAATTCTAGCTTTGGACCACCCAGCCCCTCTTTAAGCAAACAGTTATTTGCTTCTTGCTCTTCTTCCCAGTTCAACATCAACGTACCTGTTTAAGAGAACAAGTCAGAATTTTCCTGGATCAGCTCCATGACTTCTCCAGAAATTCCAACATAAACAACCACCTAGCTGTACTCAATACAAATATCGATATGTACTTGACACTGAAACAGGTGCTAGTATTCATTTGTTGCTTCTGTAGTCTTGTCTCCTGTTTTCTCTGTCTCTAATGGACCCCGTGATTTAGGTTGAGCTTGACCCTTCCCTCAACCCCACCCAGTTGGTCTAGGCCAGTCTCCTGGATGTTAGGATTATTTCATGGCAGGGCAGTCAGGTCCCAGGGAACTCAATTTTAGGGGATTTATTTAAACTTTTGAGGAAGAGGATACTCTATATTCTGCTTTGTTGAACGTGGAAGCAAGGAGTTTGGGGAGTTTCAGGAAGACATTTTGCAACCACATTGGGCTGGCCTGTTGAAATAAGTGTTACTTTGAGGAAGCATTGCTAAGAAAATGAGAGAGAGAAACCTCAGGTCCCAGGCATGTCATTTGAATCACTGGATGACTCACCTGTCATTAGTTTTATATCTGATTATTTTAGTATGTGGTTAAATAAATATTTTCATTATTTAAGCCATCCAGTGTTCTATTATTTACTGCCATAAACATCTCAGATCTGTTATGATTGTGAGTTTCAGCATATCTTCATTTTGCCAATGGATCAGAGTCCATTTTACATTTGGTCCCAAAATGCTTTCTTTAATCACTCAAGCTTACAAGAAACTCTACCCAAAATGCATATACTTACTGCATATGCCTTATTTGACACAAAATCCTGCATAAAGGAATGGATTTTACTAAAATATTTTATCTTATTTTTTGTAAAGTATTTTATTGTCAGAAACTTTATATCAGAGAAAGAAATAATACAAGAGGTATTCAAATGGATTCCTTACAGTCTACCCCCTAGTAGAGTAAAATAATTGATCCCAACTCTCTGTGCAGGCTAAGCTTGACCTCCCCTTTCTGCCGGCTGGACCCTACCCAAAAATGGAGCCACTCAGAGTTGTTGCAACTTGGGCGGCTCCCTCCACATTCTGGATGATTAGGTATTCACTCCTGACACCCAAGAAAGAGTTTTGCTATCATCTGAGCATTGGCCATGGTCCTTGCCCATATTCTAAGGGCCTATGCTATAGATGGCCTCCCATTCAGTCATGTTTATTAACCCAGGCCTGAAGGATGCAGAATGTCCTCTCATCCCCTCTACACCTTTGTTATATACCGACTGACTCTGTTCGAAGAAGCTAGGTTTACAGAAATGTGTTAATCAAGCAGATACTATACTTACGGCAGCAATTTTTGGTATTATATCATTTGTTGTTTAACTTTCGCATCTAGTCGTGATATGCAAAATATTTAACAATCTGTTTGGCATGAGCATTTGATCAATCAGTTTGGAAGCCTGACCAATCAGAATGTATGCCCAAATAATCACAATGGACACCCAACCAACCAAAATGGATGCCTGACCAATCTGAATCAAAAGCCAACCGATCAGAATGAACACCTGACCCATCAGGACAAACGAAGTGTATATAACCAAGTACCTGTCTCCCATTTATCATTGAGCTTTTCACTTGTGGATTCTCCTCTCAATTAACTGGGAAGCAAACTGAGGGCAGGGACCACCTGATAGATCTCTTTGTATTCTCCATGTGGCCTTGCTGAGCTGGTTTCATAGTAAGCCTAATGGATATTTGTTTGAGTGGACATTATTCATCCCATGATTACCCAGGAAACAACAGTGGGTGGAAAGAGTACTGTTTGTCCCTCTCTGATGAAGATAATTATAGAATTATCCCACTGGAATATCACTAAACAAATGGCATGTTTTGGGATAACACACAGGTGGTAAGAGAAATTGGTATTTTTTGAGGGATTATCATCCAATATGATCTTAACAAGCTAGAGAAATAAGATATAATCACACTGATTTCTTAAACACAATAATGAATAGTATACTTACAGAATGAATAACATATAAATACAAGATAGGTAAAAAAACAGAAAGGTATTTGTGAGGTCAAAAATACCTAGGTCTTACAGTGAATAATAAACTGAAGGTGTCCCAGCTATTTAAAAAACTAGAAAACTGGCACGATAGTCAGATGTTCATTCATTTATTTGACAACTTAATTGAGTACCTGCTCAATTAAGCCATCATGCTAGGCTTGCTGGGGGCACAGTGAGAAATTAGCAATGTCCTTTTCCTCAAAGAGCTCAAGTTTTAAGGGAGAAGACAAAGAAGTACACAAACTATTAGATAACAGAGAACTTATTCGATGGCTGAGTCATCAGTCAGTGAAAATAATCACCATGAAGGGCATCTTTGTAGCCCACCGGGACAGCTGTGCTCAACAGATGGCAGAGGACCAGAACCCGAGAGTGTTTGGACAGAAGTGTCAACACTGACGGGTGCAGGCTGATGACCAGAAGCTGCTTTGCCCCTAATTTTTCGGGACCACGTAAGCTCCTGGATTCTTATAGGATGCAGTTGCGAGGAAGAAAAGCCCCAGTAATGATAGATACCAGTTTTGCCAGCCCTTGACAAGTAGGGGTCTCAGCCAAATTTAATTTCATGTAAGCAGTTAAGAAAGGTAACTTTTCTTACATGCGAGTTTTATAGAGCAATTTTATACAGTTGGAGAACGCTTGAATTAATTTGAAAATTTGCCTAGAGAACATACAGACTCTCAAGAGTATGTGTAGATTCTTGGGGGGGATGTCTTTGATCCCCAAATGAATAAACTGTAAGAAGCGAATAATGCCCTTGGAATTGTGCAACATGGCAAAGGAAAGCCAGCTCGAGGACAAAGTAAACATGCAGAGGAGGGCAGGGAAAGAGAATACAGGCAAATGAACTAAAGCTCTGATCAAAACCAGCCTGAAGCTCACACAGACCTCCCAGCATTCAGACCTCCTTTCAGCATCATTACCGCTCCCCATTAGAAGAGTCACAGGGAAGAACTCAGATTGACGCAGCCCGGTCCTATGTCCATCGCTTTGGCTGGAGGAATAAAGTACCATGATTCACAGCCTTTCCCAAAAGCAGGAAGAAAGAGTGCTGGCCTGCCAAAAACCACAGAGGGTCAATTCCTTGAATATCTAGATTTCTGTAAGTCAAGCTGCTATGTCCACGTTAACCTTACCAAAGGCTTCAATAAACATTTACGGAATCAGATAGAATGTTCTGTTCTTCCTCGTGCTCTGCAGTGATGTAGCATTTCAAAGATGGGTTTGGGCAAGTGGCAAAAAATACTGATGTGTTTTCCTCAGAGCGCAGTAGCATGGATTTTTAGAAAGGGGGTCCACCAATGCCACTTGGAGAAAGAAAGGAAGGTGGCAACCAGCAACCTGTTCCATGTGGTACCCTCAGCTCTACAAATATACTTATTGCCCAGTCCTTTGAGCAAAGTACCTTGATTTAATGGTACTGCTACTACCACCAAATCTGATCTCTAAGAACACTGTTGTACAAATATAAAAATTAATAATGCATAAAGGGAAAAATTTGGATTCTTGAAATAGTGTCCATATATCAAAATTCTTAAGTGGTTCAACAGTGATGCACAGATTTACCACCTAGAAAGTCCCAATATTATATACACTTGGTGGTAGAGAAAAACCAGGGAAGTGAAAATAAGACACAGTTTTGTTTTGTTTTAATTCCCATCAATTAACAAAATTCCCCTAAGGAAATTTAGGGACTTTAAAATTCCTAACTCTAACTTCTTTCTGAACTTAAGTTCTATACCACCTCAGTGTGTTCTTACTCATACAGAAAAACGAATGCCAACAGTTACATGCAGATAGTGGGGCTGAAATTTATTTTAATCAGTACACATTTTATAAAAGAAAGCTTTCACTGGTCTTGGAAGATTTTTTCCCCCTTCTTTTCCAGAATGAAGGTGAAGGTATAGAACTGAGCTGTTCATGGTTGTTCAGCCCCGGTTGAGGCCAAATTCACAGGCTTGTCCAAGAATTGGCTGGGGCAAGGAGGCAGAGGGCAGGGCCCTTCTCTTGAGGGGACAGAAACTGACACTGACATCCTTAGGAGCTTTGTTCCCATCTAGTGAGCTCCAGAAATTAGACATTAGATTAGCAGCAACTTTCTGGGTACTGTATTATCAATAAGTGTGAGTCAATGACACATTTCATCTTCTTTCCACACAGAAGGTGAAGGCCAATACTAAGACCAACTGAATCTTCTGCCACAACAAGACCAAGAATGGAATATCACTGGCACCCTACATGAGGTCACAAGGCACTCAAGATGTGTTTTAGAAAAGCCTGTCTTGTTTAACTAACTGTCCCAAGTTTTTTCCTTATTCCACTAATGGTTGAGTCCACCGGCTCCCTTAATAACCTCCTCTAATCTTCCAGGAGGTATTTCCTTAGATCTAAAGTAAATGCCTAGGCCAGTGGTTCTCAAATATTTTTACTTCAGGACCCCTTTAAAAAAAAATCCTCTTAAAAATTATTGAGGACTCTGAAGAGCTTTTGTTCATGTTGGTCTTATCAATCGGTATTTGGCATATTAGAAATTAAAACTGAGACGGGAGAAGAGATGAGAGAGCCCTGACTGGGTAGAGCTTCTGGTCGTAGACTTGCGTAGCCATTCCTTGCCCTTAGGCTTTACTTGAGCCAGGAAATCTCCCTTCCAGGAGAACTTGATCTGGTTGGGTTTCTGGCACTAGCAAATGAAGAGGCCTGAACACTATATCCACAAAACAAAGAATAGTTTAAACCAGTAAGTAAAGGAGTAGAGTGAGTATAACAGAATGTTGCCCCCCCCTTCATTTGTCATCCGTTGAGAGCCTCCAGAGGGCTTAAGAAGGTAACCATCACCACTAACATTTCTACAATGCCTATGGATTTCAAAGTGCTTCCATATTATCTCATTTAATTTTCTCTACAACCCTACGAAACAGCTTGTTTTATACCCATTTTACAGATGAGAAAACTGGTGCGCCGAGACGGAGCCGTTAAGCCGCTCAGCCAACACAAAATCCAAATCTTATTCTCTAGATTCCCACGGTCATAGTTCCTGCCTCACATAATGCTTGCCACTTTATAGGACACAGACCTGTAGCACAAGCCTTAATATTTTCAATTCCCAGATTTTTTTATCGATCGTCTTGCAGGGGGAGGGGAGTGGTCTGCATAGCAGATCCTCTAAAATACCAATCGTATTTGGCTCTGGTCTGTGTGGCGTGAAGAGAACATGACTGGGGTTTAAGTTAGAACGGCAATCATTCTTTTCGAGATCTGTAACTGAGGGGCTGCGGGAGGGGGCACAGAGGTGGTGCTGGGCAGGAACTGCAGGAGAAGACAGATAACGCACCCTGCAGATAATCCACTGGCTGCGCCACAGCAGCGTGAAGAAAGGCATCTCTCTGCTCCGGGTCCCGGCGGAAGAGATGCGGGAGTCGTGGCACTCAGATTCCGAGGTCTGGATTTGAAAGGCGCCCACACACAAAGAAACCTTGAAGTTGAGTTCCCGCGGCACGACGCGCAGAGTTCGAAACCGAGCCTTCCTTCCCAGCAGGGGTGGAAACGTCTAATCCACCCGCTCACCCAGCAAGCAGCGGATCTTCTTTTATCCCCTGGGGCTGCTCGGACAGCCGGCGCCGGGCACGCCCGAGGCTCCTCCAAGGAACTACAAGTCCCATCGAACCCTGGGACGCGGGCGGTGATGACGAAGCCCCCGCGGATTGGCCGCGCGGGGCGGGGCGCGCAGGCCTTCTCCAAGGGAAGGGGCGGGTCGCAGGGCGGGGCGAGCGGCGGTGGCTAGGCGGACACGCCCCCTCGCCCGCGGCCCCCTCCCCGCCTCTCTCCGCCGCTTCTCTCGCTCCCGGGTCAGAGGGCCGGAGCGAGAAGATGGCGAAGACGTACGATTATCTCTTCAAGCTGCTGCTGATCGGCGACTCGGGGGTGGGCAAGACTTGCCTCCTGTTCCGCTTCTCCGAGGACGCCTTCAACACCACCTTCATCTCCACCATCGGTGAGGGAGGGGCCGCGGCCGGGGACGGGGAGTGAGGGCGATACGGGGGGCGGGTGCAGGCGGGCCGGGGAGCGGGCTGGAGGAGGGCTTGGGAGCCCCAGAGAGGGGACCCCGGGGACAGCAGGGCGGCGAGGGCAGTAGGAGAGGGTGAAGGAGTGAGGGAGAGGGGCGGGCGGGGACGTGAGTCTGGGGGCGGGGTGAAGAGGGAACTTGGGGGCAAAGGAAGGGGAAGGGGAACCAGAGCAACAAGGACTAGGGGTATTGGGGGAAATGAGAGGGTTGGGAGGGTGACAGGGTAAGGTCTTAGCGGGACAAAGTGGGGGGCGGGAGACACGAAATCTCATGGAGAAAGAGAAGGGGATAGTGGGTGTGAAATGGATTAAAAGACAGGAAAGAGGAAGGAAATGCGAAGGGGAAACGAAGCTTTGGGGGAATGGGAGGGACGTGAAGTAAAAGAACAGAGGACACAAGGGACGAGAGGGGTGAGAGCCCAACAATCGGAAGGGAATTCGGAGGAATGAGTGATCGGGAGGTGAGGGATGGGGGGCACTGGCCGCAAGAGGTCTGTATCTCTTGTCATGGGAGGGGCAGAACAAAAATTGCAGGATGGAGAGAAGAGTTCAGGGGATCAGAGGTCGGAGCCAGGACAGGTGCTGGAGAAAGTAAAGGAAAGCTGGGTGTGAGAGAGAAAGGAAAAAGGGAAGCAGAATATACACTCCAGAGGCTGAGCAGGGAAGACAGAGAAAATGGGAACGGGAGAGGAAGTGGAAGAAAGCATGGGGCACAGGACTTTCTCCAGTAACTGGGAACCCTGGTTACCATTTTCTCTCTCCCTTTCCTTTGGCTCAAGTGCAGGAGAAAGAGCAAAACGTGACGAATGGTGGAATAATGTCCAGAGAGTATTAAATTGTTCTGTGAGCCCCTTAACTGGTGTTAAGAGAATTGGTGACTTTGGGGAGTGGTGTGGTCAGGAAAATATGGTTCACTCCTTTACTACCATCTCCTGAGAAGCATCACTTCTCAACTTTGTAAATTCTTGGGCTTGAATGTTTAATAACTTCTCAGTGGAGGAATTGATCTTAACATTTTGCCTGCCTCCCTATGCGTTTTGCCTTGGTTTTAATTATTACTTGCTAAATAAATCACTACAGTGTACCCCCCAATTACTTTGAATTGATTAATCGTTTTTCCTGATCTTGGCGGGGAGCTGTCCTTTCTACTTTTGTCCTGGCAGACTTTGTGTTCAGGTAAGGAGATCTGTAATTTAGCATAAACTGAAGAGCAAATCAAAGCTGGTTTTAAGCTGCCTGCACGAGTGACCTTAACATCATCTCCTTTGTTAAATAGCTGCAGTTAATTAAGTACCTTAAGAATCTTAGCTTTTCGTTGTCTGGGTGATGTTTGTGGTTTCTAATAGTAGCTCACTTAAGCACCTTTCACATGGTTCTTATAGCATATTTCACCGTGAATTTCTGGGATTGTTGTGGTGCTATGGTAACAATTGTATTTGAAAATTGTGTGTTTTAAGGATAATTTACCATTAAAAAAAAGAATATTTAGGTATAGAGCGCTCTTAAAATTGAGAACTAGGGAAGTCTATGTTTGTTTGTTCTGGCCTCTTTCAGATGGATTGAGTGCTCTGAAACCTCCCTGGTGTTATGATGTCTGGGTTTAGGGAAGTTTGAGTTGCAAGTTCTTGGCAGTCATTCTTGAGTGGGACTTTTTCTTTTCTGAGGAAGCAGATTTTAAATGTCATGTCTCAAGTATATTCCTAAGAGATTTGGTGGGAGCTGTCACAGCAACTAAAGGACGTTAGTTTTGGATGCTGGTACTAATTTCAAAACTCCGAATAAACCTTTTACATTGTTGAATGCATGGTGCAGTCCAGATGGTAAAGGACAATTTCTAACAAGTTGAGTGGGTAGCCTTTTGTCCATTCTTCGTGTGACCGTCCCAGAAGCATTCCCCTGTGTCAAGTGAGTGAGTCTCACTGCTGTAGTTTCTGTTAAGCTCCTTAGCTGACTTTCGCTCATTTGAAATAGCTTTATTAGTTTCCTTTTTTTTTTTTTGCCTTAATTTTTGTCCCACATTTCCTGTATGGGTATCTGCTTCCTTTTGTGATAGTAGCTTTTAAAAATTACTTTTCATGCTCATGGCTTAGAATCTTTTCTTGTATGGATTTTTTTTTTTAATTGAAATTGGTTCCATGAAGGATTGCAGCTATGAAGGCAGGAAAACCAGTGTTCTGAAACTGTGTGGAGCATAAGGTAGACATTCATTGGGATGAGTCTCAAATGTGATCTTGGTCTTTGTATTTTCTGTGGGGTGGATGTGGTTAAAAGAGGCTCTGAGCTGTGTCTTCAGTTGACATGGAGGAGGGGAAATCCATGCCTCTTATTTAGCCACAGAACCCTACAGGAAGCCGTATCACAGTGCCTTCAAACAGCAGAAAAGTTTTTTTACCTGAAACCTAATGCTTTGCTTTTGAAATTAAGCTGGGAAAAGAAGCTGAATATTAACACCATTCTAGTGAAAAAAAGTTCCACATGTTCACTAACCGCAATCGTAGGCTTGGAGTGTCCCCATCTCTAGCAGCAATACCCACTCCCCACAACCCTCTCCCCCATCCGCTGGTGATCTGAAGTTGTTGAGGTAAGAGTTGGTGGTCCGTGTCCTCGCAGACATAATTATTTTTTGAGGTACCTAAGTGTATAAGTTCCTGGGCTTTTCTGACTGGGTTTTGACAGGGTCTGCCACAGCCTTGCTGACTAAACCTGATAAGGTCAGCATCACAGGAAAAAGCCATTTCTTAATACCTGAGGTTTGTGTGTGTGAGATTGTTAGATATGCATGTGTGCTTGTTTCTTCCCGTGCAGATACATGTTTAGTCTTAATACTGCTTTGTCAAAGTTCAAGTCATTTTTAAAAAAAGGCATCTGCCATCTTTAGATCCTGTTTGGTAGTGATTCGGCCATCATGAAAGGAAGGAGACAGTCATTTGGATCACAGACATGGCTGTCTCATGAGTACTTTCTTCTCACTTCTCTAAGGTTCTGCTACCTTCTCTGAGATCCCATCTCCCCACATTTCCTTTCTGCTCTTGGGGGTGGTGGAGGGTGTGTTATCTTTCACCTGAACCCATTGGGAATCTTAAAGTGTATCAGTCAGATAATATTTGTTAACTATTGAGTAGGGATGATGTATCCATTTGAAATTATAGGCCCAGTGCCTAGGACCAACCAGCCTTTCAATTCAGAGGTTTGAGAACTGAAAAAAATTTTTCTCTTTCTTAATTTTTTTTTAAAGATTTATTTCTTTATTTCTTTGAGAGAGAGAGAGAGAGAGCACCAGTGGGGTGGGCGTGGGGGGTGGTGGGAGGGGCAGAGGAAGAGGGAGAAGCAGGCTCCCAGCAGAGCAGGGAGCCCGATGCGGGGCTTGATCCCAGGACCCTGGGACCATGACCTGAGCTGAAGGCAGGAGCTCAACCGACTGAGCCACCCAGGTGCCCCTGAAAAAAAGTTTTTCCATGAGCTCCCCCAAACCTCCTACATAACCATAATTAATGTTTTAAATGTCTGTAAGATGTGATGTTAAGACAACTAGGAAACAGTAATACAGTCAGCTATGCATTATATTTCATGTGGGATGTGGGTCCAGTTGACTATTGATATGAGGCCATACTGACACCTTGGAATGGCCTGTACTGAGCAAGGTGCTGCCAGAACAGAAAGAGAAAACCTAGCCCTAACTGGACAACGTGAGCCTCTTCCTTTGCTCTCTCCCCTGCCCTCCCTGCTCTTCTTGGTGGGGTATTTCCTGAGTGGTTTCAGTATTGAGTCTAGTCATAGTTTGATAGCAGAAAGAATTGGAGATTATACTTTCTACCTCTGCCCCAATTTTGTATGTAGGAAAACTAAGGTTAAGTTGACACAGATCCCACAGCTGGTTGTAGCAGAACTTCTCGTGAAGCCCCCAATTCAAGTGTGTGTGACTTCTCACAGTTGAGCTGCAGCTATTTCTCGTCAGTCTGATCGGCCCCATAAATCCAGGTCGCCACCTTTTCCAGGGAGGAATTAGATTTTGCCTTTATGCTTTGCTGGGAGGAATTTCTCCTGGGATAACTCTGCATATGATAGCCGTCCTTTGCCCTTTCTTTTGTGTCCCTAGTTACGGGTTGAGAGATCAAAGTGCATCCTGTCATTAAAATTCCTTCCACGTGCAAAATAGCTAATGAAATCATGTTAATAGCAGTATGCTGGTTAATTATTGCAGCCTGGTCTCATCAGAGCACTTCTGGATATTTTATTCTGTAACGCTGCATTTTTTGCTCGGATTCACTTTTCCTAAAATCAGGGGTTGCCAAAGTCTGGCCCTGGGCCAAATGTGGCCTGCAGTTTTTGTGCCTTTGGAAGACTAGTTAACATTTCTAAAGGGTTATTAAAATATAAAACAAAGAAGAATATACAACAGAGACCATATGTGATCTACAAAGCTTATAAAAATATTTACTAACTGTTCCTTTATAGAAAAAGTTTGTCGACCCCAGCCTAAAATTAAAAACTGGTTTTGGTTGGTAGCAATTCAAGGCTGTTACCAAGACTTATTGACTGAAAAACAAACTTTGTCATATTTACATTTTTATCCAAGCTGTCATCAGCATTTGGCTGAGCATCATCCAGATACGTAGAGCAAGTGGATTTTAATTTTCGTAGTTGTTTTCCTTGGTTTCAGCCTTTCAAACAGAAATACACAAGGAACATGCAACTTCAAATTGAACATTTTGTACATAAAGCCTCATTTTAATGTCATTGTGTTCTCTTGAAGCCGTCAGTAGATTTTCCATCTAAGCGATAGCGTTCCTAACAGTATGGTTTCAGCAAAAGTAGAGCTTAAAGCTTGATAATAAAGGGTTAAACTTAACCTCCTCAATTAGTGTTCTAGGGAATGGGAAAAGCCCTTCAGTAAATAAAGAGTGGGTGTGGGGAAACTGAGTCTTGGATACACTATGGATATGTTTTAAGACTAAGCGTACTTTACAAAAAAGAGTTTTGCCAGTTGTTCTGCCTGGAAGCAAATCAGGGAGGAGGTTGGGCAGGAGTGCCAAGATTGTTTGCACCCACTGAGAAAGCTAGAGGGAAATAGGTTTGGATATTGTCTTCGAGGGAAATAAGTCTAGCTTTTGAAGACCAGGAAAAATGTAGCAGTTGATTTTTGCATGATCCCATAACTGGATCTGAAAAGAACCATGGAACCAGAAGCGGAAGACTGACCTGGGGCGGTGGGGGGCGGGGGGTGGGGGGGCTCTGGCACGGCCTGAGGCTGGGTCTAGTTGAGGCCTGCCTGCCTGCACACAGAGCCTTTCTGGGGACCAACTCTCTTGTGTGTATTATTAGAAATTGGAGGGTTCTGCAGGAAAGAGATTTCATACAGGATGAGGAGAAGCTTGGAGGGGGGATGGAGAAGTGGATTTCAGGTGGTGAGTAATACTGTGGAGCCTAACATCATGGGGAACTTCTGAAATGGAAGTAGCCGATGAAGTGGACTGTTTCACATCTGGTGTTAGGGAAAGAGCATGGTGAATTAAGAGGAGCAGTGGGGTCTGCAGTCAGTTCACGTCCTGGCATCTGCCATTCCTAGCTTTCTGGCCTTGGTGAGTCACTTGTCCTTCCAGGGCCTTAGTTCCTTCATCTATAATAGAGTCTAATAATATTATACCAACTTTTCAGGGTTGCTGTGAATTCCCTAGGGCAGGAATCAAGCCTTATTCACCTTTTAAATTTCCAAGGCTCGTGTTAAGTGACTCCTCAGCTGGATGCATGAATGGCTTGGTGGATGCATTGTGAAAGCCCTATATGAGCTATAAAGCATTGCTTGAATTTTGGTTATTATTCTCTTTCATGGTGTTATAATTAGATTATGTCTGAGATAACGATCAGAAGTGCTTAATTGGAATTCTTAAAACAAGAATGGTATTTTCCTCAGCATAAAATGTTATATATCTTTCTATTGGTTTTAAAGGGATGTTTTAGACTAGGTAGGATATCACTTAAATTTTAGTCTCCATAATAAGCTGTTTAACACCCAGCTTCCAATCCCCCACTGACATAAATACCAAATAGAAAATGAATGAAATCACTGGGTTTGCTTTAGAAGAGCCATTTCAGCTTTGTCTCTGCCCATTAGCTTCAAACAATGCAACAGATGCCTGTTAACAGTTTCATGCCCAGTTTTAATTAGCAGATGGAGCTCTGTTTGTGTCTGTATTCTGCCCAGTGCTTGTTTGAGTGACAGGGTAGTGAGTGGATTGGAACCGGGCTGCGCATTTGGGTTGAATAAAGCCAAATTCTGTTTTTAAAGAGATGAATATAAACACTTATTGTATAGAACTTCTTGCGTATGTCACTGGAATGGCATAGGGTCTAGAGTAAAACGAATGTTTACAGTTAGGTTTTCTGTTCCTAGGAACTTTGTAAAATTACAGAAGGTAGAAAAAAAATGACCACTTTATGGCTTAAATGAAGGGTTTTACTGTCACGAAGTGGCTTTCTCTGAAGACCCATTTCTGTATTTGGGCAGCTTATGTTGAGAAATATGCAAAGCTGGGCTGAACCAGACTTCAGCACAAATCTGGGCAGGGGCGGGACCGGTGGCACGCCCCCGCCCCCCTCCTAGCTACCTGGTGTAGCCTGCTGAGCTCCGCGAGGCCAGGAGCTGTGATGGACCCCTGACCTCCGCCGCGCCGGTGGAGGGAGAGGGTGCGTGGCTTGGCCCTACACATTTGCCATCTCTTCTTGCAAGTGAGTAAGTTTGCTGTCCATCATCTTAGGACTCAACTTCAGTATTAAAAATAGTATCGGGGAATGATAATTGGATATGTTGTATCTGGAGATGTATCCTTTTCCTCTGCTCATTTTGTGTCGGGGATTTTTCTTTTTTTCTTTTTTTTTAAGATTTTATTTATTTGACAGAGACAGCGAGAGCAGGAACACAAGCAGGGGGAGTGGGAGATGGAGAAGGCTTCCTGCCGAGCAGGGAGCCCAACGCGGGGCTCCATCCCAGGACCCCGGGATCATGACCTGAGCCGAAGGCAGACGCTTAATGACTGAGCCACCCAGGCGTCCCTCGGGGGATTTTTCTTATTTTGAGTTGAATTAATAAGAACCTTCAAGGAAGTAGGTACCTGATTGTCTTTAGAGGAAGACATGTCTGCCTTTTTTTTTTTTTAATTACCCAGGACTTCCTTTGGGAAGCCACATAAAGTGGTAAGGGGCAGTGGGAAGCTCTTCTCTGCAGCAGACCTGTCACTTGGCTGTGATGAAATACCTATTTTCTCGCTGCCTTACCTGTAGCATTCTGCATCAGTGTGACCGGGCGCTTTGGGATTTACCTGTTGCTGAACCTTCGGACATTTTCCAAGCTCTCATCTTCCTCAGAGCCCAGAATGTTAATCCTTGGTTCCCGAGGAACACACGCTAAAGCTCTCTATGTCCTCACGTTGATCAAATTTAGGCTTGCTCTCCCTGAGAGAGGGGGTAGGATAGTGCTAGTTGCAGCCTGGTGACAGCATTGCAGGACTTCCAAGCACTTTGTTTGCAAAAGCCGGCCTACGGATGGAATCCCACCTCATCACGGTGAAAACCAGCCACGAAGCGGTCAAGCAGTGTGTCGTGGTGCGTAACTTTCTGGGGCGAAGCTGGGACTGGTGGGACTTCCCCACGGCCCACTGTGATTTTGCATATTTTGGCAAAGAACTTGGCAGTGATTATTTTAATGACTTATAGATGTTTTCCTGATATATGAAGTGGAGGAACACTCTCTAAAATACACACTCACGTTGTGACATGAAGTATAGGGTGATCTATTTAAGAGTTGAATTGTAAGAGTTTGTTTCTTATGGCCCTATGCAAAATTTATCTGGAATAGGTATTACAAGATATTCTAATCTCACACACACAAGTACACAAGCTCCATCACAAAAAGTAAATAGAAGGGTTTGCATTGTGAGCGGTCAGTGACTAACCCTACTGTAATTTGTTTGTTGCCTCTGAATTTGGATGGGGTAACTGTTTATGGTTTTCAACAAGGAATTTTTTACTTTTTCTTTTCTAAAGGTCTCTGAATAGAATCTTGAGATGGCATGGAAAACAATTTCTTACTGAGAGTTAACTCTTTCCGTTTTGGAATGATTCAGACCACTGTCCCAGTTCAGGCTCCACTAACACCTCGCTCTTACCAGGGTTTGGGGATAGGGGTTGGATTGGGAAGAGGAAAAGAATGAAAACAACATTCTGCCCTCTGCCCCTCTCCATTTCTTTGACTACTCCTTCTTTTTGCTTTTGTTGGTAGTTGGAGGAACTACTGGGAAGGAGTTAGAAACTTCTGTATGTAAGTGTGAAGACTGGGGCACCTGGCTGGCTCAGTCGGAGAAGCGTGTGACTCTTGATCTCGGGGTTGTAAGTTCAAGCCCCACATTGGGTGTAGAGATTATTTAAAAATCTTTAAGGAAAGAGATAATTATAAAAGGGTGTGAGGATTAATAGTGACTTTTGACTTCATTGCTGTCTTGTATTGTTTAGAACTAGTTAGTAAAAAATTGGTGCTTGTCTCAGTCACAGCCAGTAACGAACGGTGACAGATTAGGTTGTTGTCCACAAACAAATAATTTCAGTGAGTGCATTTCCCCTTTTGTCTACTTACTATTGTTTTGAAAATTTCTAGTCTTACAGAAGCATGGAAAATTGGTGGGACAAGCAAGATAATCTCTTTCACTTCCAGAAAATTCCATTATAATCAAATTTTAAAACATGCATACATAATATCAGGTGTGTCTCTGTCTTGGCCCTTCGGCCTTCAACTTTGACAGATACCATTACATTTTAAATTTGTGTTGTGATCTCAGTATGTGATTTACCACATTTTTTGTTCAAATCATCTATTATTGCAAAATATGTAATACTCTGAAAAACAACTGGTGTGTGTTTGCAATCCGTCCTGCTTATGCCCCTCCCAAGGAGTTAGCCTGGGCCTGGTTTCTCATTGTGAAAGGCAGATACAGGCTTCGATGGTTTTCCTAAGTCTCTTCTGGCTGCAGCATTCTGTGAGTCTATGAAATCAAGTAGTGTCTGTAAAGAAGAAAGGGTTTGTCCTTTTTTTCTTCAGTTAATGACTATGGGCAGGGGTTCTTTTTGCAGGTGAACACTGGTGTCTTGATGACATGAAGACAGAAGGAAGAAATAGTAGCACTAGTTAATTCCAGCCAAACCTGTGTTGATCTTGTAAATTGGTTAAACTTTTTGTAGTCCTAAAGAGATTGCTTAATGAATTTGAATCCTGTCCTTAAAAAATGCTTTGGTTCAGGGCGCCTGGGTGGCTCAGTCGGTTAAGTGTCCAACTCTTGGTTTCGGCTCAGGTCGAGATCAAAGGGTCCTGAGATGGAGTCCCATCTCCGGCTCCGCCCTGGGCGTGGAGCCTGCTTAAGATTCTCTCTTGCCCTCTCCCTCTGCCCCTCCTCCCCTCTAAAAAATGCTTTGGTTTGAATAATAAAGCTAAACGTCACCAAAAAATTAACCACGTGGAAAGCTGGAAAAATATTTCTTTGAGAAGAGATGTATAAAGTATTTTCCAATTATCTCATTTTCTTTACATAAAACATGGTGAGGTAGGTGAAAAACAATCTAAAAAGCCAAGAAACTTTTTTGCTGCTTAGGTTTGCTGGTGCTAAACTTCCATTTGACAGATGAGGGGCCCGAGGCCTGGAGGCATGGAGATGGGCAGGTCCCACAGAGCCAGGCCTTGAGCATCAGGTTTTGGACCAATTTCAAGTCTCTTTTCTCTTACACCTCATCTGCCTTCAGTTCTCTTGCTATGAAAAGACACCAGTGGCATAGCGTAAAATCTGGACATAAGCCAACATTTTGTAGGAGAAAATTCAGGGATTGAACCAGGAGATACAGGGTCCAAGCACATCTCTGCCCTTGATTAACCATTAGCTTGTGGTCAAACCTTGTACCTTCTTCTCGTGATCTTTGCTTTCTTATCGGTTACAAGGGGAGGCTGCCAGTGGGGTGAGGTTGCTTATAAAGTTTAGGGTGGGAACTGCGGAGATTTTGTTAGTCATGTACTAATGTAAGACAGTAAGTCATTTTTATTTTCACTAAATTCACTCATTCAGCAGCATGCTTTCGTCTGCAAAATTTTGAAAGGGGAAAGAGTAACAAGTATCCGGGCAATTCAACACAATGATGAAGAGGGCTCCAAAGCGGTAAATAGAAGGGCTGTGAAAACGTGGAGGAGAGGTAGAGGAAAGTTTCTAGGAGGAAATGGCGTTTAAGCTAAGATCAGAACCTGGAGGAGGACTTAGTTGGGTAGAATGGGAGAGTGCGGGGAGGAAGGGCTCCCGCCGCAGGTGCACCAGACGGCACAGCCCTCTGGAGGAACTCAAAGACATCCTGTTCGGCTGAAGCCTCAAGTGAGGTGGGAGGTGAAGTTGAAGGTAATTAGAGGGCAGGTTGTGATGGACTTTTAAACCTGCTCAAGGGTCTGGACTTTGTATGCAGTTAGATTAGCAGACAGTATCAGTTGCCTCTTATCTCTCACTTGGGACCCTTATGTTCCCAACGTGCCTTCACTTACATCTCTACTTAAACTCCTCAGTAACGGCATCTGTGGATAGAGCTTACTATCTCCCTGCTCTGGAAGCTAAGGTTCTGAGAGAGTAATTGACTTGATCAATCAAGTAAGTCTCAGAGGGGCCACGACCACACTCTCTCTACACCAACCTGCTCCTCCCAGATCGGGTCCCAGAGTTTCCCGTGGGACTGACTGTATTGGCACTGAGCCTGTAGTAGCAGTCCCTTTCAGTGGTCTGTCACAGCTGTGTAAAGTGATTTGAGAAGTGTGTTGCACGGAAAGGTGAAATCAGCCTCTCCGCAGACAAGCTCCTGTGCAGCTAACGCCAACACGCATCGCCTTGCCTGTTGGCCCCGGGAGGTCCGCGGACTTGTGGGTTGCGCTTGTCTGCTGGCCTCCAACGTGGTCCCTGAGGAAGCAGTCAGATACGTGCACAGCAGAATGGGGGCAGGGAGGGACAGAGTTTAATTACGGATCCAGCTCTCTTGTGGAAAGGGAACGAATCATGACAGCATCGCAGCACTGCGTCTCCGCAGGGGGCCGTTGGTTGTTACGCTTGTATGTTGTTGGCCTTAGACCATAACGTGCTAGGCGTAGCTGCTTTAATCGTCAGCTTCTTTCCTTTGACAAACGAGGTGTAAACTTTGTGCTAGCCTGTCCTGTCCTGTCTTTTTTTCTTCCAGGGTGAAATCGTCTCTACTCTGGGTTTTGTTTGTAAAGCCCTGGTTGGCAGTTTTCCTCAGAATCGCGGGGACATTGTAGACTAGATTAACACCTGATTGGTTTGCAAACCCCGAGTTTCCAGAATGCCGCGGTAAGCCAAAAAACAGAAAGGCCCCGGGGAGCTAAACTTGATTTAAAAAAAAAAAAAAAGTCCCATCTGCTAAAACTCATGGAGTCGCCTGCTAGGGGAGCCCCTGGGTCTCTCATTTAGCTTTCGCATTCTGCATTTTTACCGTGGCCATTTGTTTCTCTGAGCCCCTAGAAGATTAGGAGCAGAGCTGAGCGCCTCCGAGAGGCAGGCCACCAGCGTCCAAGAGGAAAAAGTGGCGGTGTGCCACTGCAGCAGGGACACTCGTCATAGGACTGTTGGCAGCTTTGTAGTAACTTCCTGGGGCTTCCATTTCTTCAGAAGCAAAAAGGGAGTGTCGTGTGCGATACACTCTAAAGACCCTTCCAAAACTCTGATCCTGAGTGATAACCAAAGGATTCACTGACAAAATGGAAAAGTAGACTTAGGAACACAAAATAACATGGTGTAGATAAAAGAACTTGGGCTGCTGAGACAAACTCAAGTTAAAGTCCTGTTTGAGAGCCTTGGGCAAATGATTTAAGCATTTTCTTTATTGATGAAGGAAGGATAGTAACTCCGTTTCAGGATTTGGGTTTCATTTTATTTTGAGAATGAAATGCATCATCTTGTGCATATTCTCTTCGGCGCATGGGACACACACACAAAAGGCATGTGTGTGAGTGAACTCAGCCCCAGTTCACTGAGGGTAGGTCCAGACAGCTGTGAGGGAGGACCTTGGCAATCCCTCGGGGCTTCCTTGTTAGAGCACTTGCTTCTAATAAGAGCCAACATTTATTGAGTACCTACTATATACTAGGTACAGTTCTGGGCATTTTACATGGCTTAACATTTTTCATGGATTGATCCATGTCATTCTCCAAACAATCTCGTAGGTGCATTCTTTTATTATTCCCATTTTCCAAAAGAGGTAATGGGGTCACACAATGGTTGAACTTCTCAGCGGTCCACAGCTGGTAAGTACTGAAACAACCCAGATCTGAATCCACTCAGTCTTGTTCCAGAGTCTGCTTTTAACCCCTGTGCCTTTCTACACCACCAGTGACTCAAAAATACTAAAAAAAAAAAAGACATCTTCAAGGAGGCAGTGTGGTGCCAGGTGTCCTGAGCAGCTGGGTGATAGCACCAAGTCTTTTGACCTCCTTGGTATCAGTTGTCCTCTTGTGCAGAGGACTGCTGTGAGGTGCTTTAATGATGGTACTGTACCAAAGCGTTTAGCACAGGGTCCGGCATGCGGCCAGCCTCAGTAATTGGTGAGGGGTTTTGTTTTTTCCAGGTAATTTAAGAAGCACTTGTTAGAGTGAGTTCCATAGAAATTATGAATGGGAACATTCTGCTTTACTTACTGGGGTGTCCTTCAGCTTTCTAGAAAACTCATTCTGAAAGTTGTGGCCCACATGCATTTTACAAAGCCAGAATTAGAAATATTTGTCCTTATGGACTCTTGAGAAACAAACAGGGTTCTAGAGGGGAGAGGAGAGGGGGGGATTGGTGAGCCCGGTGATGGGTATTAAGGAGGGCACGTACTGCATGGAGCGCTGGGTGTTATACGAAAACAATGGATCGTGGATCACATCAAAAACTAATGATGTATTGTATGGTGATTAACATAACATAATAAAATTTAAAAAAAGAAAGAAAGAAATATTTGTCTTTAACCTCCTTCTCGGAGTGAAGGGGATTGTCCCTGGCCTTGGCTGGCTTTAAGAAGGTGTCCAAGAGCAGCCAAGGTGTCCCTTGACCTCAGGGACAGCATTTCAGTGTAATGTAAGGAGTAAATTCTCTGCAGCCTTCTGGCTACTGCCGACTCCCAGGGCATCTTGAATTCTTCCTTTGGGTGAGAACAAAAACAAAAACAAAAAACAGTGCATAGTACCCTGTCTAGGAGGGACAAATGTTTCAATTTAAATATTCCAGCTCACTGTCCTCTGTTAGGGCCCTGAATTTTAAGTGCAGTGAGTTTCTGAGTGAAGTCTCCTGAATTTTAATGGGTTTGTTTGCATACATGAATTTGAACAATACATTAAATCTTGAAACACCGTAGCTGATTTTAATGGAGTAAATTACCCAACTTGAAAGTTAGTTGATAGGCTTTTCTTTACCAAATAATCAAGATGATGGTGCTTTAATCTCAAAAAAGTCATTAATCACGTTTTTATAATATCGATACATGCTATTAATCATTCAACTGTCTCATCAAGAGAATTAGGGGAATAAATGTGTCAGTATGAGTGTGAAGCACTATTTTCCCCCCTTGTGATATTTAGTACTTAACGAATGATTACATGGACATGGTAGGCATTAAGCTGAAATTGGGTTTGGTTTTTTTACACTGTTTTGCTTTGGACCAGGAAGGTGAGGTGAGATGCTCGTTGCTAGCTTAAAAGTGTTTTTAAACATTAAAAATATACATATAAGGCTTGGTAAAGAGGTGGCGGGGGCCACGTCATGAAGGGCCTCCGAGGGCCAAAGTAAGGAGTATAGATTTTCTTGTGACTCTAGTTGAAAGAACACATGCAGGGTTATGTGCACATGATTTGTAATTTTAAAAGCTGCAGTGGTTTTAAGAAGGTTCATTTTGGGGGCGCCTGGCTGGCTCAGTCATTGGAGCTCACGTGACTCTTGATCTTGGGGTTGTAAGTTTGAGCCCCTCATTGGGTACAAAGATTACTTAAAAAGAAAATCCTTAAAAAAACAAAAGAGAGAAAGTTCATTTTGAGGCTTAATGGCACTAAAAAACCATGCTATGGAGCTCTGGTCCAATCCATTCCGTAAAGTTACGTTGCATCCAGAAGCGTATCTTGTTAACTATCTTCAGATGGCCAGAGTCTTAGCTTCTAATAAAGCATAAAGAATGTTATGGTGGGTTCAGCTAGTGCTCCAAGCAGTGAAATGTACCAAAATGGTGGAAAGAGCAGAAGCATTCAGATCATCACTTCTGATTGTGACCTTCTGGAGGACAGGAACCATGACTTGCCTCTTCAGCGCTTCTTTATCTGATACTCAGGCACACAGTATTTGTTTGTGGAATAAGTCAACTAACACCATCCATTTCCTTCTGAGGAATGGACCTTGGACTCCTGCAATACTGACATCTCATCCATGAGCACATACATCAGCTTCAAAGGATGTGTAATTATCACATGTTACTGCTTATAGTCTTTTTCTAGATGCAAGAGCGAGAGAATCAGCCTGTTTCCCTTTTACCTGGAGAACACATGCCTGCTAACTTCATTTATGCTCAGGCATGTATGCACACTCTCTGGCACATGGAAGGCCCCCAGGGAGTGTGTGCTGAGTGAATGTCCAGCTGATGGCCGATGCCATCTCCTCGAGTCCCAGCTGTCGTTGGCTTACTCACATCTCTTCCCGTAGTTTGCAGGAAAGACCACCCCCCACAGGAGCTTCCTCGACCTTCTTTCTTGCCGTCTCTAATTTCCAGGCACTGTCGCCCTCCCTCACTTCCTTTCCCCTTCTCCCCACGGAGGCGGCTCTGACCTGTGGTTGATTTCTTGGAATACCTCCCTTCTCTCTTGTGACCAGCCCCTGCCATTGTCGCCTTCTCTCTTACGTCCTCTGGTTTTTTCTTTCTCTTCCTCTGTTGAAATTGTCCCCCTTCTAATAAGGAGACCCCATAAATGCATGACTTCCTCAAGTCACCCATCTGTCCCTGTCCTTTCCTTTGTTGTTTGACCCCTTAAAAGAGTAGTCTTGTCACCTGTGCGTCTGTGTCCTCAGGCATTAACCCCTTGAAATCCTGCTCCACCGGCTTCACACTGCGTCCAGGTCACCCTGTCCTCCTCATCGAACAGGCCGGTGGCCCTTCCTCTGTGCTTGCCCCCTTTGGCCTCTCAGCAGCATCTGGCACTGTTTATTACTTGCCCCTTGAAACTCATTCTTCTACCAGCTTCCAGGAACTGTCTGCTCCAGTTTGCTTCCTACTCTTCTAACTGTGCCTTCTGTTTCCATTGGTAGCCTCATTTCGCCTTTTAGTTGAAGTCATCGTCCAAGTGTCTGCTCTCGATTTTTTCTTTTTTTCTCTTTTGGACATTAGGCACTTTAATACAATTTGTAATCACGCTCGTCTGCGTGATTACTGCTTGAAGGTCTGTCTCCTTGCCAGAGTGACTCTCTGTGAGTGCAGGTATCAGCTCTGTTGTTCTTTGTCTATCCCTAGCACCTAGTACAGTGCTTGGCGTGTAGAAAGAGTTTAAAAATCCCCAAGTGATGAAGGAGGTAGGCTTGCCCCCTTCCAAGCCTTCCACGGAGGACTCCCCAACTTCCTATCTCGTTATACCCCCAGCCTTTCCCAACCTCCTGCCCTGCATGTCCTCCCCCCAAAATGAATTCATTTCCTCCTCTTACCGCGTACCCTTTCATGAATTTTCCTGTATCTGTTAACACAGCCGTCAGCTTTGTTTTGTTTTGTTTTCATTTATCTAGGCTCAAAACCTGGAAGTCATCTTTGGTTCTTTCCTTTTACTCCAATCCTGCATATAAGTTGTTGCCAGCTCCCTTCCATTCTTTCTTCTACCGCCCTCATATAGGCCCTCCACACTTCTCACCTGGACTTGGCAGTGGGCCCCGGGCAGCCTGGACACTTCCAGCCTCGCTTGGGCTATACCCCTGCCCCCCATTCTACCCTGTACACTTTGATCAAATATCATCATAGAGCATAGCTCTAGGTATTAATCACACTAATCCCTTGCCCCTTCTCTTAAAAGTCTTATTTTTCACTTTGCCTAGTTGAATACATCTTTCTCAGTCTATCCTTCCATACTCCCTACAGTGAGGCGTCAGCTTGTATTTCCTTCTGTTTCTTACAGGAGTCCTACACTCAAACCCAGGGCCTCCTAAATTGGTGTACCCAGCAGGCTGTGGCCAAGCTTTCACCTGACCAGTGTGAGGTTCCTAGTCTGCCCTTTTGTGAGAAGGAATGCCATTTTTTAAGTTCCCGAGATGATGCGCTTCCTATATTTTTGGAATTCAAATGCTCTTTTACTTGTAAAATGCTGGTGATAATAGATGGTCATTATTTATCTCACTGTCATTGGCAAAATAAAAAATAAATTGCCATGAAATTCTTGCTATTTTGTTTCTCTGAGGGAGAAAAGGCTATTTCTAGCTCAGTTTTCTCCCCAAGCAAATTTTATGGGATAACAGTTCCTAGCTTAGTATATTCCTTGTTTCAACTTCTTCCATTCCCCCTACCACCGCCATCATTTTTTCTTTACTTGAAATTTTACCAATTCACAAAGTTAAAACGTCTAGGAATCACTGCTCTACCCTGAATGGGTTGTTTCATGAACACACTTTGTATCTGCCTATTGACATCCTCCTACCTTTCCTTCCTGATGCTCCCCAGGATGTTCCTTTCATGTGACACCATGTCAGAGCCTTGTCCCCGCCCTCCCCCCACTGGAAGATACTCTCTCTTTCCTCAGAGGTACTCTGTACCCTGTAGTACTTTGGACTCTTGCATGACATCTCCCATGTTCTTCCTGTGTTCAAGTAGAACTGGCTTCCTTCTCTGCGTCCCCATCTCCCCACTGCCATGATAACTTTATTTAGGACAGAAGCTTGTTTTTCCTCTGTGTTGTTTGCATTGCTAGACATTGTAGTTGGCACATAATTGGTGCTCAGAAAAATTGTCACGGAACTGAAGTCTTAGGATGATAGTGATGAAGGGATTAGGTAAAGCTCACATCTTTGGGGGAAAGGGTCTTTTAAAAGTTTTAGTTCAGGATTTTTTTTGAGGATTCTGAAATTAAAATTATAGTTGCGTACTAAAACATGTTGAGAATAACTGCCCATTTATCTTTACCAACCTGGGCCTTAAACCCACGACCCTGAGATCAAGACCTGAGTTGAGATCAAGATCGGATGCTCAACTGACTGAGACACCCAGGCGCCCCTGCCCATTTATCTTTTAAAGACAAAATCATCTTAGACTATAGCTCTAGCTATCTCAAGCATTGGATTAAGGTCTGCTGTGGTTGCCGTGGTTAAATTGAGAAATTACACATTTGACATCTGTGATACCTGTGAAATCTTTGTTGGAACGTTGATTTTGATTTCATTTTGACGGGGGGGGGGTCCTGAAAATTTTCTTTCCCGCAAGTGATAGGCCACAAACCTTTGCCTCTGGCCTTCTCTAGAGTTGTCAGCACCCCGTGAACGTTGGCCTGATCTAGATAACGAGGCTTTCTCTAGGTCTATGAGTAAGCTGTCTCTGAGCCATATACAAGCCTGTCACTTTCATTTTTCTTTTAAGACAATTTTTTAAAAGTGAATTAGGTTCTTTCTTCCCACTTTGTCTACTTCTACTCCCCTCACCCCAAATCTTTGGTTACTGAATTTGAATTATGCAAAAGCACACCTGGATGAGAAATCGGTAGTACGGCAGCTAGGCCTCCTAGTGTATGTTTGAGGCAACCTTCAGGGCAACACACCTCTACCTTTGGGTTCTTGACCTGCTGTGGTGGAGCAGTGTCTCAACATTTCCCACTGAGGCACTGAGATCATTTTGGACTTGGAAAAAATGGCAGATTTTTGACATTGAAGACCTTGGCAGGAGAAGGAAGAGTGTGCCACTGCCTCTTCGGTCTTGCCTTTTCTACTGAAGAAAGGCTGGGGGAGGGTGGCAGCCACAGCTGTGGGCACTGACCAGTGGGCCAGTTCTGGGCCTTCTTTTTTTAAACTGTAGGCTGGTCTTCTATTATGAGCAACTGGTATGTAAAGAAAAGATGAGAAATTTAATTGTCTCTTGGGGAGAATGAAAGCTTAACATCATACCACAGGCATTTTCTAGCAGCACACTAACACTACTATGTGGTATGGTTCTAATTAACCCTGAAGGGCCAGGCCTTAACTCAACCTAAGGAAAGTTCTTTTGCCAAAAGATACTACTGCGCGGTGACCCACTGGAGCCCTTGCAGTATCAAAGGATAAAAGCAGGAATAGGGGCTGGGGGAGGATTCTATGGCTTGTCGGAGATTTGTGTCTTATCTGCAAAAGCCCAAGTAGAAGTGAGTGATCAGCTCTGCTTCCATTGGCTTAAGTGTTTTGCTTTTAAAATCTCTTTTGGCTTCTCCAGCCCACCTTTTCTTTTTTGGCAGGGAGACAAATAATACAATGTCCTTTGTACATCAGAAGTATAGAAATTGCCGAGATTGTGGGGAAATTCAGGAACAGATGCTCCTGACACTACAGCGAAGCTCTTGCCCCTTTACATGTTGGGAGGTTGGGAGATTATTGTCTCACTTACTGGAATATTTTAACTGTGCTCTGTTCCAAGCCTGTATACACTCACTGTATCTCTGATTGACACGCTTATTTCACCCTGTTGTATCTTAACAATGTTGGCCATTTGAACAGAAAAGAACGTGTAAGACCTTAGGGAGAGCCTTAATTTGAAATTTTCTTTACAAAACTTCTTGGTACTGTGTTTGGCAAATACTTCCTTTATTTATTTATTTATTTTTAAAGATTTTATTTATTTAATTGACAGAGAGAGAGAGAGAAAGGGAACACGAGCAGAGGGACTGGGAGAGGGAGAAGCAGGCTTCCTGCCGAGCAGGGAGCCCGATACGGGGCTCGATCCCAGGACCCTGGGATCATGACCTGAGCTGAAGGCAGTCGCTTAACTGACTGAGCCACCCAGGCACCCCGGCAAATACTTCCTTTAAATATATCTTTTTTTTTTTTTTTAAGATTATTTATTTGAGAGAGAGAGCACACAGGGAGGGGTAGAGGGAGAGAGAAACTCAAGTAGACTCTTCACTGAGCACGGAGGCTGAGGCGGGGCTCAGTCCCATGACCCCGAGATCATGACCTGAGCTGAAACCGAGAGTTGGATGCTCAACCGACTGCATCCCTTAGGCGCCCCTAAATATCTTGTTAAAAGTAAAAGTGAGTGTGGTAGAGTTCAAAATTAACCTCTAATTAAGTCCAGTTATGGTTTTGGTGGATTTTTTGCCAAGCACATTTTCCTTCGCATTGCCTCATATTGACTGACTGTATTCCTCATATATAGCCTATCTGAAGGTGAAATGACCCTACTTAATTGTTCAGCATCACTAGGAGTCCTGTCTTCCCAGCACAATGCATTGCGGTCCTGCCTGAGTTGGTATAAAAGCATCCTTGGTGTGTAACAAGCAGAGCATGCAGAAGTAGTTCACAGCAAAAAAAACCAAAAAAAACCCAAAACCCAAACAGCAACAAAAACGTGATACCCAGGTTGCTGTTGTATAGGTCACCATGTTTGTCATTTTTAAACCTCCGGGTTGTGAGATAAAGTTGTTAAGGGAGGGATTTCACCAGCACCTTTTCTGTTTCGGTTCATGTTTGCCTGTGACTCATATTTATTCTAGTCTAACCCCATTTTGCTTGGAAATTTTTTTTATATTAGAAAATGTCACTTTCAACTAGGGGAGGGGAAATTCTGATTGAGCCTCAGAAGAGTCAAGATATTGTGGTGATGATTTGGCATTACTTTTGACTCAAGAAAAAAAGTAGGGAATCCTTACAAAGAGAAGTGTTGTAAAGTACAAAGTGATTCTTATAAATAGGGCAAAGAAAAGTCATCTCTGAGCCTTACTGTGGGAAGGAGGGGGTTGGGGATCAGGGAAATTATTACAAAATTTTCCTACATGGTGGGGAGATAGCCTCTGGACTTCCTCACGTTTCCCTATTCACTAAAACAGCTCTGGTGAATTGCCTCCCGATTGGTATATGAATAGGAAGAAAGCCACTAGAACTCTTAAACTTGATCTTGAAAGGCTTATCTTCACATGTAATCATCCACAGATGTCTGTATGTGATTATATATTCCCGTAGAGAGGGAATGATAAATGTAAATGAGAACCATGATATAATTTTGCCTTGCTTGCTTGCACATTTTCAGAATATAATTAAAAGCACATGCCACTGTCAGTAGTTAACTATGAGGTTTGTGTTAGGTTTTTGTAAGACTCTGGCAGAAACCTAAAGCGTGTTTTAGTATCTCAGCCTTCCTTCTCTCCTCCGTCCCTCCCTCCCCACCCTTCCTGCCTCCGTTCCTCCCTTCTTTTCCCTTTCTCCCCTTTGAAATCACAAGGAAACTCTCTAGGTTATAACTAGTATCTGTTCAAAACTAGGGATCATTTAACCTTTAAGGCACAAATTAAAATAATTTTCATTTTTCTGCTTCCTAGCTGGTACCTGCAATTGTAACTAAGTTATACTAGATAATTGCTTTCTGACTTCTTTCTTCAAATAAAATCTGATGAGGATAAATGTAGTCACTCCTTCACTACCCAAAACAAGTGGCTATGTAGGGAGGTGACATGTGGGAAGGGAGGCAGAGGTTAGGCTAGGGGAGCAATCATAATATGACTTAGATCGGTGGATTGGTGTTTAGTAAATCATGGTCCTCCAAATAGTGCCAAATGCCGAGAAAAGCCACTGTACTGCCTAAATTATTTCTGGTTCATTTAGTCACTCAATTTATGCTTAAAACTGTAATGTGTGCCTCTTTTAAATTCAGTAGGCTGTGCATTTATGACTTTAGATGATACAGCTTTCATTTTAAAAATAATGATAAAAGCTTAAGTTGTAAATTTAAATTGTAATACAGACACTAAAAAAAAAAAAACATGAAAAAAATAAAACAATCTTCCTCTGGCTAAGGGCAATTCTTACATGAGTGCTTCTCAACTGCTTTTGTTTGTGAATATTAAAACTTAAAATTTTGTCTTCCAGGTAACTTTCTACATTTTCCACTTATTCTTATCTCTATGTCACATCTGCTCTTAAGAACAAAATAAAAAGTGGCTTCCTTTTCTGCACCAGCTTTGTCAAATGTAGAAATTTCCAGTGCTTAAAAATTCACACTGGTCATTTTTTCCCCAGTATTACAGCCTGGGAGGTAAAAGGTCTGTCTAACGTAACTATCCAAGAGCTTAATTTCAGTTTGAAAAAGGAATTCTGCAGTGGTGTTGAATTCCTTAAAAATGGGTGTGCTCAGTTTCTCTTTCCAAAGCTTGTGCATCTGACAATGGATATGGCCAGGGCGGGATCTCCTGCCTCCAATTTCAGTTCAGCAGTTCATTTCTCTTTTCTTATGTAACCCTTGTGCTGCAAGTTTCTGCTTTTGAGAGTTCACATTTCTGGTTTTTCCCTCCTGACTTAACTGCATGTGGTGGTGGGTTGTTTTGTTTTTTGTTTTCTCTTTTCGAAAGAAAAAATATTTTCTATGAAATACATAGATAGTATTTATATGTATTTTTCTTGTTTAATAATTAAGTTCTTTCAAATTGAACAGGGTATCTAAAGCTCTTCTATCCTCATCACTTGTGTCTCAGTATCAAAAGGCAGGTGTCTACGTTCTCTACAGCTTCCCCATTCCAAACAGGGCAGATACCTATTGTTGCTCTTTATGACCAAATACCACGTTTGCCCCAAACCAGCAGCTGGGTCCAGGGAATCTGGAAGTTAAAGACTGATGTCTGCATCATTCAGTTCCAGGGCCCTTCCTCTTGCATACACATTCCCTCCTCCACGCCTTAATTTGGACATTCGCCTTCCTCTACCCAGACCTCAGTTTCCTCTTGTGTAAAATGGGCATATTAGCCCCCATGGAGGTACATTATGAGAGTAGTGATAAAATATAGTAAGTATGCCTAGCACAGTGCCTGGCACTAAGTGGGCTCTCGAGAAGTGATAGCTATTTTTATTAGTGATGGCCTGTTTCATTATGGCTGTCATCATTATCTATTGAGGGGGTGAGGGGTCCCAGGAGAGATTCTTGAGGGGTATTATTTGATTCCATTATACAGACTTAGCTAATCTAAAGCTCATTTTACTTGACTACATTTTGTTCTTTGGTACAATTTGTGCTGTAGCCATTGCGGACTGATTTAAATGGGAGTCCTTGATTTTGTAGGCAGTCATTTCCTCATTTAAAAGGTACAGTCCCATTCCATTCATTTAGAATGAGGTCAGTTACCAAATGGGGGTTGAACTCTTCTGCCTTTTTGTGTTGGGCCTTTTCTCTCTTTTGCTTCTTGGCCTTAAGCCATTGGGTCAAAGCATCTCAGGTGATAGAGGAAGCAAAACCTCTAGCAATGTTATGCTCAAAAAATTGGGCTTAGGGCCCAGGCAGTATTTCCATTATTAGAATTCTCCTTTTCCTCCTTTACAGCTTAGCTCCCTGCTCCTTTCTATGTTTCTTTAACCACAAAACAGAAAGAACAACAACAACACACATACACTCTCTTTTTAATGGCCTCTTAAATTTAACAACTATTTTAGTGCTTAGTGGGCCCTGAAGTTGTTTTTTCTCTCTCTGTCATTAAAAAGTGAAGCTAGAGTGGCCTCTCCTTATCAGCAATGGATTTTTTAAAAAGAAAGAAAGAAAGAGCATGTGACCTTTGGTTGACTTCCAGAATGATCTTTAGGCCAACATTTTTCGGTATGGATTGCAACCTATTATTGGGTCATGAAGTCAGTTTAGTGTGTCCAGACCAACTTTTTTTTTTTTTTTTTTTTAATGGAAGGGAAGAGAATAGACCAGAACATAGGAGAATAGAAAAGAAAATACAGGAGTCCATCGGGTATATAAAAGTAACAAAGGATAAAAGTCAGCTGCTATTTTGTGAAACTTTTGTTTCAGTTACATAACACGTATAAACATAAACATGCACGCGTATGTATATATGAGTAATGTGCTGTGATGTGAAAAGTATTTCTTTTTTTTTTTTAAGATTTTATTTATTTATTTAACAGAGAGAGAGAGAGCGAGAGCAGGAACCCAAGCAGGGGGAGTGGGAGAGGGAGAAGCAAGCTTCCCGCTGAGCAGGGAGCCCTGTGTAGGGCTTGGTCCCAGGACCCTGGGATCATGACCTGAGCCGAAGGCAGATGTTTAACAACTGAGCCACCCAGGCGCCCCTAAAAAGTATTTCTTAACTGTGGGTCAAAAAAGCTAGAAATCCAGGGTGCTGGGTGGTGCAGTCGGTTAAGGCGTCCAACTCTGGATTTCAGCTCCGGTGGGGAGCTCAGGGTTGTGAGATCAAGCGCCACATCGGCTCCAGGCTCAGCATGGAATGGGCTTGAGATTGTCTCTTTCGCCTCTCCTTTGAGACCCACCCCCCCCAACTCTCTCTCTTTCAAAAAAAAAAAAAAAAAAAAAGCAAGGAAGCCACTGCTATGGTTGCATTTGTCACTGAAGAGTTAAAAAACAAAAAAAAAATTTTTTTTTGAAAAAGCAATTATCTGGAGGCCTATTTAATCGGATAAAACCCTTTTTTCCCATGAAAGAAAACTGGGCCTTTTAACTGTCAAGCCTTTTATTGATGGAGGGCTTTGGCTGCTGGTTTGACTTGCTATGTTTTTGCTAGGGTCTTTTGGGTAATGAGCCTATTGTCTCCTTTTTTGGTTTCCTGATTTCTCTTCTCTAAGTGGACCGTGGAAGCCATTCTGGCTGTTGGAGCGATGGCAGAAGAAGAGACATCTGCAACATATGGTTTTGTGATTGTTGCCAGAGTTTTTAAGAAAATTGTGGTTTGGGGAGAAAGTAAAACTCTAACCAACATGGAATAGCCAATTCTTTCTTCCCCCTGGTGGTAGCACTTATATTATTGTTCCTCCTGATATAATTACAGAATTGGTTTTTATTTACTTGCATGTGGATTTTTTAAAAAATCAACTCCGGGCGCCTGGGTGGCTCAGTTGGTTAAGCGACTGCCTTCGGCTCAGGTCATGATCCCGAAGTCCCGGGATCGAGTCCCGCATAGGGCTCCCTGCTCCACGGGGAGCCTGCTTCTCCCTCTGACCCTCCCCCCTCTCATGTACTCTCTCTCCCTCATTCTCACTCTCTCAAATAAATAAAATCTTTTAAAAAAAAAATCAACTCCACTCCTAAGCCTATCTAAATTAACATGTTACTTTAAGGATTAGAATTGAGACAGTGATAACAGAACTTTTAATTGAATCCCGTATCTCTAGAAGAGACTGCCTTGTTGTCTTTTTTCCCATCCTAAAATGGAAAGACATCTATTTTATATGTGCTTAATACTGTGTATTTTGTCATTTGTTCTTTTCTCAGTAATTTAAATATTTTAGTGCGCGCGCGCGCGCGTGTGTGTGTGTGTGTGTGTGTGTGTGTCTTTGTATCACCTAAAATTATCCAAATATGTAACTTAATTTGTCAGTCATTAAGATGGCATTCCAGTAGGATTAGTTTGGAGATATGTGAACCTGATTGTATTCGGAAGTCATTAATCAATGTCAAAGAGTATTTTTTGAGCACCTGTGGTGTGCTTAGCAAACAAGAAGGAGGTTCCTAAAGAATTGCTGGAAGTAAAAGATGAGGCTCCTGCCTCAGAAGGACTTCTCTCATTCATCCCTGTAAACACCTTCCTTCACTATATCGCTGTGCTCTGCCTAAATAGGTTGTCTGCCTAAATCTAATTGGCAAGGCGAAACTTGTATATGAAATAAAAATAATAATTAAATGCCATCTCTAATGATACTTACTGTAAATTCTCTAGGAACTTGGGGTGGAGAGTGAGCAGGGCTGGCTAGGACAGCTGGAGGACAGAGGAAGTAGAGTTACTGAGTCTTGAGCTGTTGTCAACATTCCAGTGGGAAGAATGGAGACTATTCCAGACAGTGGGGGAATCCAGACAAATGCTTAGAGGCAGCGAATATCAGAGTGGAGCGTGAGGGAGGCATTTCTTGAGGGTGTGTTCTGAGGAATTGTGAAAAGTAAGGCTGGGTATGTTGGGTGGGGACCTGTATTTTAAGGTAGCATTTCATAAGCTGAAAAGGTACCCCACATCCTACGGGTGCTTACAGTCTACTTTGGGAGAAGGGAGGGATTATAAACAGCTATGAGGCTGTCCTATAAGTACTGTGCTAGAAGCCAGTACTAGGATGGAAGTATTATAAGCAAAAAGGTTGGAGTCACCATGTCCGTGGCCATCCCTGAGCTATATTGGGACTGCTTGGGCTTGGGGCTTGACGACTTCGCTGACTCAGTAACAGATTTCCTTTTTGGAACAGGCCTGGCTCCTGACTTGCCAGCATATGACACTCAGAGTTCACCAGGTCATCCTGTCCCAAACTGCCCAGTTGATTGCAAGATTGTAATAGCCAGGGCTGCTTCCGTCTCCGGCCGGGGGTCCTGCTGCATTCCTAGACAGGTTCCCCAAGTGCTTCTCATTGAGCACCAGGGCATGGTTGGAGATCTTGTATGGGTGCTTGCCCTCTGCCCCAGGCCCACAAATTAATGGTGGAAATGTTTTCTCCAAAGCAATTATTGAAAATAATTACTAAGATTATTTCATGTTAATGGAGAATCATGTTTGATTATCATTCAGCTTTTGCTGTTACTCAGCCCCCAAATCTCTGGCTTGTAATAGTAACACACATTTCATTCTTGCAGCTAAGCGTTAACCGTATCCTTGGTTAGTTTTCCCTCAGCTATATTCCTCCCTCTTTTCCTGCCCAGGCTCCTGGGTTAGCTGGCTTCAGACTGGGTTCAGGCAGAGACACCGGCAGGAGATGGGAAGGGAGGAGACAAGGAGACACCAGGGTATTTCTCCTTTTACCTTTGTGCATTGGGTAGCTTCTTCAGCATAGGCTGTGTCTCTGGGGCTCCAGTTTTCACTGGACAGGCCTACCCCGTTATTGGGCAACACCATCTCTTCCTTTTGTGTCTCTAGCTTTCTGGTGGTAGTGGTTTCCTACTGTTGCTAAACCCTTCACCCTTTCCTCTGGTGCTCAGCAACTTCATGGCTTGTGTAATCAATTCCCTGCATTCAATTCCTTCTGTAGTAAATACTTGAAGTGGTTTCTTTTTCCTGATTGGACTCTAATGGATACACTGCTCCAAAAAAGAAGTTTTTCTTTTGTCTTTTATGGTGTTTTTTTTTTTTCCCCCTGTGGTGCAGCCTCAGAAATTGGTATAAAATAACCCATTTCATTATCTAACTAAATGTCTCCTGATGAAGCAGTGTGATGTAGTGAAAAGAGCACTGGGCTTGGAGCTTCAGTGATGTCACAGAACTGTCTACCAGCTGGTCCTCTTTAAAATTTTTATGAACACTTGTAATTTCCAACATAGTTTCTTTCTCATTATAAACTCAGAATTGGAAGATGCAACCACAATTGGATAGAGACAAGTTATGTAAAGCGTTCATCTCATGTTGGAAGACATTAATGTGCATTTAAAAGTTATCCTCCAAGTGGCCAGGAAGTACATTTGACCGCTGATAATATCCCAGGCATCCCAAACTTTTTTGGTTCTTCCTAGCTTTCCTACAGAACCAAGAACATGTTCCCTAGGGCAGCATAAGTGCCACAGTCCCTGTCTTATGGACTAACATGGATGGATTTCAGTCATAAGAGCAGACAATTGCCTCTTGTCTTTTCTCCTGAACTCCCCTTATTTGGGGCCTTGCCTTGGGGAAAAGATTCACTGTGATTCAAAATAAACTTGCAATGATGGAGTCTTTTCCAGTTTGAAAGATGCTGGGATGATCAGATCTATTTCAGATTAATCCAGAATAAGAATTGTTAATGTAGTCGCTATACTAAGCATACTCAAAGGACTCAAAGAACGAATACCTAATATTCAGGTCCCGTCAGAGTGGACCTATTCTTCTTTTCTGATATAGAGATGACCTGGAACTAGGTTCAGCTTTCAGTGCTCTGTTGGAACCTGGCTCCTCCCAAATCCTTTGTAATCTTAGTTAGTAGCACGTGGCGGGGAGGGGCTCTGGCAGCTGATCCCCCTGTTCACAGCATTTGAGTCACAGAATTCTCATCCTTAGCATAGTGGATGGTCCAATGAAGGGAGCTAGGCAGACCTAGCCCTGACACTCACTAGCTTGTCATCTTAGACAAGTTACTTCACCTCTTTGAGCCTCAGCTTCTTTCTTGGTGAAATGGAGGGTAATGATAGTTATTTCCTAGAGTTATACTTGGCACATAGTAAGTTTATAGTAAATGGTAGCTCTTTAATATAGTTTCAGCGTGCTTATCAGACAAAGGGCTTTGGAGTCAGGAACTCAAGATTACAGCTGAGCTGCAGAGGTTTACTGAGCCCCCTAGCCTTTGCCAATATAAGTTAAAACCGACAGAGTTCTTAATATTACCATTCTTTGTGAATATTGTGTTTGCTCGTTTTGATTTTCAGCTAGTCATTAAAGTTCTTAGAGTTCAGAGAAAATTTCAAACTTGACCAAGACGATAGCATCTATCTGATCATGTCGTGATGGTATAGTGAGTACCCTTTTTTTTTCTTTTAACGTTTGTTTGTTTGTTTGTTTAAGTGATCTCTACACCCAGCGTGGGGCTCAGACTCATGACCCTGAGATCAAGAGTCACGTGGCCTTCTGACTGAGCTAGTCAGGTGCCCCCTCCCTTTTTTTTTTTTAAACTGTCTTAAACCTTAAGTCAAATTGGTTTCTAAACAACAGTGAAAAATTGCTATTACCGTGTTTGCCATTTGTGATAGGCAAATGCCACTTGTTTATTTTCAGCCTTTGGGGAGATAATTATACGCTTGCTTATGGGAACGACAGAATTAAAGCAGGCAGTTCCCTATCTTAGGAAATCATGTTAGCTGTTGGTTCATCATCTGTCGTCAGTTCCTGCTCCTGAGGAGCAGATCTTAGAATATTTTCTTTCACAAAAGACAGAAGTGAGGCATAGGATTTTCACGGTAAGAGGGTGTAGTGACCAGTCATAGCCTAGGAACTCTTCCAAGCCCGTAACTTCATCTCTGCCTTCCTCAGTGCCTAGTATAGAGCCAGGCTCCTGTCAGGCTCAAGACTTCTTATCAAATCACATATTGAAATTTGCCCTTTCATTAGTTGGCTTGATTTACATTTGACTAAGCTAAACGCTCCTGTCTGTGTCATATGTAGTTGAACACTCCTTAGTGGATCCTTTGTGTAGCCAATCAGTTTTCTGTTTTGTAATTTGAGTAATAGACTATACTCATACATAGACTGAGGAATTGGTTGCACAGTTGAAAAAGGGCCAAATCGGACGTTTCTCTGCCCTCAGTATCATAATTTCCAAATGTGGACTTCAGCCTTGAGGCCCACAGAGGCTTATCTGAAGTAGATTAAATATCAGTTTTTCTGAATGTACAGGTTTTTTTGCTTTCTTCTGCTACTTTCAGAAATTCATGCAAAGAATCGCAGTCCAGTGGTCGTGATCTCTTCTTTTCCCAAAATGGCCAGTGACATTTTCCTTCACACTCCTCATTCTGCTGACAGACCATTTGGGGTTAGAAATACACAGTCATTGTGTATCATGTTTCTTAAGTCCTTTGTCGTATGCATTTCCTGACCTAATGGCAACACTGCCCAAACTGGGAGCTCTAACATTGTGACCACCAGATGTGGAAATCCTGCCCCAGGCTTGCCTGAGGCCATCCTTGAAATGACAGTGTGTCTGTAAAGTGATCATGTGAGTGGAGAGTTCTGTTTTTGCTTTTCATCGTAATAACTGAGGGTTACAGTTAGGGTGCCGCCGGGGTACTTTTGGATCAGCCAAACATTGAGGAGATGAATTTAATGTCATCAGATACCACCTTTTCAATTGCAGACATAAAATTTTCACCTCAGTGGTCAAGTGTGTTTTGTTTAGCTTTTTTCAACTCTTTATATATGGCAACACTCTGGTTCAGTCTACCTACCACATGCCCAAGGGCTGGAATTCTCTACCCTCTGTATCCCTGAATTTACTTTAAAATCTGTATACACCTGCTGTTTCTTTTTTCTAAACCACATTGTAATATGGGGCCTTATGGGTAGAAAGATGAGTTAAAAATATACAAAGCAGATTACTCACCAAGGCCACTTTTGCCCTTGTGTGTGTGGGGAAATTCACCATGAGCCTCAGCTGAGCAGCTTTTAAAGTCGAATGAGCTCATTTTATCAAAGCTTGCTCTGTTGCCCTCTCCTGTTTTACAGCTGATTAGATTAATTGAATATGATTAATAAATTATAGTATGACAAACTCAGAATTATCTGTGTTAATTAGGGACGGGTAGCATGGAAAAATGAAATCTTAAGATGTCTTTCCTCTTGGCTTTGTTTCTGCAGATGCCACAAAGACACATCACGTGAAAGCAAGCTCACATTTCCTTATCCTTTCTTTGTCTTCCCATACATTCTTTTGCAGGTGACAGCAAAAAGACTGGAACTGAAGGAATTAGGGAAAGAAGGACAGATTTGTCCAGTCTACTTGGTAGATAATGGTTGCAGTCTTCAGTTAAGACTCTTTCAGATGGAGTATGTGAATTAGTTATTTGGTAGGCTTTTTTTACACTTTTTTCCCCCCAGAGAAATGGCATCATACTCATTTTACTTCTTTAATCTAGAATTCGAAGTATAGTTGTAGTGAGTACTACTTTAACTATAACATGTGGAATTTTTTTTTCAAAATTATTGAATGTTATGGACCTAGTTCATTTATATCTTGTTCCTTTTATAATATTATAATGTAAGTGCTTTCCAAGTTTCTTTATAATCTTGATAATGACCAAGGATTACTTTTAACATATTAAAATATAGCGATTTTAATAATTTAATAACAATTTAGTAATTTTAATATATAACTATATATACTTTAAAAATATTCCTTCATGGTGAAAAAGACTCAGAGTCTTCAGTGGCTACTCTAGCCCTGGGAAGTAAAGGGTGGGAATCCGGGAGGTGTGTTTTATTTTCAAGGAAGTGTATTCGTACCGGTCTAACAGAAGACATCACTCAGGGGCACCTGGGTGGCTCAGTGGATTGAGCCTCCGTCCGACTCTTGATCTCGGCTGAGGTTTTGATCTCACAGTTGTGAGTTTGAGCCCCACGTTGAGCTCCGTGCTGGGTGGGGAGCCTACTTTAAAAAAAAAAAAAAAGATATCACACTCTCTAGGTATTCTGTGGTGGGAAATAAGGGTCATTGCCCTCCGTGACTCAAGATTAGATTGGAGACTTCCAATGAGTCTTCTGTATCTTACTTACAGGCCTGTCATTTGGGGCAACCTCCTGCTTATGACCTGTTAAAAAAACATATTTTGTATTTGTAACTTTGAAAAACTTGCCTGAGAAAGACAGGTGCTAACATTCAGTGATCCTTAATGCGTTCCTCGGGATTGGAAAAGAGCAGTCTGTTTTGGAAGAAGGTGGTAAAGGGAAACATCAAGTGAATAATTCTTTTATTCAAGATTGACGGCTAGTAAGTGGAAACTGTGCAGTTAGTTTTCTTGCTCTGGTGCCTGGGTCCTCTTCTTTAGTTATTGGGGATGAGGGTGGAGAGCCTCGAACGGGGTGTTCCACTTTGAAGTCAGTTTAATAAAAACAAGCTGATAAAATATAATTTGAAATGTTTTTTGTCAATTTTAGAAAAATTATTTTATGTGGTACTGGATGATTCTCCGAGCCATTCAGATATCAGGACAGCTTTGTAGAAATAGTCGCATGTCAATATTGCTTAGATTTTCTTTCCTCCTAACCCCAAACACTGGGATTTGGAAATAGGGAGCATAATGATCAAATGGGAAGTCTGAGGGGGTAGTATATTTTGATAACCCACTCATTTTATGCTTTGACAGAGTTATCATTCATTCTTTGTATTTTTTAAAAGATTATTTATTTATTTGAGAGAGAGAGAGAGAAAGAGTGTGAGCAGGAGGGAGAGGAAGAGGGAGAGAGAATCTGAAGCTGACTCTGCCGAGCCCAGAGCCCGATGCGGCGTTCGATTCCACGACTGTGAGATCATGACCTGAACTGAAACCCAGAGTCAGACGCTTAACCGACTGAGCCACCCAGGTGCCCCTCATTCTTTGTATTTGAAGGTTAAAGTGGCAATTAGCTGGGGGAAAAGGGAAACAAAAGAAAATGTGATGTATTCTAGTCCTTCGTTAGTCCAGACTGCATCCTGTAGCTCTGAAACGTGAGTAAGAGATCTTAGATTTACCAACCCAGTTGGTATGGGGTATTGGTATCATTGTATTCTGTTAAAAGCCAAGCCAAGGAAGTAATAGGTGGCAGAATCCTTTATCACTATCTAAAGTAAATAAAATGTCTTAAGTACACAGAGGTGGATGACCATATTTTTATATATATATATATTATATATATATATATATATATGGGATAGCATAATGGGCCCATTGAAGTGTTTACTTCCTATGCATGTAAGGTTATAGTGCTGTTAACTTTAAACTTTTGTATTGTGAGGGAGTGTGTTTACAGATCAGGATGATATATCATTTGTAGAAGTTTTTCATTTTTGATTGGGAAAAACTATATTCTGTTCATGCCATTTTTATTGATCCTTGTGTCATCCTTTTACTTGTATATACTCCATCTGTTTGTTTTAACCTTACTCATTAGGAATAGCTTATTATAATTACCCATCTGTCACCCTGGCTACAGTGAGCCGTAAATGCTGCTTAATTTTACTGTACTTTTATGTCATTGATGTTGGTTTTGATCAAGAGAAGGCTTTTTTGCTAACTAGGTTCAGAGCACTGCGAGTTTGCAGCTATGTTTGTTTATTTTATAATCTCTGATCACTTTCCTTTTATCTAGAGAAAAGTCAGTGGGAGAAGAAGGTGGGAAGGGGTGAGGTAGGTATTGCAGGAAAGAGATTATGACTTTTGATGATTCTTCTCTTCAGCCTGCGGTAATTTGGCATAGACGCTATCCCTTGCTCCCCCAATTAAAAAAAAAAAAGTTGGTTTGTATTAACTTGGTGAGGAAAACTACTAAATTTTGTGTTTTGTACCAATATAAGCTGAAATCTTTCTTAAATAAGTGATTTGGAAATTTTCCTGAAAAATAATAAAATTATAGCTAACGTTTGTTTCAGCCCTAGTTGCTAACTGATACATTAAACATTGATAAAATCTTTTTTGTCTTTCCTCTTTTAAGAACCAATTTGCAAAGGGAAAAAATACATCATTTGTTTTTAGTTAGTTGCACCATGTAATGTTACTTAGTTATACTATTTTATATGTATTTTTTTCTTTTTAGCTTTCATTTGCCTCCAGATGAATGGAAAATATGATACATGGTCAACCCTTGGAAAGATCTAAAGGATCAGTTTTACTGCATTTTTGGTGCAACATCATTGGAATGTAGTTGTATTTTTTTCCAGTGATAATTCCAGTGATTTGGCAGTATGGTTTTCCCACAGCAACAATGTGTTGAATCAGGGATTTGCTTTTCTATTTTCATTTTCTGAATAACCACAGTATTCCCTCACCCTTAAATGAAACAGACCTAACCCTGAGTTGCCAGAGACAAACAAGGAAATTCCAGGTTGAGGAAAGTGATAGTGACTCACACTGGAGGGGGTTGCCTGCTACAAAGGTACACTTTCTCAGAAACAGTGGCTGGAGCAGAGGCGATGCTGCTGGTTTCATTTGGGAGCAGTTTGCTTCTTGAGATGGTCATGAATTAATAATGGAGAAAGGAATGGAAATCTCAGAGACGTTCCGAACTTTTATTCTCCAGGAATGTTTAATTCATGTATTAGGCTTTTTATGAAAAAAGATTTTTTGAATGTAAAACATGTGTTCATTGAAAACCTCTAAAATCCACATTTTAAAAACTTCAAGCACATTGCTCCTTCCAGATTGAGTAACACTGAAAACACATTTCCTTTTGAAAATGCAAGATTTGCAACAGAAACTTGCCATGCATTCATTTGGCCATTCACAAATGGTGAACTGAATGCTGGATAATCTCTGCCGGCCTCTTAATCAGACTGGAAATTCTCAGTCCTTCCTAGGTGTTTCAGAATACTTCTGTCTGAGTTGTAGCCGTGTTATTGCACCTTATTTGCTATTTTTTGGTGTGTTTTTTTCCTCTTGACATTTTTGTAGTTCTAGCCTTGAGAACCTTTTGTTTGTCATTCAACACATAGCTTATTTTAGCAGTTATCATTTGGTACATAATGATTTGTTATTTTGCCCTGTTATTTCCCAAAGACATTTTAAGAGTTAAATAGATCTTCATAATTTAATCTATAAAGCCCTTTGAGACACTCAAATATAGACCTTACTTAAAACTGTTTCTAATCTGCACTGTTTTTGTAACTGTCGCACATACATTTATGGCTCAAAGAAGTAAATTCTTCCTTATTTCTAGAATTAGTTTATGAGTTTATCTTTTGTTGGTATGATTTGCTTCTATGGGTACAGCAGTCTTTTTTTTTTAACATTTTATTTATTTGAGAGAGAATGAGAGAGAGAGAGAGAGAGAGCATGAGAGGGGGGAGGGTCAGAGGGAGAAGCAGACTCCCCGCTGAGCAGGGAGCCCGATGTGGGACTCGATCCCGGGACTCCAGGATCATGACCTGAGCTGAAGGCAGTTGCTTAACCAACTGAGCCACCCAGGCACCCTGGGTACAGCAGTCTTATGCCAGGAATGCGAAGAGCTGAGTTTAATTCAGTAACAAGTAGAAACTTTTATTTATTTATTTTTTAGATTTTATTTGTTTATTTGTCAGAGGGAGAGAGCACAAGTAGGGGGAGCTGTAGGCAGAGGGAGAAGCAGGCTTCCCGCTGAGCAGGGAGCCCGATGCGGGGCTCAGTCCCAGGACCCTGGGATCATGACCTGAGCCGAAGGCAGACGCCTAACCGACCGAGCCACGCAGGCGTCCCGACAAGTAGAAACTTTTAAAACAGTGTAAAGATGTGCAGCTTTTTCAGCAGGAAGGAGTAATATGTGTCATTATTGATTTACACCATAAATGAGGTTTAATTTACTGCGCTCTGTTCACAGAGGAGAGGAACCAAAGAAATCTGAAAACTTCTGTCTTCTTTTTGGTATAGGAAGTGTCTTTTTAAAGGGCAGATTATATTCGCAGACCACTGTGATCTTTTCAAACTGTTGTTCAATGACTTCTAAACTTACTTTTAATGTTTTTTCTGCTAAACTTTAGACTTTATGATTTTCAAAAAGGAAACCAGATTGTAAATTTGAATATAAACAAAACAAAAAATTAAATGGTTCTGGGGCGCCTGGGTGGCTCAGTTGGTTAAGCGACTGCCTTCGGCTCAGGTCATGATCCTGGAGTCCCGGGATCGAGCCCCACATCGGGCTCCCTGCTCAGCAGGGAGTCTGCTTCTCCCTCTGACCCTCTTCCCTCTCGTGCTCTCTATCTCTCATTCTCTCTCTCTCTCAAATAAATAAATAAAATCTTTAAAAAAAATTAAATGGTTCTGATTATATGCAGCAAAATTGGTACTTGGTGAACATACTTTTATGAACTTAACAGAATATGTATTTACAAAAGAACAATGCCTTGAACTCCTCTCTTTCAATCTAAGTAACATTGGTGGTTTTTGTTTTTGTTTTTGTTTTGGAGGAGGGGGAGGGGGAGAGAGAGTCTTAAGCAGGCTCCACCCCCAGCACGGAGCCGGAAGCAGGGCTCAATCTCAGGACCCTGAGATCATGACGTGAGCTGAAATCAAGAGTCACACGTTTAACCAACTGAGCTACCCTGGGGCCCCAATCTAAGTAACATTCTTAACTTTATTTCTATCTACTTTTATACATTTTCTCCAAGTCCTTTATTTTGGAAAAAACTATTTTGAAGCTTCAATCTGTGACTCTTATTTTTTCCCATTTCAGGAATCTGTTTTTCTAATTAGAGATCTTAGCTAATTGTCCTAAAGTCAGCTACTCTAAAATCTCATTAATCTCCATGTTTAAAAGTCCACAAAAAAAGCCCAAGCAAAATGAGGTTGTCAAAGTTGTAAAACAGCAGTATCCATCTACACTGCATCTTCATCATTAATAAAAATCTAAAGTAAGGAAGTGAAGGTAGCATTTCTTTAAAGTGGATTTCAATATTTGGGACACTTTTTTCTATTTCTGGAATATCTCTGAAATGTAAATAGACCAACCACTAACCCATATTCTGATAGCTTGGGATCACAGATGTTTCTAAACTTTGAAACAAAGTACATTTTTCCCCTTTTAATTGTGAGAGTGCAGTGTTGGACTTCTGCTTCTTAAAGTGGGTCAGAGGGGATAGATAGTCTGTTTTTTTGCTATTAATGTATGGCACCATGAGTAAACCCAGCATTAGAATCTTGTATTGCTATCATTCATTGAAAGGCTACATGTCCCAGAAATTTGACTTTTTTTTTTTTTTTCACGGATCTCTTGGCTGCAGCCAAAGTGGGCTTTTTATAAAAGCACTTGAGTGGGAACCTGGTATGGAACATGTCAGGTGAAGGTCCCTGCTATTTCTCTACCCCCCGATTTTCCTGGGTCAGCTTACCTCCCCAAGTAACCCAAGACCGTTCTAAGGTAGAAGAGAGAGCTCTTGTGTATTCTAAAGCTACAGGACCCACAGGGCAAAAATGCATCCAGATCACAGCGAGGCTGAAGGTCAGGACGACGGCTGGCTCTTTCCACACTCCAGCACAAACCTAGGGCAGCCTCCCTATGCTCTTGAAACAGAAAAAGGTTGTTAGTAAATAAACATCTGTTGGCTGACTAATTCGACATCAGTGTAAAATAATTTTGTCAATCTGTTCCCTCTCCGTGTTAAATTATATCTGATTTGTGGAATGAAAGGGGGCCCAGTACTGCTCATTCCAAGCTCCTTTGCCCTGTGAGGTCTGTTAACTATGGACGTGGGTCAAGTTCAAAGGTTCCTTCCCTCTGTTCTGCCGGCCAGCTTCCAACCACACTGCTGGTTTCTGAGAAATATCTGATAAGCAATGCTTTAGGCAAGTGCTCACACCATATCCCTCCCTAGAGCCTCACTGCCAGGTCTCTGCCGGCTCTTGTTAATGTGGGTCACCCTGGACAATGCAGAGGACTCAAGTACAACTTTACCTATTCCTCAGAGGTACAGGGCACAGCCCCACCCCCGTCCTAAGGGTGGAGGGAGGATACCCTCTTCCTTCTCCCACTGGAATGGGAAATCAGAACTTCTGTGTTCCTCTCCTGGAGTGCCACTCTCAACAGTGACCAAATGTGTATTCTTTCATTATTCTTAGCCCAAATAGAACCTTCTTTTTCCTCCAGGCAGGGAAGGAAATGCCCCTGAACTCCCTGCTTGAAATCTGAGTGGCCAACACTCCTTGCTACCCCGTGCCCCTGATTTGCTCCCTCACTTTCTGAACTTGATCCAATCTTGCTATCACCCACACCTGGTCACCGAGGGCTCACAGGCCCTTTGTATATTGAACAGCAGCATGGAGTAGTGACTGTTGTCCACTCCCCCCCCCCAACTAGCTCCCACTAAATGTTTTAAGTTGCCTTTCATCTCTAAATTTGGTTTGATTTTTCTGCTGTCATGAATGAATGTCTTCAGATAATCGTTTTTTCAAATAACTACTTGTTGCTTCTTAAAAATTAGGAACAATTTCAGGCGTACAAGAGTATACCTAATATAAAACATTCCCACATCCAGGTACCACCATGCAGTTTTAGAAATAACAAATGTTAGAGTTGAAGTCCCTCTGGACCTCTCCCTAATCACCTCTTCTTCCATTTCTCTTCAGAGGTAACAGCTATACTGATTTTGTTGATAGTCATTCTCATGTATGGTTTTTTTTTTTAGATTTTTATTTATTTGAGAGAGAGAATGAGAGAGAGAGAGCACATTAAGGGGGGGGAGGGTCAGAGGGAGAAGCAGACTCCCCGCCGAGCAGGGAGCCCGATGCGGGACTCGATCCCGGGACTCCAGGATCATGACCTGAGCCGAAGGCAGTCGCTTAACCAATTGAGCCACCCAGGTGCCCCCTCATGTATGTTTTTATACTTTAATTACACATGGATGTATATATAAATGATACATTCTATATTTGGGGTATTTTTGAAATTTCATAGAAATGATTTGACTCTGGGAAATTTCTGCTGTTGGCTTTTTTCACTTCATATTATGTTTTTAGTTTTTAGATTCAGTCATGTTGATACCTGTGACTCTTGTTCACTGCTCCTGGATATCTCCTGTATACCAAGATATTCTCACACTGGGGGACATTCCCATTGTTGCTAGTGTTTTGCTCTGGACCTTTAAAGAGCAGGCCTCCCCCAGGGAGACATGGACATTCTTATACACATCTCTTTGGAAGGCCTGATCTTTAAATGCCAAGTTTGATTTTTGACCCCTTTTTGAATTAGTCTTTGTGAATCTGAATAAGCTGTTGTATCTCCCTGGGCCTCAGTTTGCTTAGGCACAGAGGGAGGACTGAACTAAATAATCTCTAAGGTTCTTTCCAAGCCTAGAATTCTGTGATTCCTTTCCAGCTTGCTTCTCTCCCTCCTTACAGTGTATATCAGTTATGAGCAACTGCTTAGCCTGAGAATCAATTCAGAAAAAAAAAATCTGTGTGTGTATGTAGTTAAATTCAAAATGAAAATGACTCTGAGTCCCTTGGGAATGTTTTCTTACAATGTAGATTTCCTATTCTATTGATTAGATAAATATTAATAACAAAACTGGCACTGCTTTACAGCCATCAGAAAGTTAATGTTGGGACTTATTCTAGTAAACATGGAAGCAGTGTTGGAGTCTTGTCTCCTGAGTGTGGATTGTTGGGCTGTGTTACCAGCTGGGCAGGCTGCATGAAGCCTGGTGGCTGATGGATTGCTCATGAGTTGGGATGACTCAGGGTCGTCATTTTGAACATGAGTTATTGTATTATGTGTGGCCAAGAAATGATGCTTTCTAAAAGACTGTTGAAATATGAAGGGCTTTTTTTTTCCACCCTAAGAGTAGTGCCCTTCAGAAGCTATGTTTTTGAGATTGTATAATCTTTTTAAATGAAGGAAAAAAAAGTTGCTCCCTTCCTGCCAGAATGAGCTGTAGTTCTTGCTGCTGTGGATATGACTGCCTGCTCCTTCTTTGCAGCCTCTAATCGTCTGAGGCTAGGGCACAGGCCAGCACTTTGAAACTATAGTCTCAGGGACTCTCGGGCAGTGAAGATCACGGTTTAGCGCAGAGATGTCGTGGCAACGACATGGGTTGCTTATTGTCTTTTTTTTCCTTCATATTTTCTGTTTGTGGCTCAACACTAGATGAAATACTAGAGTTATTATCAAGCTTGGTAACTTACACGTCAGGGTAGTAGTGATAGCTGTTATGATTTGTCCATTTCATATAGCTATGAATAGAACATTTTACTAATTGATAGATTGGAGTATTATTCTAACAGATACTGTGATCGATTCAACAGCTTTTCCACTCTCCTATTTTTAGCAGTCCTCTGGGTCAGGAAAGTGACCCAGCTCCAGGGATGGGTCTTGATCAATCTAAATTTAGGGATGAGTTTAGATTAATCCAATCTTGGTGACTGCCCATGGCCGTGATTGGTTCCGGAACTCAGCATTAGCCCCTAGAACATGACATTTCATGGTTATAATTCTAGAAATAAAACATGAAGGAAAGGTCGCTGGAGGCTTTGTGGAAACATTTCCTCCCTTTGAAGTGAGAGGCACAGGAAGATGATCTCTTTTCTTCTCAGTATTGCTGTTGTGGTCAGGAACCGTTATCAGTCAGGGGATGAAATTGATACTCCCAAGGGGACAGAGCCAAAGGAGGTACAGAGAAATGAGCTGGAACTACTGGATTGAGCCATCCCCCTGAACCTCATCTCATCACTGGGCTTATTATATGAGTCAACAAATTACCTTAAGCTAGTTTGATTTGAGGTTTCTAGTATTTGCAGCAGAGAGCATCCTAATTGATATAATTACATTACTATATTATGACTGGTTATTCTAAATCTGGAGTAGTCTCAGGAAGTTATCTTTTCTTTAAATTTTAAAGTGAATGTTAATCCACCATATAGTCTACTGTTGTTATTGCCAAACTAGTTGTAATGTAACGATCTTGATTTTCATATTGTAATAGATTTCTTAGCATCCTTACTATTGTTACTATAGTACACTAAGAAAACTTTGAACTTTGGAGTTGTTCTTAGTTCTCCCCACACTTACTAGAATGTAACCTTTACTTACTTGCCTAAGAGTATTTAACCTTTTATTATCTACTGTTTACATGTTTCTGTATGCAATCTAACTAGAAAAGAGAGGATGGAGCTTTTGCTTGATTTGAGAGCAATTCAGAGCAATGTGTTAACAAAACCAAATAACACAGGATTAAGCCAGGACTTGCCATGTCAGGGAGGGACATGGCCAAGGAGAGAGCTGAGGGAGGACGGGGGTGGGGGAGGGCCCATGGGTGGAGTGGCATCCTCAGGGAAGGCTGCTACGTGAGATGGCCATGCACATGCGGAGGGGAGGAGGTGTGGGGCAGTTGGAGAGAGGCTCTGAGGGTGGCAGGGTCAGGAGAGCAGTGCCTCCGAGAGGCTGTATTGCCAGGCAGAGGAAGTTGGACCCACAGCTTCTTAAGTAGTGAGGTGCTCTTACCACAGAGATGGTTAACAGTTACTCTCACAGTGGCACACAGGGGAGCTAGACCAGGGAGAGAGGTTGGCACTGAGTCCTGGGAAGCTGTTACCATAATTCATGCGTCAGGTGACAAGAGCTGTAGGATAATAGCATCTGAGTATGTAATACCTTACGTCAATATGGAATTTCAGAGTTCCCAAAGCACATTCAAACACGTTATCTAATTTATCTAATTACGTCCCCTCACCCTTTTTTATGGATGAAGATACAGAGGTTCAGAGCAGTTAAGAACGTCCCAAAAGCTGTCAATTACAGAACCCAACCTACAGTTTATAGGTCTTTGGACTTTCAGGTCTGGTCCTTTTCAGTAATAATATAAATGACATTTTCCATTATTAGTGAAATTCGAGTTGTGCTAATTTGACTCGGCTCTGTGCATTTGTCTGTCAGCTGGCTCCTGACAGCAGTGTAAACAAAAGCTAAGCACCACTGCTCCTAACTCCTCTGAACAGTGAAAAGATGGTGAAGTATCACAGATAACGGTAGGACCTCCTCAAATTACAGAAAGGTGATTCTTCTCACAAATACAAAAAACAAAAGGCGGGGTGCGAAGAAAGTTTCCTAAATGTTTTAAATGAATGGAGAGTGCCTGAGACTTTAGGGAGCCTCCAAGTGGCAGCCTTTTTGGGTGCTCTCAATATTTATATGTAGAAACATTGTGGTAACATAGTATTGAAGGCTTTTCTCCCCCCAGAATAACTGCATTTAATGTTTAAGTCAATTTAGCAGATACGTAATTGACACGTTTTCTTGAAATGTCCTGGAAACCGCTTTTAAGGGGTTCTGAACAGAATGCAAAAGAATAGAAAAATAAAAGCCAAGTGGCCAGATGATAAAGATTTAGCAAATTGCATCCAGGTTGTATTCATTAACTTGTCCCTTCAGAGAGTAGCAGCTTATTCCTGATAAGTGTAGAGCATTCTGATATTTGTCAAGGACTTTGTGGTTCTTTGTAATTGAAATTGCTAAATAAGTTTTGAACTACCAAAGTGCGGGGTAGGGGGATTGGAATTGGTGAAGGGAGGGTTAGACTTTTAACTGCCAGGGCCCCCAAACAACTTTCACGTGGTACCTGCCTGGCCCACTTGAGTGCTACTTACAGGTTAGAGTCACCTGGAGAGCTTTTAAAATTACCAGTGCAGGGATCCTAGCCTTGACCAACTAAGCTGGAATCTCAGAATTTGAGGAAGGGAGCAGACCTAGTCATAAGTAGTTTATTAAAGTTCTCCAGGCAATCCTAAAGTTCAGCTAGGGCTAAAAACCTTATTCTAGCTATTTTGGCTCCAGCCAGTAAGCTGCAAGAAACATTTATTAAAATGTACATACAAGGGGGGCCTGGTTGGGCGTCTGCCTTCAGCTCAGGTCATGATCCCAGAGTCCTGGGATCCAGCCCCACGTTCGGCTCCTGGCTCAGCGGGGAGCCTGCTTCTCCCTCTCCCTCTTTCCTCTCCCCCCCGCTCATGCTCTCTCTCTCTCTCTGTATCTCTGTGTCTTGAATGAATAAATAAAATCTTTTTAAAAAATGTACATATGATACTTGCTAGCTGTATAAAATAAATATGTAGGTTTTCCCATCCCTGAGCTCAAATAGGCAGGTTTGGAGGCTTGGGGTTTTGTTTTTCTCCTTAGCCAGTTGCAGATCCTAAAGAACACATGGCAGGAGATGGAGGAAGACATTCTAAAGAGGTCCCATGGCGTTTTTTTAGGGAAGGATGTGGCAGGAAGGGTAGGAATCATTGTTTATATGTGTTTCAGGAAGCAGAAAATATGGCATGTTCCAAGTCTATCTAAATTATGTAACTTTGAGGGATGTGATCCATTTGGATCAAAATAATGAGGCATATAATACATTGCATTTAACATGTGTGGGAATTCTTTGCAGAGTAATTAGCATTCCTTTCTTCAGCCTGTATTCAGAGGAAACATACCATTCACACCCTCTCTGTGTTCACATTTTCCAGTGCGTTGGAGAGCTTTTTTTTCAATAGAAATCTTTGTCCTTTTCCTAATAAGACTTGGATTATATTCAGAGAAATTTAGCATTTCTTTTTCTTTTTTCTGGCAGGAATTGATTTTAAAATCAGAACGATAGAACTAGATGGAAAGAAAATTAAGCTTCAGATATGGTAAGTAAAAAAAAAAAATTATACACACAGTTTCTTCCTTCATCAGGAATTGAAAGTGGGAATTAAAATGTGAATTGTGGTAAGTTAGAGGTAACTTGTGATAGCTAAAACATCTTTTCTTTACCAGAACCAAGGGAAGTGAGTAAGTATTCAAAGGTATCTCCACCAAGAACGGGAAGGTAAGGAATGATCTTACAGCTGGGAGGGATCCGAGAACTCATTCTTCCCAGACACTAATTTTGTAGGGAAGGAAAGAAAAGCTAAAGAGAGTGTATACACCTTTTCATTGTAGTTGTTGGCAGCTTTGAAATCGGGTAAGGCAAGAGTAGTCCCATGGTAGGAACCCTGAGCGGGTTCTTCTATGGAAGTACATAGATCTAGGTTCTAGGTTCTCCCAACTGAGGGCCTGGGCCAGTTGCTTCCCTTCTTAGGGCCTGTTTTTCCTCAATGGTAAATTGGTTGGTGAGCCTGAAGACATCTGAGTTCCCCTCCAGATCTAACACTTCATCATTTGTTTTCATGTTTCTTCTCTTCAAATAAAAAAAAAATGAGGACCACCAAACCAATCTAATGTGTGATGATGACAGCAGTAGACAAAGCTTAGAAATTTAGAGCAGCCTAGATTACAAAGCAGGCAGGGCAAAATAGTCAAGTAATGTATATCAGCTTTTTTCTTAGGCTGTTTTTCTTCTTTAAATCTCAGAACCAGGACAGAACTAGAGCATCATATTGAGATCCATTGGTCCTTCTTTTACAGAGGAAGAACTTAGAATGGTTAAGTCCATCTGAGGGCATCTCTCTGGGTCAGTGATAAAGCTGAGACAACTCCCTAAATCTGGAGCAATGTGTCAGCTTTATATATTAGCCTAGTGTAGTGGGTCCCGGTGTATTCGTTGGAAAACATGGTGAAGGTTACCAGAGGTTGTCCTTTTCAAAAATCTATTCATATTTTGTAAGAGGCCAAATGTTTTAAAGATATTAAAAAAAAATTTAAGGGAGAAGCAAAGAGAATTTCTGACTCTGTGCTGAACAGTCCTGACCATAGCAATAAGAAGTGTTTCTAGGAGCCTGTGGGCAGTCAGCTAGCAGTCAGCTAATTTAGAACTTAATATAACATCATAGCAGTATTTATCAATACTCTCAGCAGCAAAATAAGATTCCATTTAGGCTTCACAACCTATATTTAGTATGGCAGGGGTTCTCCTCTATCCTCCCTGCAGAGCTGGTTCTAAATCAAGTAGTGTGTTAGACCAAAATATGGTTAGTTGGCTCAAAGATGCTTGGCTTCTGTTTTCCCCATGATATGTTTGCCATATACCAAACAAGTGCCCTGGGCATCTGATCCTGATCAGTGAGAGAATGGCAGGATAAGATGACTGTGGTGGGAAGCCTGGCCCTGCCCTCAACAGCTGAGACCTTAGGATGCTTGAGGGTCATTCCAGGGGCTTAGCTATTTAATGGTTCAGTGGCAGACCATAGCCCAGCTGAGCCTATTGTCTCTTCTGCAGAATGAGGATGAGTGTCCTACCACTACACTGGTAGTGGTATCACTTGAGCACAGACGAACATATTTTGTAGGGTATATATAAATATATATAAATATTAAGGTATATTATTAATATTTTTAATTTTCTCTATTTCCCTTGGGCCTCCATCTCTTGTTTGGGTTGGTGTGCATTAGACTTCTAGTGTATTTCCACAAATGCCTTTCTCTCCTGCAATTAAATTGTACAATGTAGTTTGCCTTAGCAGCACAGGGAGTACATTAGTTCTGGTGGTGCGTGGCAAATTTAGAAATACTGACTTACCCAGATATCAAGGAAATTTGACTCCCTTTATAGGGATTGCTTCAATCAATGTAATGAGAAATTCCTGAATTTTTCAGAATGGATTTTAAGAGAATGTCATCAGCCAAAAAGCAAGAATACATGAAAGTGCATGTAATTTTGAGGTGTTGTTCATATTTTAAAGTCTTTGGAAACATTGTCAACCATTATGTTTGAAAACTCCAGGCTCCTCTCTTGAGGAGATCCGTTTTAGTGTGCTCTGCTGAGCAGAATTCACACAGTAGTAAGTCCAGCCCAGTTGCTTGCTTTATACAGAAATCAGACTTTCAGTCAAGAGAGCAAAATGCCTTAATCATGAGGCATTTATAAAAAGGATTATAACTACTTGCAGGGGTCCAAGAATTTAGAACTATTCTCTATTCTCTTCCACGTGTGTTTGACTAATAGAACGTGCCAGTTCCTAGCAGGGCCATGTATTTTCTCGTTGCTGCTTTTATCATCAAGATCCAAGTTTCCCACCAAAGTCATTATGAGCTCCTGACAGGCTCCTGTGACCACCTCCGCCTCCAGCTCGCAGACGCATGACAGGCTCCCTTTGCATCTCATTCCCCTTTCCCTTGAAGCCACTGCCTTTGTGAGCCGCCCAGGATTTTCTCCACAGCTTAAGGTCTCTCCTCAGTGATGCTGGTGATAACTTTTAAAACCACTCTCTCCTTTGTTTCAAATTTTAGGGACACAGCAGGTCAGGAAAGATTTCGAACCATCACAACGGCATACTATAGAGGAGCCATGGTGAGTGTGTTTTAGGGTTTTGTAACTCTTCAGGTGAAAGTAAAACATGAATATTCATTTGTCAGGTTTCTAGGATCCAAGCTAGAGTGTAGTACAGTGGGGGAGATAGGTTTTGGAATGTGAAAACAAGACATTTAAAGGGTTTTTCTATGTTCTGTGTTTAGTAACTGCATGCTTTGACGTTGGTCTTCATAATGTCCATGAGGTAATTAGCTTATAGATGTTTTGGAACTCCTCCACACTTTCTGAGCAATTGTATATCTTAGTGAAAGCTGGGAGACCAATTAAAGACAGTGACAGTAATTCAGGTAAAGGCTAATAGACGAGAATATGAACAAGGCCGTGCATGGGAGTTGTGGGGTCAGAATTGGGAGATACTGTGGTTGTCGGGCCTACAGGACTCAGTGACTCCCTGGCTGTGAGGAGGTAACTCCCAGGGGTCTGCTTGGGCTGGCTGGTAGGGTTGTATTGCCCTTTATCAAAACACGAGTACAAGGAGGAAGACAAGATTTGGAGGGGACAAAGACAACCTTGTGTTTTACTTAGTTGAGTTTTTGGTGACCACACGGGACATTTGGGAGCTGATCCCGGGTCATTGGTCTCCAAAGCACATCTGACCCTCTCTTTTTGGCTTCACCTTGTGCCCTTCTTCCATTGGATCTGTGCACTCTTACCAAGCTGACTCTTTCAGTCCAGTGGGTTCTGGGCCGTTCTGGTCAGCAGGATACTTAAAACATTTCTGCTCTGTGCCAGGCACTGTGGGCTTTCCCTCTTCACCCCAGCCTCAACCCCGTGGCCCAGTTCAAGTCTACTCAGACCTCAGGTCTTGGCTTTAATGTCATTTTCTCAGGGAAGCCTTCCCTGACCTCCCCATCCCCTCAGCCAGATTAGATCCACATTTGTACTCAAAACTCCCCATACTTCTTCATAGCAATTGTCAAAGTTATAACTAAGTGTATAATTATTGGTTTATTGTTTTCTTTGCTAGCTGTCCATGAGAGGAAGGGGCCTTGTCTATCTTGCCCACTGCTGGTAGCACAAAGTATAGTATCAGGCACATAGTGGGTGCTCACTAAATATTTGTTGAATGGACAGACGGATGGGTAGGTCTGGCACTTAATACAGGAGTACGGTCTGGTGATACAGATTTTTGGAATAGTTAGCATACAAGTGTCAGTTGATACATTTAGGAGATAGACCTTTTAGAAATACCAGACAGGAGGGTCTTTAAAAATACGATTACAATCAATGCCTTTGATTAAACCTGTATAATATTAAGTGTCTGCGATTTATGTAGACAAGATAGTGGCATTTTGATCAGCCCATATAAGAAAAAATGATTTTATTTTTTTAAGGATAAAAATACTTTTAAAGCAGTATGGTTACGATCTTAATATAGGAGTAAGAAGCAAGACATTCCTACTTGCAATAATCAAGTACACAACGGAAGTGATTACCTCTTCTCTCATCGCCATCTCTGTTTTAACTTAAACCCTCCTTTAGCTTCATTTGGTGCTGATTCTTACCATGTGCAGTCAGGTAGAAAGGGTGTATCACTTTTACCATAATCACTAATTCATTAAAGGCTAACAGTAAAAAAAACTATTTACATGGTGAGACAGTGGAAGAATTTATTTATCTATTTTTCCTTCCTTGTACTTTAAAATTTGTATTATAAATCCCTTTTGATTAAAAAGACAAAATAAAGGACAAACAAAAGGTTTCTGGAGGGTAGGAATACGCTGACATTATATTCTATAACTTTAAATATATGACTTTACTAAATAAAGATTTTTCTTACAGGGAATTATGCTGGTCTATGACATCACAAATGAAAAGTCCTTCGACAATATTAAAAATTGGATAAGAAACATTGAAGAGGTATGTATGGAAAGAGAATGATGATACTAGAGAGGAGTCCTGCTGGGTGCTTGCAGAGGGCTCCTTCTGTCTCTGGAAGAGGCAGCGGAGCTGCTGAGAAGTAGGCCAGGGGCAGGTCAGGCCCCCTTGCTCTGAGGAGCATGGACAGAGTGATCTCTGGTGCCTCCAGTCTGACCGCTCTGTCAGATGGGGAGCTACACACGGAGGAGCAGTCTCACCAAATTTGAAACTTGGGCCGGATCTTGAAAATAATTTAATCAAGTCCCCATTTTATGCATGAGAAAACTGAGGCCGGAAAGAAGAGACTTGCTTGTGTTCCTCTAGCTTTAACATCTGACTTCCAGCTTCTTGCTTTCTGACTGGCAAAGGTCTCTCTCTATTCCAGCAGCTTCTCATTTTTCCCTTCTAACATTTTCTCCATTGTAGATAGTTGAAATTTGGTTTAATTCCAGATTGACTGGTATTAAGATTTTTTTTTAATGTCTTTGACATTTCAGAAAGAAGTCTCTTTTTTTAAAGATTTTGTTTATTTATTTGACAGAGAGAGACACAGAGAGAGAGGGAACACAAGCAGGGGGAGAGGGAGAGGGAGAAGCAGGCTTCCCGCGGAGCAGGGAGTCTGATGCGGGGCATGATCCCAGGACCCTGGGATCATGACCTGAGCCGAAGGCAGATGCTTAACAACTGAGCCACCAAGGTGCCCTAAGAAATCTGACTTTAAAATCATTTTGTACACATTTGTATTAACCTACATGATTTCATGTTTTAAGTAGCTCAGAATCCAGAATACCTTCCTCATTGGCTCACTCAGTACTGTTTTTTCCTTCTTTGACCCAAACTAATCTTTGGAAGTTTTACTTCTGTTTGTTCATGTACAAAAAAAGCCATGAGAATGACCGCAAGCCTTTGGGGAAAAGTTTGCATAGGCTCTTATGCAAACTTTTCCCTCCTCCCATCTTTTCAGTTTTTCCCTGCATCAAGCCTTGTGTTGAGCCAAAGATTATTTGTCTTATTATTAAATTTATGGATATGTTTCTGACAGGTTAGGATTTGTCTATTGAATAACTGTATTTTGCTCAGGCTGTTTTTATAATGTATTATTTTCTCCCTGCAGCATGCCTCTTCAGATGTTGAAAGAATGATCCTGGGTAACAAATGTGATATGAATGACAAAAGACAAGTGTCAAAAGAAAGAGGAGAGAAGGTAGATTTGAACTGAAATATGCATGAAGATGGGCATCTATTCACACTAAGCGTTTATTTTCTTAGTATTACTTAATTATTGATTTCAGTTGGAAAAATATCTGTATTTTAATCCTTTAAAAAAAAAAAACAACAAAGAGATGTAATCCATACTTGCTTGAATAGTGTGAATTAGTATTCGAGATCCAGCTCCATATACTGTGTAGTCATGACTCATTCCTGAAGAATTTGCTGTTTTCTGGGAGATACAAATTAGTCCTTTTTCAGATTCCTGCAGCTTAGAGTTCATGCTGTTTCTTCCATATCTGTGTGAAAATGCCTAGTTTTAAAGGTCAAGTAAATCATTCTCTTCAAATAAAAGTAATCGGATAGGTGAAGTTTAAACAGTAATCATATTCCAATTCATTATTTTTTTCTTAAGAATATTTTACACCATATTAGATTTAGGTCATTATGGATAAACTGCTTGTAACTCATCAAGCTGTGGATGTCATTTATAGGCTTTTCTCTATTTTGTATCCTGCAAAAAAAGCAAGAGTTTATTACATGTACATATTTACTTCTGTGACATTTTCTAAATTAACTTAGAGGCTTCAGTTTTTAAGTCTTGGAATTTTGCTTTAGCCTTTTTTTAGTGATGCATACAAAATGTTTTGTTTTTAAATCTGACTGCAAACTTTTTTCCCCTAAGAACATTCATTTAATCTTGTTATTTTAAATAAACTGGGAGCTTTTTGGGAGTAGATGGAAATAGAAACCAAATAAAAATGAAAGCAGTGAGTACTTGGCATTTTAAGCTTTCATTCTTTTATGTACCGATTTATTAAAAAATAATGAAAAGTCAGTATAGTAACTGTTGGAGAGTTGTACTTTGGGAGCAGGTGAAAGGGGTCAATGAATCCCAAATTAATGATAGGAGCGAGTATCTGTCTCACGATTTTTCTTGTAAGTATATTAGAGAATAAAGTATAATAGAAAAAAAAAGAATAACTTAAGTCATGTTTTGAGTGGAAGTGCTGCCATTTTACTTATGATGATTAAGTTAGATGTCTACATTTCAAACACAGAAGAAAGCAAAGAAATTTGAGAACCACGGAGTTCTCAACTAGATCCTCTACCTTTGGGACTTTGAACAACCTAGAAAATGGAAATGCTTTATATGTTGAAGTAACTTGAACGGAATTTAAATGTTTTTGTTTGCCTTTCAGTTAGCAATTGACTATGGGATTAAATTCTTGGAGACAAGTGCAAAATCCAGTACAAACGTAGAAGAGGTAAGAAAGATGTTCGGTGACCTATTATGGGGTAGCATTAGAGCTTAGGTGCCTGTGTTCAAGCAACTCTCCAAGCCTTGTCATTTTCTTAGTGAATGCCTTCTGTGAGCTCCACCTCCATTTTGTGAACTTCTGTGCTTCTGACTTTTATGTGGACCTAGGTTCTTGAATTTCTAGCACCCAGCCCCCACGTGGGCTATATGAGATTGCTCAATTAAGATTCACTGAGCAGAAGGTAGAAGTTCCATTCAAGTTCAGCTTTGCCCTTTGTTCGGGAAGCCAGAAATCCTGCACTCGCCGACCAAGCACAGTGTTTTCTGCTCATTTATCATGGTTCATGTCATCCTATAATAGCCTGTAGCAGGAGAATCTTAATTCCTTTCATGTCTGTACTCTCTCAAGAGAGAATTAAACTGATTATTGAACAGATTCCCTTAGATTAAACATGATACATTGTAACACAACAGCATTTAGTAGAAATAAATGTGTTTATCAGAGAGTAGTTTTAATAAATTTTCAGTAAGTGAATTGTTAAAGACAACCAAATCATCTAAAGTCTTCTAAGAATAGATTTTCTTTACCAAGGGCAGAGTTGTTGATAATATTTTCTTTTTTAAAAACATTTTTTAGGGACTCCTGCGTGGCTTAGTTGGTTAAGGGTCTGCCTTTGGCTCAGGTCATGATCCCAGGGTCCTGGGATCGAGTCCTACATTGGGCTCCTTCTGCTTGTGCGTGTACTCTCCCTCCCTCCCCCGCTCTCTCTTTGATAAATAAAAAATAAATAAAATATTTTTTAGACTGGTTGTAAAAATGATGCATGTGTGGGGGTGCTTGGCTGGCTCAGATGGTTAAGCGTCTCCCTTTGGCTCAGGTCATGATCCCAGGGTCCTCGGATTGAGCCCTGCATTGGACCCCTGGCTCAGCGGGAAGCCTGCTTCTCCCTCTCCCTCTGCCTCTCGCCCTGCTCATGCTCTCTCTCTCTCTCTCTCTGTATCTCTGTGTTTCAAATGAATAAATAAAATCTCTTTTAAAAAACGATAGATGTGTGTTAATACATATCATTCAATAAACAGTAATATTGATGGTTTTGTAGACATTTAATTTCTTAGGCTACCACCATTCACCATAACATTATGGCTAAAAAATCAAGATTTAAATGACTTTATTGGTTAGGGGACACCGATCAGAACTTTTTCTTTGTTTTCAATAACTCATTTCTTCAGGTTGGCTAATGGGTGTTAGGAAACAGGAAGCTTCTGTTGATTTATTTACACAGTCACAGAAGAGCAGAAAAATGCTTCCTCTTGCTTTGCCCACAAGAGGATTTCCTTCCGTCAGAAAGAGGGGAGCCTCTTAAGTAGAAACAGGAGAAAATTTGTGCACTGAAATGACCCAGGTAGGGTCGCTCCCACAAAGTGAACTCCATACTCTGGCTTAATGGAGCAGGTTTAAGCCTCTGTTCATGGCTACACCCCGATTGAATCTGTGGCTCAAAGAGAAGCTTTGAGTTATGGAAGCACAGAGCTGGGAGTTGCCCGAGCTGCTTATTCTGACCAGGTATTCGGTAGAAATTAGCAGTTTTTCCAGAACTTTTAATTTAACGTAGTTAAATTTCATAAAAGCTGGGATGGGCTTCTTTAGAAGCAGATTCACAGATGACCAGTGTTGACAGTGCAATATTGATAATAAGTGATGATGGTGGTTATCATATTGTTTCTATTCAACTTGATTGGACATAATCCTTTTGCCTAACATCTTTGAGGGCATCAGAAGTCGTTGGGAACAAAGAGACTGACGTGTGTTTAGCATGGAGACAACTGACGACTTTTATTTTTTAAGATTTTATTTATTTATTTGACAGAGCACACAGTGAGACACAGCAAGAGAGGGAGGGAACACAAGCAGGGAGAGTGGGAGAGGGAGAAGCAGGCTTCCTGCGGAGCAGGGAGCCCGACCTGGGGCTCGATCCCAGGATCCTGAGATCCTGACCTGAGCTGAAGGTAGATGCTTAACGACTGAGCCACCCAGGCGCCCCCCGAAGACTCTAAAAAGAGTCTTGGCTCTGTAGAGGGGGACCTGGCTGGCTCAGTCAGTGGAGCATGCACCTCTTGATCTTGGGGTTGTGAGTTCAAGCCCCATGTTGGGTGTAGAGATTACTTAAAAATAAAATCTTTAAAAAAAAAAAAGTCTTGGTTCTGTAGAAACAAAGTAGAGATGATAGGTTTAAAAAATGTTTTGTTTGGGTCAAGATACCTAGGCACAAAATGTCACTGAGATTGATCAGATTTGTCCTTCTATTGGAGCTGATTTCCACAGTGGGGAATTTAGCTGAGCTAAGACATAGAAGATGAAAAAACTCTCAGTTACAAGAGTGAAAGTATTTTGAAAGAGAAGAGATTGGGGATAAAAGGTAGAGATTTTTGTGAAAATCTAGAACTCTAGAGTAATACATAATTATTCATCCAATTATTAAACAGATATTCAGCATCTCCAAGATAAGACACTGTGCCCTGCTCTGAGGGCCTGGAGTGATCTAGAACCTCTGCCCCCCCCCAGGTGCTTTTGGTATACTGAGGAAGCTACCTATAACTCAAGAGTGCCACATTAGGAATTTGTGCCAGATATTATGTGCAGAAAATATTTGATGAATGAATGAATGATAAGTTTTTTAAAAATTTTATTTATTTTAGAGAGGGAAGGAGTGTGCATACGTGAGCAGGGGGAGGAGGAGAGGGAGATAATCTCCAGCAGACTCCGCACTGAGTGCAGAGCCTGACCCGCGGCTCAGTCCCACAACCCCAAGATCACGACCCAATCCGAAACCAAGAGTCAGATGCCCAACCAACTGAGCCATCCAGGCGCCCCGTGAATGACAGTTTTATAATCCTGGGAAGTGTTTATGATATCTTTGAAAAATAAGATAAAATACTCAAGTGTATACTACGATTACGGTTATGCTCTTTTCTCAAAAAGTGTCAAATAATGTTTTATAATGAAATAATGAAAAAGTCTACATTTCTATTTTAAAATATAGACATATATTAATAATTTTTTGGTTTACCTTTAGGCATTTTTTACACTTGCACGAGATATAATGACAAAACTCAACAGAAAAATGGTTTGTATCATTTATAATTTTTATTTTCATTATGCTATTTGTTAAATTTGTTTTCTTATTTTTGCTGTTTATTTATTTGAATAAAAAGGATGGGCCTGATTATAACATATTCACATTGACTCATTTTTTTCCTGACTCACGTATTCACCTGGTTGAATTTTGATTCTTATTTCTGTTTCTTCACGTTTCTTACTTCTGTACTGCGGCTCCTTCCGTTCTTTCACCTGACTCTATAGGTGGTCTGTAATGGAATTCTGACCAGAATAATTAAAATAATAATGGCACAAATTTAATTTTTGCTATAAAATTATGTAGTTTAGTTTTAATGTGGCAGATATTTATATCTCGATATAAGTGTGATCATAAAGTTGCTAAATTCGCTTAAATTAGAAATGATGTCAGTGATGAATCATGAGGACCACCTGGAAAGTTTGTTTTCACCAGAATCCTGAATGTAATTGTATACCTTACATTAGCAACTGTTCTTACCTCTGGCAAGAGGATTGCCTATATCAGTATCTTAACATTGTTTCCATCATTACCCTTGAAACTTTACACTCCATTGGCTATAATTTCTCTGAACTGGAAATAGCAGCTCCCCATCTAATACATTATTAATATAAAAGGTGCTATCCTAAAAAATGTGTTTCTCATTTTAATCCACCATTTCCAAAGATACAGATGACATCAGAGCCTGATGAGTCCCCTTTCTAAAAAATACTCTCCTGAATACTTATTTGTGGTGTGGTTTGATATTTGTATGTTTTAGATAATTGGGATCAAACCATGAAACTTTTATTTCCTTGGTAACTTCATCTTCTCTTTTTTAGAATGACAGCAATTCATCAGGGTCAGGGGGACCAGTGAAAATAACAGAGAACCGATCAAAGAAGACCAGTTTCTTCCGTTGTTCACTACTTTGATGAACTCTTTCTGAGAGACTGCAGCACACCTCAAGGACCCTTTCCTGCTTCTCTGAAAGCACAGGTCGGCCAGCCTCAGAATCACACCACCCGGCTGCAGCTGAGAGCACCACTGAACCTAGACTTCTCGACACAGAATGCCACGTGGATTCCAGCCTTGTGGCCTATCAAGATAACAGGCTCCTTTTTTCAAACATGGAAGCAATGATGTGGAGACATACGGAGGACTTAACTTGTTTTTCCTTTTTTGTCCCAGAAGCTGCTATCTTTTCTTTTTCACTTTGCACATCAGTGTTAGCCTGTCCCTGCTACAACACAGTCTCAGACTCATATTTGCACACTTATGCCTCATGAATTCGAGACAAATTTGTGCGCTTGGGATGTTTGAAAAAAGTAAAACATTTAAAGCAGAGGTTAACATACTAAAATTAAAAGATGTTTGGTCTGGGTCATGTGGCCAAATGTTATTGCATTGATAGAATTTTTTTTAAGGGCTCTAATTTGTGATTTCCTTAAATAAGAATCATTAAATTCTGATAAAAGTCATCTTAAAAATTCATTTAAAATTGTCCGTCTATTCGTCAGAGGCCACAATTCCTTTATTTCTTCAGATTGTTTAGAGTTTTGTTTCATTCCTGACCTTTTTGCTGGAGAGTTTGGGTCACTGAATAAGTCCCTTTTTCAATTGATTACCTCTCTCTGATCAATAGAAGCTACATTTGGAAATCACCTTAATCTTGCGTTTCCTGGGGTTTGTATTTACTATTCTTGCCTATGTATGACCTGTTGTAACCATGCTGTTATCAAAAACATAACATATTTGAACATTGTTGTCTAATTGTGAACTTCTTGAGCTGAAATTTTACATAGGCAGAAAGATGTACCATTTATGTCTTATTTTAGCATCTTATTGTGGTTCTGTCACATCAGCAATGTAATAGATGCCCAGTATATTTTTTCTTAAGTTCACTCTTTAGCTTGCTCCTTTATTTGTAATACCCAGTCCCTACTGTGATCCCTGTCTGCAAGAGTCAATAAGTATTAGATTTAGATTTTTGTCTGTAGAAAGCATACCTATAGGGAGAGATATTAACTTGTTGATATAAATGTAATAGAGATAGCTCTTGGTAATGGTGAACAGAATGGTTTTTTGTTCTGTTTTTATTTGGACTTTTTTCTTTTTGTTTAAACAAAGGTAATTAGACCTAGTGCAGCCTCTAGGTAAAGTCTTGCCTTTTCGTTAGAGAAAATAGGGGCAAGGTTTCCATTTTAAAACAGCTGTTGTTGAATGCGGAGAACCCAGTTCCATCTGTTCGGGTTTGTTCTAGAACTCGGTCCAGGCATTTGGGCCAAAGCCAACCAAAAGCTTAGCTGCCTTTCTCACCAGACACTGGTACTGGTATACCTTTTGTAGATGAAACCTTCACATAAGGAAAAAAAAAAGCTGTTTAGCGTTAACTTATGTGCCAAATTCAGATCATCATGTTGTTGTTGTTATTCTAGCCTTCAGTGTCATAATACGGAAGGGAATAATGAGTAGGTGATTAGGGAAATGAATTCTGTCAGTAATTATTCTTCCTGTTAGGCCTTTTTTGTTTTACGAAGGTTACCATCATGCTTGATAGTTGAGAGTGAAGATGAAAATGGAAATGGATTGCTTGTTACCACAGAGCATCCTGCTTCAGATTAAGACGTAGCATTAGAATGCTTGGACCAAACGTTTACTACTTGTTTGAAAACTTATGTACAATTTAGCAGCAGCAAATATACCAGAATGATTTTTGATGGATACACTAAACTTAATGTTGACAAATTTCAGCCTTCTTGATTTTTTTTTTTTTTGTACTTACCTGTAGGCCTACAGGCACCTGTTGGTGTCCCAGTATAATCAGTAGTTGCTTGATTGAAAGTTGGTTGTACATCTACCATTTTAAAATTAGATACATTTTTGGAAAGAAAAAAATAATTTCTTAGAAACATCTTGTATTTACTAATTTTCTGAAAAAGATCCAAGCAGTTACATTTTCTGAATGGTAACGAAGTACTTTCTAAAAGGCAAGTGCTATGACACCATGTATGAATGTAATTCTCCTAGTAATTTACCTCTGACTATTTGGTGTCTTAACACTTTGGTTTATATCTCAGGGGTTGTCTGCAAACCAAAACTGACATATTCTGTGGTTAGCTTTTTTTTTTTTTTAAACACATTGCTTTGCTTTTGTTTCGTTCCTTCTCTCTTCTTTTGTCTTATGTGGGTTAATAATTAGTCTCCATGAACTTCCCTTTGAAAGAGCCTGTAAAAGTTAGATGAGTCTAAAAGTGCTCTTTGAAGTAGCAGCGATTAGGGGGTATATGCTCTGTTATATAGAAAAAAATCATCCTTTGCTATTTTCTTACATTTAGCTTTGCTAAATTGTATATAATTTGAGCTAAGACCATAGGAAATTCACTTTCTGCATGGTAAAATGACCCAATAAATATTCCACTTTGCTTAATAATGTACATAGAGTGCATTATTTTTTCTATTTGTAGATGAATTTAGTGACAGATTATTGTCTGTTCCCTGCTGAAACTGAAGAAATCTAGTTTTGTGTGAACATGTTTGTGGTCTTATGGATAAGGTACATGAAGACTTTTGCAGCAGTATTCGTGGTTCAGTGGCCGCACTTTATTATCAGTGTGCTAATTTTTTGACAATGATTGGACTAGACCTTTTCACCTAGAGTCTGAGGAGATCAGACGCTGAAAATGTGCTGTAACTCAGTAGCATGTAAACCAGTTGATTGTAAAACGTTTCACTGGGAATTTATTTTAGCCATGTTTTACTTCATACAGATTATGAGAAAATAATCCACCTGTGCATCAGTTAGGAGGTGCCGCAGGGTTTCTTACTATTTACATGAACATTTTGGGCAGTCTTTGTTATAAATGTTCAGAAGACTATACTCTTTACTTTGAAGGACTGTTTTTTAATTATACCTCATTTAGCTAACTAGTATTCTAATACCTGGTAGAAAACCGGTGAGCCAGCCTTTAAGCATCCAACACCATTTAGATTATATGTTTTGTTTTGGACTAAAGACATCATTGGAAAAGGTAGGAAATAGTTTACTCTAGAATAGAACATACATGTCATATCCACTAGTGCAAACAAGGTGTGATCTCCCTGTCTCCATTAAGCAATTTAGCTGTGCAATATAGATGAACGTTTGCAGAAATTTCTAAGAGATTATAACTCCATTTTACAGATTCTGAATGCTGAGAATCTGTATTAAGACTTATAAAGTTTTTCCTGTGAACAGTAAGTGATGCATTTAAGCAGATTTTTTTTCTAGTTCATGACTTAGCTTTCTTTATAAATTTAGTACTTAATCTTTAAAGATGAGCTTCTAAGCTTCAAATTTTAAAACAGCATTTCATTATGTTGGTTTCCTTATCTCAGATTTTAAGCACTCATTTCTGCTGTCAGATTTTTTAGAATTTTTCTTTTAAGAGAAAGGACATTCCTTTTTCCCTTCTTGTTATATCCAAAGAAGGGAGGGAAATGGAATGTCCAAAAAAAAAAAAAATGAAATTCCTTGTCCTAGAGGGAATATGCTAATAAAATTTTTAATCCCAGCACAATTTTACAGAGAATCAGTCTTTTTTTTTTAAGACTAATAAAATTAATGGGAGTCCTGTTCAGTATGAAAAAATTCTAAATGACTGAAATTTACAGAAGTGAAAATCAGCAAACAATTATTTTAGGGATATTTTCAAATTTTACTTCGTTTTTTGAAATGCTTGTGCCATATGTGATTGCATCTCTTATTGCCAAGAACTAATAGAACTTCTTGTTTCATTTTCTTACCTTTTTAAAAATGTGAACTTAATTATTATAATTCATTCCTACGGCCTTACAGATGGGTTTTATTTTGTTTGTTTGCAGCTGACACTGCAGTTCCTTCAGGGCAAAATGCCATAAACTATTTGACTAAAATCATGCCCCTAATGGGAAATATCTAGTTTTTCCATAGAATTATCCTTCTGTGTAGGTTTCAGCATATTTTATTTTTGCTTCAACAGCTTAATGTGAAAAGCTCCTGCAGATAAAGTGAACCTGTCATGTGGTTAATCTTGTTTAAGCCAATTCATTAACTGTATACTGCTACTGATGCTGTGGTTTGTTTTGTTTTGTTTTTTAAATGGATTTTATTCCAGGTGAACTTTTTTTTACAATAATGTTCGTCTAAAATAAAAACTACATAATGAAAATGCTCATGACTCTGAAATGAATTGTACATTTAAAAAATGTGTCTTCAGATTTGCTAAGTGTATGAGTCAAACTGCGGTAGGCTTGAGATACTTTAGAAACTTAATCTGACTTGGAGTTTTTAAAGACTCAGAAAAATGGCTGGATCTCCTGCTCATACCTAGTTCAGAATACATTGAACTGATTCTGTTACAGAACTGCCGCCTTAAATTGATTGTCCTTCCCTTCTGAGTCCTCCCAAGTTTAGTTTCTGTTGTTTGGTTTTTTTACTTCCAAAAACCACAGGCTGGGGCCCCAGCCCTGTCGCTGTTCTCCCACAGTGCTTGTGCATGTTCCCAGTCGCAGCCTTTTGCGTTCATCCCACCACCATTTTGGACCTTCGCTGTTCTCAAGCTTCCCACTTCTCTCCCTCTACTCTTGGTAGACAGGTCTTTCACCTCCTGCCTCTCAGACAAAAGCATCAGTTAAAAACAAGGCTCTCAGCCACCTCTTTGTGCCTAATCCATAGCCCACCGTGGGCCGGCACCCAACACCACCCTCATCCTCACTCCTTCCTTTTGGGGCAGCAGCATCCCTTCTCCTCTGAGCCTTTCTCCCCACGGCCTCTTCTCTGCACTCAACCTCCCACCTCTGCCCTCCGGAGAACCCGCGGCTCTTCCTCTTCCACCTTCACACTCCCATCCCGTGTTACACCTGTCCTCTCAGCATCTCGGCACCCGTAACCCCCCAGCTGTTGGCCTCGTGTCTCTCTCACCTAATGCCCTTTTTCCGCTTTTCCTGTTGTAACTCAGCTTCTTCAAAGAGTTGCCTACAGTTACCGTCTTCACTTTTTCGTTTTTCGTTTATTCCTCAGCCTACTCCAGTTTGGCTTCCCCTCCAGGCCCCTCATGGACATTGGGCTTACAGTGGCCTAGTTGCTCAAGGAGCGGACAATTTTCAGTCCTTATCTTGGTTAACCTCTTGGCGGCATTTGACCAGTATATCTCTTCCTCCCAGAAATGTGCTCTTAGCTTCTGTGACAGTGTTCTCCTGATTCTCCACTTTTCTAAAAATAATCTCATCCTTTTTCATGACTCTTAAATGCTCATAACGTCTGCGATCGGCTGAATAGTGGCCCCCAAGCATGCTCACATCCTAATTCCTGGAACCTGTGAACATTATTCTACAGAGCAAAAGGGACTTCACAGATGTGGCCAAGTTAAGGCTCTTGAAAGGGAGCATTGTCCTGGATTATCAGGGCAGAGGATATGTAATCCCAAGGGTCTTTATGGGAGGGACACAGGAGGAGTTGGAGTCAGAAGGAAACTAAGGGATGACAGAAAGAGAAAAGGTGTGATCATGCAGGCCTGTGAGCCAAGGAATGTAAGTAGCCTCTGGGATCTGGAAAAGGGAAGAGAAGAGACTCTCTCCTAAAGCCTCCAGAAGGAACCAGCCTGGCCCTGACACTTTGGCTTTAGACTGGTAAAACTCATTTCATAATTCTGCCCTCCAGATCTCAGAATAAATTTGTGTTGCTTTAAGCCACTAAATTTGTGATTATTTGCTACAGCAACAATAGGAAACTAATAACAGCTTTCAAGTTCGTATCTCCAGCCCCACCCTCTTTGCAGACAGGAAGACTTCCAGGTTGATCTGCCTGGTGGACATCTCCCCTCAGATCTGCTACAGGTACATCAAACAACATGTCCGAAACTCAAACAGCTTACCATCTTTCCTGCTCCCCAGCAGTTCCCACCAACAGCCCTTAAACCCAGGAGGAGAAAGCTATTCTCTCTCCTCTTTTCTCCCTCATGAGAGATAGCACGATCATCTACCTAGATCCACACACTTCACCAGCCTCCAAGGCTTCTAGATCAAACACCTGAAGCTCTTCCTCATCCATCCACTGGTCCATTGTTTCTGCCCCTGTCTGTGTTCAGGCCTCCTCATCTTTTGCCTAGATCTCTGCAACCTCTCCTAACCAGTTGCCCAGTCCCTACTCTTAGTTTCCTCCAAGCCAGTTTTCACAGTGCTGACAGGAATCTTCTGTCACTGTCAAATTTAACTCTTCAGTGGTACCTCACAACCTTGCGGTAGAAGCTAAACTTTTGAGCCCGGCAAATAAAGAGCTTTACCACTGCCACATCTTTCTCTCCAGCCTTGGATTTTGTCGTAGCCTAACTCATACCCATTTTGAACATCACCAGTAATTGCAATTTCCCGAACACACCATACTTTCTCATTCCTTTGCTTATGCTGCTCCTTTTACTGACTTCCTACCCTTTTTCTGGCTAACTCTTCCTTATCTTTCGAGACTCAGTAAGGGTTTCTCCAGGAAGACCTTGGGCACAACACATGCAGGTTAGGATGCCCCTCCTGTGTATGCCCAGAGTATCAGTGCACTGGATTCGAACTGTCTGTTTCTTCTCTTCCCTCTAGACTCTAAGCTCCTGTAAGTGCGGGGACCATGTCTTTAGCTTTTGTATCCATAGGATCCAGTAAGGAGCCTGGCACATGGTAAGTGTTTAATAAGCGTTGGAAGAGAATCAGTGAAATTCAGCAGTCATCAAAATTAACATGTTGTTGAAGAAAGCTAAGTCATTTTGGAGCTGTTTTGTTTTCCATTTACTTCTTAATTAAGAAAAATTTAAGGTAGGGCCACCTGGGTGGCTCAGTCAGTTAAGTTTCTGCCTTTGACTCAGGTCATGATCCCAGGGTCCTGGGATCGAGTCCTGAATCAGGCTCCTTGCTCAGCGGGAAGCCTGCTTCTCCCTCTGTGTCTGCCGCTCCCCCTGCTTGTGCTCTCTCTCTCTCTCTCTCTCTCTCACAAATAAAATCTTCAAAAGAAAATACCAAAAAAGAGGAAAATTTAAAGTAAATTCATTCATGCCTCTGTAAGTACAGCAATAAAAAGAGAAGCCTCTTTATCTGTTTTTAATTCTAGCCCTTACCTTACATTATTTTAATCTTTATTAAATATAGAATTTCCTTTTAATACGATAAATCACCCAGAATGCTACTTATGTGTTGATAAATTGAGTAAACCTTTTCTCCCTTATCTTCATGTACCCTACCCTCAAAATTTAGGTTTTTACCCTCAAAATTAGTTCCAGGAATATATGAGGATGCCCCCATAGCAAATAAAATTAATTTCTGTCCCTCGGAAGTGCTCTGCTTTCTCACACTTTGAGGCCTTCCCACTTGTTCCTCCATTTCTTCCCTATTCTTATCTTTGCATCAGGCAGAGAACTGAATGAGTGAATATCTTTAGGAAAACTTCACACATCTGGACTGGGTGCTCTTCCCCCTTCCTGTATATTCTCACAGCACCCTATATCCACCTGTCTGGCTTCCCACGAGACCGTAAGCTTCATGCAGACAGGAGCACATCTGTTTCATGGTGTATTCCCAATGCCTAGCATTGTGCCTGATACTTTGTAGGCATTCTGCAGGCATTTTGAATGAATGAATAAATGGTTGAGTAAATATAAATCTAACAGCAGGACCAGAAAACAAAGCTCAGGTGAATTCATTAGTATCTTGTGAATTGCTTGCAGGTCTGTCAAAGCCTTATTTGATCAATTGCTGAAGTACGGTATCATTTCTGTGTTTCCCCCCACCCCAGCTCCCCACATGCACCCATTCTGAGGAATTCTCAGCAGTCTATATCCATCCAGATCTATGGCATGTGCCAGCGTCCTTCTGCCAGTCACTTCTTAGGGATTTAGCTGTCATCACTTAGTACCTTAGGTTTTTGAGTCTTTGGGGGAAGCTTATAGTAAGTGCATAAAAACTTGAGTCAATGGCACTGCTACTTAGCCTCAAACGCCTCTCTTATAAACAGCATTGTTGAAGTCCATGTAAAAGTGCTTTTTAAACAGCAATGCATTATATAAATGTAAGGTACTATTATTCGGAGAAAACTTGAAATTAGTTTTTCTAGAAAGTAAATAAACATGAATGCTGAAGATGACTATTTTATTGGTGACTTTGTCAATTTGGTCTAGTTGCTTTCCTCTTTTCTGTTCCAAAAGACATCAGTTAAAGATGCCTTTACTGGCGGGGGGACAAACTCATTACATTTTGCATTACCTTCCTATTTTTTTAAACTAGATTTGAAGACTGGGCGCCTGGGTGGCTCAGTTGGTTAAGCGACTGCCTCCGGCTCAGGTCATGATCCTGGAGTCCCGGGATCGAGTCCCGCATCGGGCTCCTTGCTCAGCGGGGAGTCTGCTTCTCCCTCTGACCCTCTTCCCTCTCGTGCTCTCTAGCTCTCATTCTCTCTCTCTCAAATAAATAAATAAAATCATTTAAAAAATAAATAAATAAATAAACTAGATTTGAAGACTAAGATTGAACTGAAATATGGTCAAGATACTATGAATACAAATTCCCTCAGCTCCCTCGAGGCATATTGAGTTGCCTACTTCCAAAATATTTGAGGCAGCTTTAACCAAGACACAGAGATCTAGTTACGGTTTGGGGTAATCAAGTCATTAAAATAGGGATACAAGAATAAGTCATTTTCTGAAGTCATGGCAGTAATTATAATAACCAAAACCCGGAAGGTAAGTTTAGCTCCAAGCTTCTTGGGAGTCAAGATAAAGCCTGAATATGACAAGTTAGCACTCAGAGCTAAACATATGCATTTGTCAGGAGAAACAAAACCTTTTTCTAGCCCTGAACTCAAATAGTAAAGCATGGATCTATTAAAGATATTCAACAATGATAATTAAAGTTTTTTTTAAAGATTTTATTTATTTATTTGAGAGAGAGTGAGACGGGGTGGGGGGGAGAGAGAGAGCGAGGGCGAGAGACAGAGAGAGAGAGAGAGAGAGACAGAGAGAGAGAGACAGAGGGAGAGAGACAGAGAGAGAGGGCACACGTGCATGAAAGCGGGAGAGGCAAAGGGAGAGGGAGAAGCAGGCTTCCCGCTCAGCAGGTGGCTCGATGCGGGACTCAATCCCAGGACCCTGGGATCATAACCTGAGCCCAAGGCAGATGCTTAACCTACTGAGCCACCCAGGCGCCCAATAATTAAAGTTTTATAAAATGTGCAGGAAAAATGTAGATGGCCATTTGTTGTATAAAAATCTTAATTTATGCTAAGGACCTGAGTACATTATGCTTCTGTGAAGGCATTTCTGCATGGAGCTGAAGTAATGGAACTGCATTTGATAACTTTGATTCAGGATAGAACCAAAAGAATCTATGTAACGGTGAGTCACTCTACCATTTTGCACTCTCATGAGTTTCCATAGGTGCTCATTTCAAAATGAAGTATTTTGTGGAGTAAATGGAAAATATATATGTCTGTTTTCAATGGGCAAAGGTGAAATTTTACCATAAGAGTTAAACTCTTGTATTATTTGAAGGCCCATTTTCAGAGGTAAGAGGCAAAACATCTTCATTCAGGTCCCAACTTTGGCCTACTGTTATTTGTCTTTTCAAAAGAGTGTTGGTTTCCAAGAGCTTTATTCATGATAGACATTAAAGAATGAGTAGGAATGGCTAACACTTATACAGCACTTACTGTGCAGGTACAATTCTGAAAATAACCCTTGAGGTATTATTACCATCATTATTCCCATTAAACATGGAGAAAAATCTTAGATGTGAATGATCAGGGTAACCTTCTGATTTTAATTTTTAAACCTCTCAGAAATTGTTAAATTAATATAAAATAGCAAATGTTTATAAGCTCCATTTTTAAAATTATTTCAGTCACTGAATATTTAGTGAGCACCTTTTAGGTGCTGTGGAAACAGCAAAACAAAACAAAGCCCCTACCCTCCAAAAGTTTACATTTCAGTTGGCGACACAAATAAGCAAATGAAAAGAGAGCAGGGAGATTTTACGGTTAATAGGGTGGGCGATAGGAGAACGCCTTCAAAAACAACATTTCTGGGGGCGCCTGCATGGCTCAATGAGACTCTTGATTTCGTTCTCAGGGTTGCAAGATGGGGCTCCTCCCTGGGCCGGGATGGAGACTGCTTAAGATTCTCTCTCCCTCTCCCACGTCCCCCCTCTCTCAAAAAACCACGACTTTTCTGAAGACTTGGGGGTGTGGGGACTAGACACACAAAAAAACAACCCTGAGAAGGATAGCTTCCTTTATTACTATTACATACTTTTATTATTATGAGTTATCGCCTGGGTTACCGCTATATGGGTATGTCATATGGTATATGACAGAGCACGACAGTTCCTGCAACTGTGCAAATGGCAAAATATGCCTTGAAAAAGACAAGTTTATTTAGAATAAAACTTAAAAAATAGAAAGGACAACTTTATTTAGAAACGGAATCCTCCTTCTGTCCAGAGGGGCTTTTCTTTAGTTGATCTGGAGTCGTCCCCTGTTCTGGCTCCAAAGCGGGCTGAGGAACCTCCTGTCTTCCTAGTGACCTCCCGCCGGCACCGATGGCCTGATCAGTGTGTACCAGTGAGTGGTGTTGGTAGTGGCGGGGGTCGAGGCCCTCAGCTACAGTCGCCAGTGAACGCGGCCTAGGCATCACGCCGGCCCCAGACGCCAAGTGGGGCAGAAAGCCTGGCGGTGAGGCCCGCCCCCGCCCCGCCTTCCAGCCTCAATCGCCACACCCCCCTCCGCCGGGCCCCAACCCCGCCGAGGAACGCCGCCCAGCCTCCAGCCCCCTCCGCCCCGCCCCGCCCAGCTTCCAACCTCTTCCGCGGCGCCCCAACCACCCGCTTCTTCCACGCCCTCCGCCCCTCCCCGGCCCGCCCCGCCGCGCCCCGCCCTCCTCCAGCCGCCTCCGCCCCTCCTCCAGCTTCCTCCGCCCCTCCTCCCACTCCCTCCGCGGCGCTCCACCCCGTCCGTCCAGCCCCCCTCCGCCCCGCCTCCAGCCTCCTCCGCCGCGCCCCGCCCCCTCCGCCTCTCCTCCAGCCGCTCCGTCCCTCCCAGCTCGCTCCCCCGCGCGGAGCTCAGCTCTGTCAGCGGCCGGTGCACCTCGCGTCCGGGTCAGGCCTCCGGGCCGGCTTCCGCGGTCGCCATGACGGCGGCCGTGTTCTTCGGCTGCGCCTTCATTGCCTTCGGGCCTGCGCTGGCCCTCTACATCTTCACCATCGCCACCGAGCCGTTGCGCGTCATCTTCCTCATCATCGGGTGAGGCGGTTGCTCCGGGAAACCCGGACCCGGGGCTCTCCTCCCCCGCGGGAGGTACCGGCGACCCCCGGCGTCCCCGCCAAACGGCTCGACCTTGTTGGGCTTTGGAGGGGAGAAGGGTTGGGAGGGGGAGAGCCGGGATCCCGCTTTCCTGGTATTCCTCGTCCTCCGAGGGTCTGCGGGAAAAGAAAAAGAGCCCCGGGATTCCACAGGGCGGGCTTTGGGGAAGGAGCTCACACTGTGGGTCTCAGAAAACCCTGATGCATGGCCCCTGAGTTTTTGCCGAGGGTCCGTGGGTGGGCTCTGGTGAGTTGTGAAGCCATTAAAATTGTATGAAAAAATTGTGGGTAAGTTCAAATATTCATCTCTTATTTCACTGGAGGGAGTCCCTAATTTCCCTCAGATTCTCACAGGCATCTGTAATCAATCCCAAAGGGGTTAAGAGCACATCAGCCCCGGAGCTTAGGTGCTTTAAAACATACCCATGCCCGACCCCTACCCCAGATCAGCCAAATTGTAATATCTAGGGGGTGGGATTCGGCTACGGATTTTTTTTTAAGCTCCCCAGGTGATTCAGGTGTACAGCTAAAGGGTGGAAACCCGTGAAAACACCGAAACACCCGTCAGTGCATCTCTTTGCGGGAGCTTGGTAAATACTGAACTCTTGCGGCGAATGTGGTCATAATCCCGATTTTTCAATTGTCTGGCAGCTCCTCCGGGGCTCCCTACGTCCCCCTCCACCTTTGAGTCTCACTTAGTACTGGGAGAAACAGCCACCGTAGGCCAGCGTTAACCACCTTTTCTGAGCTGCTCCACCTCTCACAACTGTATTGAAAGTGCCGCATCAGATGTGTGTCATTTTAAACACAATAGAGATTTGGGCAAAAAGTTTGTAAAGCTTGTTATAATCATTAAAATCCACAGGTAATGTTGTACAAGCCAGGCCTGGAAAGCTTAGATTTCAACAGGTTTTCAACCTCTGAATTTTATACCAATCACTCTGTTAATAGAGATGTAGACCTTTTTTTTTTTTTTTTTTGGAAAAGACACATATTTACGCCATCAGTGGGCATGGGCAAAGCATTAATTAGGAAGAGTAGCAAATACCAGGTTTCTAGCTAGATAGTCCTTAGCAGATAGTCTCCAGGTGTACTTTAGAAACAGCAGGGCCACTAAAAAAAAAAAAAGATTGTTAGGAAAAAATCTCCCATTCCTCTTGGACTGCATGTTCATCTCACCAGGGAAAAGGAACCATTGATTAAGAACAAGTGATCCAGGGCATCACTTTATGAGGACTTTTGACTTTTTCCCCCCTCTTATTAAAGAGTCAGAAAATCTGTTCCTTCTCAAGTAGAGTTTTTTCACTTTTAAATCATTATTAATCCTGTTCACTTATACCTTTTTCCCCCTCTAATTTTCAGAGCTTTTTTCTGGTTGGTGTCTCTGCTGTTTTCCTCCCTTTTTTGGTTCATGGCAAGAACCATTACTGACAACAAAGATGGACCAATACAGAAATATCTGCTGATCTTGGGAGTGTTAGTCTCAGTCCTTATCCAAGAAATGTTTCGGTTTATGTATTATAAACTTTTAAAGTAAGTTAAAATTTGCTTTACCTTTTTTTCATTTATATTTGAATTACGATTTAGTAGTTTGAAACACTAATAGAGTGTGGTATTGAGGGCCTGTGCCTTACAGAGTTGAAAGTCAAGTGATTGTACATTCCCAGCCTGAAAATATTGAGTATTTTTTTTTAAGATTTGTTTTAGAGAGAGTGTGCGCATGAGGGGGCAGAGGGAGAGAGAGAGGGAGAATCTCACGCAGACTCCCTGCTGAGAGTGGAGCCCACTCAACTTGGGGCTTGATCCCACAACCCTGAAATCATGACTGGAGCTGAAATCAAGAGTCGGACACTCAACCGACTGAACCACCCAGGTGCCCTGCAAATATTGAGTATTTTAACTTGTGGACATTTCTTTCTTCACTCATTCAAAAAATATTTCTTAAGAATTTACTCAGTGCCAGGCACTGTCCTAGGCACTTTGGGGATATGTGATGATTAAAAGACAGTCTCTGTCTTCATGGAGGTTATAGTGGAAAGAGACAACACTGAATGAACAAGAAAATACATTGTATGCTAGAAGATAGTAAGTGCCCTGCAGGAAAATAATCTAGAGAAATAGTCATTGAAACAACAAGAAAAACTGTTCCAGCTTAGAATTAATGTGTGCTTCTCTTTGCCACCACTGAAAATAAATCATTCTTATGGAGATTATACCTACCATTATTTTGACTGTATCAGGGGATAACAGTTTATTTTGTGATATTTCATGTGATTTCATATCTATAATAGAAAAATACATTTAAAAAGCCATGGTTATGAGTTCCCTTTTTAGGCCAGGATGTAGGTCATCTGTAGGATCCATGAGGACCTCACATGAAACCACTGATTTGAAACACAGCTTGAACTTAGAACCATATTTTCTTTCAGGCAGTCATGAGGTTGGCTTTGATTATGTAGTAAGGCTTATAAAGTCATAAGTGTGCTCTTTTTATTTCTGAAAATGAGATAAGGCATTCCACAGATTTCATGTAGTAATCAAGACAGAACCTCAACAACATCTCTTGTAATAGGCTTCTGATAATTTGTTCCTGCCAATATGCCAGGCCTTCTGTATTTTTTACTTGTTGCTTTTAAAGATTTTACATATTTATTTATTTATTTAAAGTGTGAGGGTGGGGAAGGGCAGAGGGAGAGAGAATCTTAAGCAGGCTCCATGCTCGATGTGGAGCTTGATGCGGGGCTCCATCTCACAACCCTGAGATCATGACCTGAGCTGAAATCAAGAATCAGAGGCTTAACCGACTGAGCTACCAGGTGCCCCTACTTGTTGCTGTTTTTCTTTTTTAAAGATTCATTTATTTATTTTAGAGAGGGTGGGTAGAGGAGGGAGAGGGAGAATCTCAAGCAGACTCCACATTGAGCAGAGATCTCATGGGGCTCTGTCTCATGACCCTGAGATCATGACCTGAGCCAAAACCAAGAGTTGGACGCTCAACCAACTAAGCCACCTAGGCGCCCCCTTACTTGTTGCTTTTAATAACAGATATTGAAACTTAATAATGAAGCAATTTTAATTACAATAGCAAACCTGGAAGCCATTGCTTAGAAGCAAAATTCTTAGAAAAGGTTTAAAAATGAAATTTCCATTAGTTTTTGGAAATATTAAAGAGCAACAACCAAATACCAACAATTACATTTAAGTTTCCACAAGAATACAATCCTTAACAGATGGACCATCTATTCAGCTGTGGTTAAATGTTTCTGGTATGTAGCAGTTACTTTCATTCCAAAATTTAATCTTAACGGTAGAATATATTCAGGTAATCAAAATCTCCCTCTTTCTGACCCCCGCCCCACATAGCCAAATGAAATCCCTGTTACATGGTTGTCATCTTGTCCCTTTCAAGGCTACACATACCTCATTTCTTCACCTGGCCCTCAGAAGACATAGATGTGGCTTCTAAACCTTTTCCATCTCTTTTATGTCGGTAGACATCCCCCCCTTTTTTTTAAGATTTTATTTATTTGAGAGAGAGAGAATGAGATAGCACGAGGGGGAAGAGGGTCAGAGGGAGAAGCAGACTCCCCGCTGAGCAGGGAGCCCGATGTGGGACTCGATCCCGGGACTCCAGGATCATGACCTGAGCCGAAGGCAGTCGCCCAACCAACTGAGCCACCCAGGCGCCCTAGACACCCCTTTTTGTTAGTGCCTGGAGTTTACCTGTGCTTAGGACCCAGCACAATACCCTGCTGTGGTCGAGGTAGTACAGAGATCAATGGCCTTTTGCACCCTTGCTTGGGCACTGTACTCTTAGTCTCAGGTTGCACTGGTTTTTTCCTGTCAGCAATATCATTGGCTCATGTTGGTTTTACGTTTTCACATATGTTGGTCCTACTTTTGAAGCAGACCTAATTTTGAATAGATTTTCACAGTTTAGGGACATGGGTTTAATAACCCCTTAGGATATTAGGATCTAAAATCCGACTTACGGGCGCCTGGGTGGCTCAGTTGGTTGAGCGACTGCCTTCGGCTCAGGTCATGATCCTGGAGTCCCGGGATCGAGTCCCACATCGGGCTCCCTGCTCGGCGGGGAGTCTGCTTCTCCCTCTGACCCTCCCCTCTCTCATGTGTTCTCTCTCTCTCTCTCTCTCTCTCATGCTCGCTCTCTCAAATAAATAATAAATAAAATCTTTAAAAAAATAAATAAAATAAAATAAAATAAAATAAAATCCGACTTACCCTGAGTGACTAAATCTGCTGTTCTTTACCACCTTGTTTTGTCATGGATTCTACCTGGAATGCAACCTTTTATTGGCACTGTTCTACAGTTCTAAAGGACTACAAGCTGAACATAGGTTGCCATTTGTACGGCAAAGGAATTACAAGTCAGTCAAGGCTTTCATGCCACCCAGTTCAGAGAAGCCTCTTTGGCCTTCTAGGAAAACCATGATTATTCCTCTGAAAGGGCCTTTGGAAATTAGCAAACAGATAGTAGGACAAACCTGTATTAACATGTGCCTTTACACTGCCATTGCAAAATGCATCTCCACCAAGTCTTTGGATTATTGTACAATATTTTTCTAGCAAATTTTAGACATGTTGGCTGTCATGTAGTTGTATGTTAAAACAAGTTTGAGAATTATTATGGTACTTTATTCATGACTAACATATAAATATGTTTAACTTGCTCTCATATGCTGTACTACATCCAAATATAGGAACTTTGTTTAATTACTATTTTAACTATCTCCACTTCCAAAGTAGGTTTTCAAATTTAAAGTACTGCCTCAGTCACATTTTTGCTATCTGAATTTGGTGCCAAGATTAAAACGTGGAAGGTTTGTACCAGTTTTTTACATATATGAAACTGATTCAAAATATTTATCACTGGGGCGCCTGGGTGGCTCAGTTGGTTAAGCAACTGCCTTCGGCTCAGGTCGTGGTCCTGGAGTCCTGGGATCGGTCCCGCATCGGGCTCCCTGCTCGGCGAGGAGCCTGCTTCTCCCTCTAATCTTCCCCCCTCTCATGTACTCTCTCACTCTCTCTCATTCTCGCTCTCTCAAATAAATAAATAAATCTTTAAAAAAATATTTATCACTGCTCTAATATAGATTTATTTCATGGGTCAGGCCTCGGGAACAAGTGCTTCATCTTGAAGAAATGAATAAATGAATTGTAACTTTCAGCGTAGCAAAGAGCTATACTGTGAGAAACTGGCATGTGGCCACAAGTGATAGTCCTTCCTATAGTAATTTCGTTAAAAATCCAAATTTTGGTTGCATACATTGCCTAAAACATACATTAAACATTTTTTGACCTGAAGCTTTTGTAATTAAATCCAGTTTTGTCTTATAATGCTGATAGCATAAATATTTCCTAATTTTAGAACATCTTCCATTTATAGAAAAAAGGATAATCATTACTACAATTGTTTTTTTGGGGGGTACCAAATTACTTTGTTTGAAGAATGGTACAAATGAAAGAAGTTAAGTAGATGTTTTGGTACAACTTATAGAAAAGGTAAAGGTAACCCCAACATGCATGCACTGCCTTGGTGACCAGGAAAGTCACCCTTATGGCTATGGGAAGACAGCCTAAGGCTTAGCTCTCACTATCACTATTTCCCAAGGTGTGCTACTACAATTGTTTTTTAAGATTTTATTTATTTATTAGAGTATGAGCGGGGGTGGGGGGTGGGGGGGAGGGCCAAGGAGGAGGGAGAAGAAGAAGCAGACTCCCCACTGAGCAGGGAGCCCAAGGCTGGTCTCCACCCCAGGACTCTGAGAGCACAACGTGAGCCAAGCAGACACTTAACCAACTGAGCCACCCAGGTACCCCACAAAGTTTATATTTTTTAAAAATTCGACTTTTGTGGGCGCCTGGGTGGCTCAGTTTGTTGGGCGACTGCCTTCAGCTCGGGTCATGATCCCGGAGTCCTGGGATCGAGTCCCGTGTCGGGCTCCCTGCTCGGCAGGGAGTCTGCTTCTCCCTCTGACCGTACCCCCTCTTGTGCTTTCTCTCTCTCTCTCAAGTAAGTAAAAAAAAAAAAATTGGACTTTTTCTTTTTTGTTCTTGGAAATAGTAATAAATGTAAACAGAGAATTTTCCATTTCAGTAAAATGGTCAAGTTAAAAACACTGTAACCTTACATCATTGATCATGTGTTCTATATCCATCAGGAACATGGAAAGTAATGGTGTTTTCTACTTTTTCATTTCCTAATGTTAGCGTTGAGAACAGTTAATACCAGACCTTTCCTCTCATAAACTTGCAACACAGAATGAGGAAGTTTATTAAACTTTTGAATTTATATATTTAATACATTTGTGATAGCAATACCTTGCTGTACCAGATAGCAAGAAATCTTTTATTCATTATTGAGCAATTTATATAAAACAAATCCTCCAAAATTTTATCCTGTTGTACCATTATGTCCACTTGTTGATAGAGATTATTACTATCATATGTGTCTCCAAGCTTTAATTAGCCTTTAACAACATTCCTGTGACAGATTATTTTATTTAGGAAAATTGAACATTTTAGTTGGTTACTGCTCCAGAGAAAGATGATATAGCCACGGGAGCCTGGGTGGCTCAGATGGTTAAGTGTCTGCCTTCGGCTCAGGTCATGATCCCAGGGTCCTGGGATCGAGTTCCGCATCGGGCTCCCTGCTCAGCGGGGAGCCTGCTTCTCCCTCTGCTTCTCTCTCTCTTTCTGTCTCTCATGAATAAATAAATAAAATCTTAAAAAAGATGATATAGCCACTCAAGTTTTGATTAATGTCCTTGCTACTAAATAATGCTTCTAACTGGAGAGCCCTGAAATGGCAAATTGTTTCTTTCAAGTCTAGAAAAGCAAAAGGCCCTTTTCATTATGCTTATTACTATTTTGGTTGAATTCTGCATTGCCTTAATTTAAAGTAATCAATGATATTTATATTTATGATTACATAAATCATATATGATTTATGTATAGGCCAGCTATTTTGAATATGCATACCTTGAAATTTAAATTAACACAATGCCCAGAATGTAAGTATGTTCTGGTTAATTTAATTGTCTACTCTTAGAATTAACCTAACTCATTTTGTTTCAGCACTTAGTGAAAAATCAATCTAAAATGTTTTTTTTTTATTGCTTTAACAAATATACCTTCTCATAAATATAATGTAAATACCCTTTGAGTCAGGATCATTGTTGCAAAGTTTCTAGCCAACAAATGTTAGTAATAGTGACAGTAATAAAACTGACAGCCACACCTTACATTCTTACCTAACACATCTGCATGGGAGCAGGGACTCATGATAAGTATGTGAGTTGTTCCCAACAGAAGCACAGATATCACTGAAGATCATTTCTTACTGATCAGTATTCTAATGCATTTAGGTATTCATTTATCTCCTTTTCTGAGGGTAGCATTTTATTCTCTGATTAATTCTCCCCTGAAGCCTGATGGGGATATGAAACAAATATGTAGAATATTTTATCATCTGAAGATCATATGATTAGGTACCTATATGAGAGCTCAACCTATGGGCATTCTAGGATTTAAGAGTAAGGAGAGATTAGCGATTACCAGTCATTGGTAGAGGTGAATTCTTTGAGAAACTGCTGAGTAAATGAGACTTTGGAGGATGAGTATAATTTAGGTTCTGCGAAGTGGAAGGTAAAAGGGAGGGTAGCAAAATAGCTATAACCCAGGCGGGAGATGTTACAAAGTGCCAACAAACTGGGATTGAAGATCTAGTACTCTGGGGAGAGGGAAAAATTCACAGTGATGGAGGCCATAGGATACTGAATTAAATTTTTTTAAAAGATTTTATTTATTTATTTGACAGAGAGAGACACAGCGAGAGAGAGAACACAAGCAGGGGGAGTGGGAGAGGGAGAAGCAGGCTTCCCGCCGAGCAGGGAGCCCGATGTGGGGCTCGATCCCAGGACCCCAGGATCATGACCTGAACCGAAGGCAGATGCTTAACAACTGAGCCACCCAGGCGCCCCTTGAATTAAATATTTACTGAGCTCAGAAAGTAGTCAGAACCATTGCTTTTTTTCTTACTAATTCAATCCCTGATGGCTTGTTTACTTATATTTTTCTTATTTTTTCTCTTCTATGTGAAAAGTCAGATAAAAGGCAAAGTTGGTTGGAAATTTTGGTTGATTTTAGTTAATTGAGAATTTGCTGGGTTTTGCTTAAGTGGATTTTATTTTGTTAGGTTTTACTTTTATTCCAGTTATCATACAAGATAATATTAGTTTCATTTCTACAATACAGTGATTCAGCACTTCCATACATCACCGGTGCTCATCACAAGTGTACTCCTTAATCCCCATCACCTATTTAGCCCATCCCCCCACCTACCTCCCCTGGGGTTACCATTTGTTTGTTCTCTAGAGTTAAGAGTGTTTAAATGGATTTTAGATTCAAGGTATAACCTGATCAGAAGCCTCAATAAGTATCTAGATTTTGAAATACTTTGTATATTTTCCTGATATACTGCTTTTTCTTTTAAAAAATTGTGTGGTTTTATTTTAGAAAAGCCAGTGAGGGTTTGAAGAGTATAAATCCAGATGAGACAGCACCTTCTATGCGATTGCTGGCCTATGGTAAGTTGAAACTGCATGGTGTCATTTAGAGAAAAAGCCAGATTTGACATAAAGTCCATTTTTATTTTTTGTATCTTTGTAGGTTTTTTTTTTTTTTTTAGAAAAAAGATTTGCCCATTTGAGAGAGAGAGTGCTTGCACGCATGCGGTGGGGGGGGTGGGGGAGCAGAGGGAGAGGAAGAGGGGGAGAGAGAGAATCTCCAGCAGACTCCCCACTGAGCAGGGAGCCCAATGTGGAGTTCGATCCCGTGACCCTGAGATGACCTGAGCTGAAATCAAGAGTCAGAGACTTAACAGACTGAGCCACCTAGGCACCCCATATTTGTAGATTTTAAATAGTTTTTATTATTGCCTTGGCCTTTTGGTGTATATTGTTTATTTTTCTAGCTTTCCAGGACCATTATATAAAGGGAAGTAATTATAGGTGACCTGTATGTCCATTAAATAATTAACCAGGTTTGAAAGTTGGGCTTTTACTATGCATATACTCTAGTTAACAGTTTTTAAGTGATGTTACTGTTTTCTTCTCCGGGTGGTTACCGTGACTTTGGCTGTGGTAGGAGGACTTTTCATATTAATACAGTTAATACCTCTGCAGGGTTTTCTTTCAGAATTATGTTTTAAAGGTTGTGTCTAGATCCCTAAGTTGAGTCACCCTAGTTTGACCCAGGGATTACTTTCTACTGTAGGCAGTCGTCCCTCAAGCTTGGTTCCAGTTTTAAGCCCTCATACTTAATTCTACAGACTTCTATCATGAATCAAAGCCAGAACTTGAGCATTGTGTCCTCGGTCTTGCCTCTTGTTTCTGTGCCTTTCTAGATCTTTTTCTTTTCTCATTTCTCTGCTACATTCCATTGTTCATTCCCCTTCCTTTTACACCCTTCTCTGTTTATCATTTAGCCAAGCACTCACCTTTCCTGAGCCAGCCTTCCACTGCTTCTCCAACAGCATGCATACCGTTTCCCCTTTAAAATAGTATTCTCTAGTCCTTGGAAACTTGATTTGAAGAGAAATCATAGCCTGAAAAGGATCTAATGTGTTTCTCCCTCTTTAGTTTCTGGTTTAGGCTTTGGAATCATGAGTGGAGTATTTGCCTTTGTAAATACCCTTTCCGACTCCTTGGGACCAGGCACAGTGGGCATTCATGGAGATTCTCCCCAGTTCTTCCTAAATTCAGGTATGTGCCTACTAGTTGTGAATGTTCAGTCTTCTGGTCTAAATAATCATCCTTATTGGAGTTCTCTGGCTTAGCAATTCAAAATTTAAATTTATATGATACCTTCTAAAGGCAAAATACTGTTAGATATCAGAAGTAAAGGATGTAGGAAAGTAAAAATTTTGGTTAGAGAATTTTAGAATTTTGGGATGGAATTTAGCATATATAAAATTTATTTTTATTTTACTATACTAAAGTTGATGTGTAGTTGATGTATTATAAGTGAATTTTTATAGGCTATATGATTTTTTATTTTTATTGGTTTGCATTTATCTTCAGTATAAGCCTTAGTCTTTAATTAGTCATCTTGGTCCCTTTTTGGGATAAGCACTATAATTGAATTTTGAAACTGAGAGGAGGGAAAATGCTTCTTATTTAATGTAAACTAATGTATGCATCTAAAATGTATATTTAGGGGCACCTGGGTGGCTCAGTCGGTTAAGTGACTGCCTTCGGCTCAGGTCATGATCCTGGAATCCTGGGATCAAGTCCCGCATCGGGCTCCCCGCTCAGGGAGGAGCCTGCTTCTCCCTCTAACCCTCCCGCCTCTCATGTACTTTCTCTCTCTCTCATTCTCTCTCTCAAATAAATAAATCTTAAAAAAAAAAAAAGAACACAGAAAGGCTGTGACTTAAAAAATAAATAAATAAAATGTACATTTAAACATATCTGTATCATTTAAAAAATAACAACCCCTTCTTCCCTTTTTCTTAAGAACTAGAACATTAACAGAGTACTTAGAGTCCCTTGTTTCTCATTGTTTTTTCCCCACAGGTAACTATTGCCCTGATTTTGTGTTATTAATTCCCTAGGGTTTGAAAGCTAGGTTTTTAACATATATACATGTCTTGTTTTGAAGGTAAAACATGAAACTTTTACCTTCATGTATGTATCTGAAAAAAATTAATAGTTTTCCTGCTTTTGAAACATTTAAAAATAAATCATGCTATATTCTTTGAAAAAAGAAGTTGAGAGGAAAAAATGATAATAGATGAGTTGGCCTTTTTATCCAAAGATGCAGTAGAAAAGAACCAGCTCATTTCAAACTACTTTTTCATCCACCAGGTGAAAAATTGTCATCATGATGCAGTGATCATGCATTTGAGAGTTGTACATAATTAACATAAAATTTCTCTTAAATTTTCAAGAGGAATCTTTTAAAAATGGCTTTAAGAAAATTCCACTGTATTTTTTTTATCTCTACAAGTTATATTATTAAATTAAGTGACCTCCTCATGCATATATCCTATTAATTAAATATTACTTATTTAACATCTATACTAACGGAATTTCTGTCCTCAAGGAGCTTACCCTCTAATAGAGAAAACAAGACTAAACAAAAGTGAGTAACTATTTTAATACAGTTTAAGATAATAATAGAACCAGATATAGGAATGTATGCCCAGATTTTAAAAACTGCTGTAGTAGTTCACAGTCATCCTGCCTGTTATAGTGATCCCTAAACCCTGTGGATTCTTGTTCCTCATTTTAGTCCAGGCCTTGGTATCTCTTGTCTAGATTACTGCCATCAACCAACCCCCAACTGGTTAGTCTTTCCTCAACCCACTTTCATGTGAATCTGGCCTGTATGTATGCAGCCACCAAACGATCTTCCCTGTACAAAAAAGTATAATGACTTTCCAAGGTCTGTCCTTTCTAAGGAATAAGTCAAGGCCTATTACATCAGGCTACAAGTTCATGGGTTGGAATTATTTAGTGGTGCCTTCAACAAAGGCACAAATTTTCTTCATTTTAAGCATTCCATAATTAGAATATTTCTGACAGTTTTTTGATGAATTGTAATGAGTGTTAGGTTTTTAGAACAAATGTAATGTTAATAGCTAACATCTGTTAGAGTCCAATATAAATTAACAAAACATAATCAGGAGGGGGTATTACTGCTACAGTTTTCCATATTTTCTAAAATTGGTCTATTATACTGCTACATAAGTAATTTTTGTTTGGTTCAAGTAGCATTCTCCTAATGGAATTTATTTTTCTGCTAGCTTCTTTCACTAGATGGTGCTAATTCCCTTTCATTAAGACTAACTTAAAATGATTCTTTTGGAAGAAAGTGAAAGAAAGATGTGCTGGCAGTTTGGGGGTTGTATTTGCAATTTCTGTAAATTCAAGGGAAAATTCAGTATTCAAAAGAAAATAGTTTAATGTCTTTAGCAGTTAGGATGGCTATGAATATATGCTATGAATATATACCTATAGACTAAAAGAACAGTATTTTATCGTATGCAAGAGTATATTTATTATAGCATCATTGTTTGGAGCATAAACTTTGAATTATACATTTAAGAAATTACTTTTCATTGCATTTTAAAATAGTAACCCCAAATTCGTATATATTTGTGTTTGTTGTATGTATTATTTATAACTGCTATTGTTACCACTTATTTAGGCATGAGCTCATTTTTAATTTGTCAGTTAAATCTATAAGTTTATATGTTTAGCGTATTTTATTACAAGTGCCTAACTAGTAATCAGAATAAATAAGGCCTTTGGGGTCACTAATTAGTGTATTTATGTTAGTATTAGAGATACACTGTATGATACCTGTGTGTACATAGGTTTTCATGTTACAGGTAGGCATAGTTTATAAATAATATGTATGTATAAGTTAATTATTTTTTATTTGTAGTTGTGTAGTATTAACTTTTCTTAGAATCATTACCATTTCTTAGTAATACAATATAAAGGCAAAAGTATGGAAATTGGAGTCCTAAGTTCAAGTCTTATTGTGGCTCATTAATTTAGTATTTTGGGCAAATCCATTTGATTGTTTTATCACTCATTCCACAAATGAGTATTAAGTATTTTTATTAAATAGAAGTTATACCAAGCTATGACAATACAGTTTAGTTAATGCCTATACCTTTCACTCATAGTGGGAAATAAAGACAAACAGCTAATTATAATAAAGTGTGACAAATGCTATGATGAGGAAGAACCATGAGCACACACAAGTCAAGCTCTAACTCACACTCACATGGTATTATGCTTCTATTTTGTAGTACTTCCTGCACTTGTAATTAATTGGTCAACTGTGTAGTTATTTATGTCTCTCCAGCCAGATGCTAAGCCTTTTAAGTGCAAGGACTGTGTCTGTTTTGTTCACCCCTGCACTTTGTGGAGTCCTTTATTGCTAGATGGATTCAAATATTGATTGAAAAAATGAAAGCTAGGCCCAGCTTATGGGGGAAGTGCTATTTGACTAGAAACTGAAAGGATGAATAATAGCTAGGCAGGCAAAAGAAGGAGGTTGTCGGGGAGGATGTTCCCCGTGGAGGGAAGGGGTGTCTTCCCTGCTGGCCTAGAGGTAAGAAGGACATTTTTCATTGGGCAAAGGAAGTACTGGACTTCTGTCTAACTCTCAATTTCCTCATCTTTCAGGAAGAACAAAAATAATACCTAGCTCAGAGTTGTAATGAATTAAATGAAATTAGAGAGTATATATTTAAGTGATCTAATAAACTTTAAAATGGCCTAAAGATAGAAAATTTGGTTCTTATCAGGGTAGAGAATTTGGTTCTTGAAATTAAAAAACAGAATTTAGAGGATAACTTCTTTATGTGGAATTTGGGTTTATCACTCCGAATTGCCTCCCTTATGCTTTAGAAGAAAAACGTCTTTAGTACTCAGTCAGAAGGGAAGCTAATACTTTATTTTTAAAACTTCCCCAAATCAGGGGCACCAGGGTGGCTCAATCAGTTGACTTTCTGACTCTTGATTTCAGCTCAGGTCATGATCTCAGGGTCATTAGATCAAGCCCCAAATTGTCATTGGGCTCCGTGCTCAGCAGGGAGTCTGCTTGAGATTCTCTCCCTCTCTTTCTGCCCCTTCCCTGCTCATGCCTGTAATGTGCTTGTGTGCACACGTTCTCTCTCTCTCTCAAATCTTTAAGAAAAACCAAAACTTCCCCAAATAATTTCATTTATATTTTCTTGGCAGTGCTCCTGTCTAGGTAAGGTTTTAAACTTTTTAGCCACTCACTAGGAGAAGTCAATACAGGTCAGACCCCATGTGGAGTATCATGTTCAGTTCTGAACATTGTGATTTAACAGGAATTCTGAAGAACTAAAATTGGTACAGAAGAACAGTGTGAGGATGGTGAAACACCTAGAAGTGGTATCTTATGGGGGCTGATTGAAGGAAGAGGAATGTTAAACTTGAAGGAAAATAAAAGAAAGAGGAATATAAGAGATTCCATTTTTGTCCCAATTTGTCATTCCTTTTTATAGAATTCCACACCCTTGCATGGCCTCATCGTGGCCAGGATATACTTCCCTGCCCCTGAGGTTGAACTCAGTTATGTGGCTTCAGTTGGTTAATTAGTGAATGTAAGGTAACTCAGAAGCTAAAATACCACTTGCATGGTTGGGCCTGAGCTTTTGGACTCTGGTCATATTCCATGAGACTATGTCCCACATAATTAATACCCACTTGACCTCGACCCCAGAATGAACATGTCTAGGGCAGACCTGTATGCAGCAGCAGTGAGGAGTCAAATCCAGCTGTACCAGCAGCCTACAGCAGTGCTGCCTTGGCTGAGCCCAGCCTTAATCAGCCAAAGCACAGTTGACCTTCAGACCAATGAGCATGAGAATAAATCCTTGGTGTTGTAACCCAGTGAAGTTTCTTTTTTCATACATTCATTTTTTTGCAACAATATTTTAAGTATCATCTTTGTAATATGTCAAGTTTGTTACATGTTTAGACTTTTATTTATTTTTTTTTAAGATTTTATTTATTTGACAGAGAGACAGCAAGAGAGGGAACACAAGCAGGCTTCCCGTGGAGCAGGGAGCCCAATGTGGGACTCGATCCCAGGACCCTGGGATCATGACCTGAGCCAAAGGCAGACGCTTAACAACTGAGCCACCCAGGCACCCCACATGTTTAGACTTTTAAATGAAAGCTCATTGTAAGCAAGATTATCTTAAATAGCTACCTTAACAATTCCAAAGTGGTAGAAAATATGTAACATCTATTAGTGATACAAAGAAATTTTTTTAAATTAACATATAATGTATTATTTGTTTCAGGGGCACAGGTCTGTGATTCATCAGTCTTACACAATTCACAGCGCTCACCATAGCACATACCCTCCCCAATGTCCATCACCCAGCCACCCCATCCCTCCCAGCCCCCTCCGTTCCAGCAACCCTCAGTTTGTGTCCTGAGATTAAGAGTCTCTTACAGTTTGAAAATTTTTAACAGTAGAGCTTAATCTGCAATTCTTACTCTTTTCTGAACGTATTAGAATCTTAAGTTTTTGTAATAAATGATCGTAAGTAACTGCCACTGCTTATGACACAGGGATATTCCACATGCTGTAGTATGTCATCAGTGTCATCATCAAATATATTTGTTCATTACGTGTTTTCATTATATCAGTAGTGTAATAGTCTTTCCTTAAAGCTGCTCAAGTAGCTGAGAATGGAAAATTATACTTTTGGATTGTCCTTTCACTAAATCTTGGCCTGTTAGAGACTAGCAGCCTGGGATTCGTTACCATGTGTGTAGAGCCTCATGCAGGGTGCAAACAGGTAGCTCAGTGGATTGCTTCACAGAGTTTGGCTGTGGCTGTGGCTCCTTCAGATACGTTCCAGGCCACTCTCTGAAGCACTGCTGTCTCTTTCGTCACATGGCCGAGTGGCCAGCCCCTGCTGACCCCTGTGCAGTTCAGGCAGTCTGATGACTTCTGCTTCTCATTTTTCTTCAGGCCTTGTTTCTTCTTCACGTGTGAGTCAGTCCTTATTTTCTTTATCCACTGCTGCCTTTAACTTTTTGTGCTTTTTGTGTTTAGTTTCTTTTTCTTCCTAGAGAAACTCCCAGAGATATTTTTTATAGCAATGATGAGCAGGGTACTACTCTATATGGATGATTTGCCCTGGGAAAAAAGTAACATTTTTGGAATATCATCTAGCATAATATCTTCTTTCATTTGTTCCATAGGAATATATATTTTATCCATTACATCTAATATTTACAGTTTGAAAGAGGGAAAAAACCCACCTTGTTTTCAATTTTATTGATCAGTTGGCCTTCTTCAACTACCTAAGCTTGATCCTGTGAAGCTCCATGGCTCTGTTGGGAGCATTTACATCTGTTTTGTGCCTACTTTTCATCAGCAAGGATGCTCTTCACTGCTGGGATCACTTGTACCAGTTCACTCCTCTACCCCTCCACAGTTCTTTCAAAGAGAACTGGAGGGTTCACGTCAGGGCTGCTGCATTGCACAATTTCTGGGGGACTCATTCACACTGTAGTATGTTTCATTGGTGTACTCTGGGGTTTTCCATTGCTATTCCTGGACCATGTTTTAGCCAAATTTCCTGAAAACAGACTTTTTGTATTATATGCATAGATGTTTGGAAATCTTTATGGTTCTTTTTAAAGGAATTAATCAACCTTGAAGTTTATTTTAAAGGATAGATCTATTTGATTTTATCAGCTTTTTCATTATGCTAAAGTTCTTCACCAAAAATTCAGTTGAATATTTTGATTTACAAAGATTTACTCAGATATTAACTTTGAATACTGAATATTTCAATCTTGAGCTTGAAGTCCTGATTTCAGATAGTAGGCTGCTTTTCCATCTCTAGGGGTATTTTTTCTTCTTAAATTCAGTGAAACAATGATTTGAAATACTGCTAACTTCTCATCAGAAATTCTAGAGGACAGAAGACAGTGGAGCAACATCTTTAAGTGATATACCTCTGAAGTCTTCCTCATTTCAGTTGATGCCCTTCCATCCTTCCTGTTGTGCAGGCCAAAAACCTTGGAGCAGTTACTGATTCTTCCCTTTTTCTTATAACTCACATCCAGTCCAACTGCAGATCTTATCTCCAACTTCCATTTAAGTCTCCATCCAGGTTCTTTTGTGCTTGGTTTTGCTTTATATTGGCATCAGGAATAGATGGTTTGAGAGCTGGTTTGGAGCAAACACTTAAAGGAAAGGTAAATCTGATGGTGCTGAAATTATTCCAGACCAGAAACAAACATGGAAAGGTCCTAGTTAATTTCATAAAGTCAACACAGCATTGATACAAAGCAGTAGAATCCTGAGAGCCCACACTCCCTGCACACTGCTAGAAGATGGGTTCCCCACTAGAGATTTATATACCCCATGTTCCAGTGGGCCCTGCCTTAGACCAGCAATGCTCGCAATGGCAGCTATAGCCAACAACTTTTTTTTTTTTTTAAAGATTTGGTTTTTCTAAAAGACTTTATCTATTTGACAGAGAGAGAGAGAAAGCACAAGCAGGGGGAGCAGCAAAGGGAGACGGAAAAGCAAACTCCCGAGCAAGGAGCCTGATACGCGGGGCTCAATCCCAGGACCCCGGGATCATGACCTGAGCTGAAGGCAGATGCCCAAATGACTGAGCCACCCTGGCGCCCCCAAAGATTTTATTTTTAAGTGATTTCTACACCCAACGTAGGGCTCAGACTCACAACTCCAAGATCAAGAGTCACATGCTTCGCTGACTGAGCCAGCCAGGTGCCCCAAGCTATAGCGAATATAACTTTTGGCATGGTTTGTTAACACCATTTTGTCACAATAGCTGAATAATACAGAGAGTTTCAATTTTTTGTTTTGTTTTTAATGTGCCGCATGTCAGGGAAAAAAGAGTTGACTTGTGTTTCTTCAAAAAGCCTTCCTAGGATCAACAAGCAGCAGTTGGAGCAGGGTTTGTCAATGGCACTATTGACATTTGGGGTCAGATAATTCTTTGTTGGCAGGAGATGGAGGGGTGTCTTGTGTATTGTAGGGTGTTCTACGGCATGATGCCAGAAGTACCCCACCCCCAGCTGTAGACAGAAATGTCTACAGATATTGACAAATGCTCTCTCAGGGCAAAATTGCCTCACTTGTGAATCACTGAGTTAGAAGGCAGATTTGGGTTCAGTTTGAGAAGGAGCTTTCCCACAGTACTGCTTTAATGAAGTAAGCTTCTAAACTGGATTTGAAGTGGATCCTGTGGGATTTACTTTTTCATTGCACAGAGATTGGATCAGAAAACATGTAATAGGCCTCCCAATGCTGACCCTCCACACTGATGAACTAATCTGAAGAGAGAATTTCATCATTCTTTAACTTATGCTAGGGAGACTTTAAACAAAATCATATTTTTGGCAGTCTGTTCAACTTATGAACATACTTTAGAAGCATTTTCATAAATATGAAATGATAAATGCTATTTATTTCTTTTAAAGATTTTATTTATTTATTTCACAGAGAGAGACAGCGAGAGAGGGAACACAAGCAGGGGGAGTGGGAGTGGGAGAGGGAGAAGCAGGCTTCCCACTGAGCAGGGAGCCCGATGCGGGGCTCGATCCCAGGACCCTGGGATCACGACCTGAGCCGAAGGCAGACGCTTAATGACTGAGCCACTCAGGTGCCCCGATAAATGCTATTTAAACACCAGTAGTCATTCAGATTGTTTTCAGAACACCTCCTTATAATCTGGCTGGTATTGGGGACAGTATTACACCTTTCTTATTGCTATGTAGTATGAGATGGTTTTCAAGATGTCTTTTTTAAATCTTGGAGAATATTATTTGGTTAGTAATATATATACTTCTATATTATAATAACAAGGTTACAAAATTGTCATGTTTTTTAAAACAAAATTTTTAAGTTAAATCCCTATTATGGGAAAGGCATTTTCAAAAATATTTAGTTCTGTGGCTTGACTTCTACTTGGGCTAGGTCATTGGGGAGCTCTTAAAAATCCAGAGAGTTTCTGCAACCAAGAGGGTTGGAGGAGAGTCCCTCACTGCACAGAATCTTGACACCCCAGACTCTTTTCTCGGAAAAAGAAGCCAGAAGCTCATTAGTAATCACATCCTGCCTCTAGGCAGTTGAGGCTAACTCTTGGCTTTGTAAAGTCTTCCTCTGCCTGTTGCTGCTACCACCCAGCAGCAGCCCTTGGCTCTCTCTGGCAGAGGTAGCAATTCTCTGAAGTTGTCAGAGGAAGCCAGATGATAGCAGTTTCTGTACTGGTAGGATCCAGTGTTAGAATCAGTTGCTATATTAGGCTGTTGTCTTTGCAAGGACAGAAAAGTAAATATTAGGAATAAGGGAGAGAGGGACAAGCCTGAAAATGAGGATGTTTATGAATCTGTGTGTTAGAACATTTGGAATATATTCAAGGAGAAAAGAACCAAATAGTAAATGTAGCCTCTTTTTTTTTTCTAGAGACTTATTTTTTGGTTTGAGAGAGAGAGAGAGAGAAAGCAGAAACGAGAGGGGCAGAAGGAGAGGGGGAGAGAGAGAGAGAGAGAATCCCAATGCTGAGTACAGAGCCCAATATGGGGCTCGATCCCAGGACTCTGAGATTGAAATCAAGAGTCAGATACTCAACTGACTGAGCCACCCAGGCCTCCCTAAATGTAGCTTCTTAAAGATAATCCTGAAATACTTTGCTTAGAAATAGATTAAAATAAAACATTCTTTACCAAGAGAATTTGACTTAAAAGATTGTTGGAAGTCCATCATCAAATTAGTAGCTACAATTTCACAAACATGTATAATACTTGTTAGAATTGTTCAGATTTCCTTCCTCCCTTCCTCCCTTTCTTTTTTCTTTCTTTCTTTCTTTCTTTCTTTCTTTCTTTCTTTCTTTCTTT
>NW_027397087.1:28487202-28591414 GCF_003265705.2 Callorhinus ursinus
TCTTTCTTTCTTTCTTTCTTTCTTTCTTTCTTTCTTTCTTTCTTTCTCTTTCTTTCTCTTTCTTTCTTTCTCTTTCTTTCTTCCCTTTCTTTCTCTTTTAGAGATAGCGTGCACAGGGTGAGGGAGGGGGAGAGGAGAATCTTAAGCAGGCTCTATATGCACAGAGCCTGTCACGGAACTCAATCCCACGACCCTGAGATCATGACCTGAACTGTAATCGAGTCAGATGTTTAACTGAGCCGCCCAGGTGCTCCAGAATTGTTCAGATTTCTGATTAATGTTCCAAAACACTTGAAATTAGGGAAGCTCCTTTTCTTAATCTGGATTATAAATGAATTTTGATATTTTTATGATGAATTTGGAGAGTTTTTTTTCTACTTTTATGAATATTAGAACAAAGCAAATTTTAGAGTTAGATTTACTGAAGGACTTTTAGAATTTTGTAGTTAGGAACATGAAATGAGGAAGTTTTAGTAATTAAAAGATAGTATCCTAGAGATACTGTTAGCAAATCTTCATTTCTAGTTGGAATTAATTCCATTTACTAGAGAAAAGTATCAAAATTGTATGTACCTCTAACTATATGTATGTGGCAGAATAGATATTCAGGTCTCAGTTTCTGTTGGACCTCTGACCAGTTGCAGAGGGAATAAACAATGAATCCCAATATTCTAAATGGCACATTCTAATAGTAAAGACTTATGATGACATGGAAGCCAGCCAGAAATTAATGCCAGGTGAATATTTAAGCAGTCAAGTAAGAATTTGCAGTGTTTTAACAAATGTCTGAGAGCTCCCCTTTGGATACTGTGTTAATAAAACAATACACTGAAAGGATGAGCGAAGGTGTTTTGTGCACTGTGATAGCCCCAGTGCCCGGAAGAGTGCCTGCGCATAATGGACATCGAATAAGTACTTGCTGTATGGATTAAGGAAAGAGGGGAGGAAGAAAATAAATATAAAAGTAATACAAGGTCAGAGAAAGAAATAATCTGTAAGAGTGAAGAAGAGTGCATTTTAAAACATAGCATACTACCCACATTTCTATTGCTTGGTGCTTTGCCTCACTTTCCCGTCTGATGGTACAACTCACTAAAGGTCCTGCCATATTCATTTTTGAATCTGGGGACTGTAGCACATAGTAGTATCATTTATTGAAAAGCTGTGGTTTACAAAGCACTGTTCTTCCCTGCAACAGCCCTATGAGGTATCATTGTCCCCATTTTAGAAATAAAGGGAACAGAAGGTGAAGGAGGTTAGGTTAAAGAGTTTGCCCAAAGCCATACCGTGGAGCTGGCATTCCATCTCAGGATTGTGTGACTCCTGAGCTCTTGCACAACATCTTCAGGCCAAACTATCCAGGTACTCAGTAAATGTGTGCTGAGTATTCTTAAAAAAATGAAGAGTAGATGTCAGAAAGAATTCACCAAGGAGATGGCATTTAGTTAGATCTTAAAGTAAGATTTGGATATGGTGAAATGGCAGGGAGGTGATGAGTATTCAGGCAGAAGGGACGATCAGTTAAAGAAATAAGTAAAAACACAGAGACATAGAGTATAAGAGTTCCGGTTTTCTACCATATAGGTTATATTTGAAGATTAGTAAAGGATAATAATTTGGGTCTAGGTTGTAGAGGGCCTTGGATGGTAATCTGAGATATTTGGACTTTACTTTGGACACAGTATCAATCCATCAAAGACGTTTTTTAGCAGGAAGATGCTTTATGTCATTTGAGTTTTAGTCTACCCTCATCCCAAAGTTATATATTTTAAAATCCCTCCTGTACTTTAAAGTATGTACCATCATTTACTGAAATGATAGCACACTATCACTAGACAGAACAACTTGCTTTCCTCCAGCCACAGTAGTTATGTACTTTTAATATTGTTTTTGGATGTTTTTGACTTTGTATAAGTAATAGGCGTTTTCCCACAATATGTTTTTTTCCCCACTCAGCATTATATTCTTGAGATCATTTATATTATAGATCATATAATATACCATTGTGTGAATACACCACAAGTCTCCCATTCTGGTAATGTTGAAAATTTTTTGTTACAAACAGTGCTGATATAAATATTCTTGTATATATCTCTGTGCAAAATATGTTAGTTTTTCCAGAGCAGTGGTTCTCAAATTTGTGCATTGGAATCACCTGCAGGTCTGTTTAAACTCAGGTTGCTGGGCTCATTGTCTGATTCAGGAGGTCTGGGGTGGATCCCAAGAGTTTGCATTCCTAACAAGTTCTCAGGTACTAGTGATCTATTGATACAAGAACCAGCTGCTTCAGAGTATAGATCTAGCTGTGGAATTGCTGGAATGAAATAGAGAATACATATTTTCAACTTTACTAGGTAATGCTAGATTGTTTTCCTATCTGCAGTGTGAAAGAGAATTTTCAGACTTGAATTTCTGCCAGATTGGTGGGTGTTAATTTTATCTTATGTGGCTGAAAAGGAAAATTGATTTGCCCATTTTAAATAATGTTTTCAGGGCACAGGAGACACACACACACACACACACACACACACACACACACACACACACTATTCCACAGAAAAACCTGGGTGTGCTGATCAAATTAAGTTTTGGTTGCCTAAGAAGAATCTAAGATAATTATTGCAATTTTTAATATTTTTATTCTTCCATTGGCCTTTTTTTTTAAAAAAAAAGGAAAGAGCACAGGAGAAATTCCACTTTAGTGAGAAGACTTGTTTAAAATTTTTTTTTAAGATTTAATTTATTTCACAGAGAGAGCACAAGCAGGGGGAACAGCAGAGGGAGAGGGAGAAGCAGGCTCCCTGCTGAGCAGGGAGCCCGATGAGGGGCTCTGTCCCAGCACCCTGGGATCATGACCTGGGCCAAAGGCAGACGCCCAACGACTGAACCACCCAGGCGCCCCAAGACTTGTTTAAATTGAAGATACTCCATTTAATTGAGGAAAATGCAGAAGGCTAATTTGGAAAGATTTGATTGGACACAACATTAGTTTTATCCCTTCCCAGGAGAAACTCCTTGAAAGCCAGATCCAAGCTGACTTTAGCTTTAACACGTTCACATTCTCGATCAGAAGCTGCTGCAGAGCTGACCCTGTGTTCAGAAGTGTTGCTTTCCAAGTTACTATTTGAGCAAACGTGTGTCAGGGTCCTGGTTCTGACAGGTGGTGTTTAAATTCTCACAGTGGTGTGGCATACCCCAAGAGCTTGTGTATCATGAGCAGGTGGTCAGTGGGCTTTGGCATCTGTTGTCTATATGACTGGACACTAATGGATGACTGTCTTTCAGCTTTCATGACACTGGTTATCATATTGCTGCACGTGTTCTGGGGCATCATATTTTTTGATGGCTGCGAGAAGAAAAAGTGGTCTGCCCTTCTTGTAGTTCTTCTGACCCATCTGCTGGTGTCAGCCCTGGTGAGTATTGCCACCATGCTCGCATTGTTTTTTGGAACTCAAGTTCCCATATCTACAATGGTAGGTTCCACTCTAAATGAAATACATGCTCATGGTCAAATGAAGAAATTCCAAAAAGTTGTTGACTGCGTGAATGAGTGAATGGTAGAAAAATAAATCATCTAAGTCTTCCTACAGAAAAAAGCAACTATTTGTTGGTTGATTTCATTAAAAAATTTTTTCTATGTATCTTTCTTTTATGGGTATAGTCAAACCTGAAGTCATCTTATATTATTATGTTATGTAACACATCTTAAACAATTTCCATGATATTATAAATCCTTTTAGTATGTAAATTTTAATAGCCTTATATTATTACATCAAAATTATATTACAGTTTACTTAACTGACTGATAACATCTTTTTCTACTTTTGCTTCTTATAATGCTATCTTGAACATCTTTGTACATGAAAGTTTTTCAATATGATATTTAGATGCCAGGGAATGAAAATATGAAATTAAATGGCATGAATATTTTTAAAATCCTTGATGTCAATTGCTAAAAGACTCTCCACAAAGGTTGTACCATTTTTGCTCATTCTGATCAATAACAAGAGTGCCAAATTTACTCCCTCCACACTGAAATTCTAAGTATGCCAGTTTTCAAAATAAAATTTAAAAGGAAAGCTTGACTAGATATATTTTTTAAGAACTATTTAATGCTTTGGGTCTGACTTTCATTGTGATTTGTTAGATATTTACATCAGAATTATCCTCACCACTGCCTTGTCCAGACCCTTATGATTTCTCACCTCCAAGTATTGAAAAGGTTCTTTCTGGTGGTGTCCTGCCTCATGTTTCTCTCTTCTCCATCCATTTAGAATTTGTATCAGGTTTTCTCATACTGGGCTCCTTGACCTCTGATACATCTAAAGTGCCGTCTTACAAGGATGCCTGGCTGGCTCAGTCAGTAGAGCATGTGACTCTTGATCTCAGGATCATGAGTTCGAGCCTCAAGTGGGGCATTAAAGATTACTTAAAAGATAGATAGATAGATAGATAGATAGATAGATAGATAGATAGATAGATAGATAGATAAAAATGTAATCTTACTGCTTCCCCTACCTAAAACCTTTCAGTGGTGCAGGATACTAAAGTTACCTTTAATATGATGGCAATTATGTGAAGCCAAGTCTTTATTGGAAAAAAGACTGGAAAGAGACTGCATTAAAATATTAACAGCATTTATCTCTGAGTGGATTCTTTACTTTATGGTTTTTGGCATGTTCAAATTTTCTACAATGTACACTTTTATAATCAGAAAGGAAATTACATGAAAAAGCAGATGTCCTTTTTATAGACCCAATCGGCTATTCATTCATTTGACAAATATTTACTGAGTGCCTTCTGTGTTCCAGGCACTGTTCTAGGTAAACAAAGCAGTTTAGTGAACAAAACAAAGATCTGTTTTTACAGTTTAGTGGGGCGAGAGGCATTAAGCAGTAGGCATAATAAATAATAAATTTTATAGTGATAGGTGCTGTGGACACTAGAGCAGGTTGAAAGGAATCCAGAGCATAAGGAGGCAGGAGATGTCAAATTTTTGAATTAGGTGGTCAGAGTAGGCTTCATTGTGAAGGTAACATTTGAGCAAAGAAGTGAAGTAGATTGGTCATGTGACTGTCTGGAGAAAGAGCATCCTGGACTGCACGGCCAGTGGCAAAGTCCTAAGATCAAAGAACTTGCTTGGCATGTTTTTGGAACTAAGGGTGGCCAGAACAGAGTGAGCCAGGGGAAAGTTAGTAGGAAATACTATCACGGAGTTGAAGGTGGGAGGGAAGTAGAGGTTGGAAGTGAGAACCACATCTAAATAATAATGCAGGGCTTTGACATTTACTCTCAGTGAAATGGGTGTCATTGTAGGGTGTTAAGGAGAGGGACATGATCTGACTCATTTTTAAAGGATCACTTTGCTGTGTTAAGAGTAAACTGTAGCAGGGGAAAAGATTATAGTCATCAAGAGGAGGATGGTGATCAAAAGGAATGAGATCTTGCCATTTGCAACGACGTGGATGGAACTGGAGGGTGTTATGCTGAGTGAAATAAGTCAATCAGAGAAAGACATGTATCATATGACCTCACTGATATGAGGAATTCTTAATCTCAGGAAACAAACTGAGGGTTGCTGGAGTGGTTGGGGGTGGGAGGGATTGGGTGGCTGGGTGATAGACATTGGGGAGGGTATGTGCTATGGTGAGCGCTGTGAATTGTGCAAGACTGTTGAATCACGGATCTGTACTTTCTGAAACAAATAATGCAATATATGTTAAAAAAGAGAGGAGGATGGTGATAATTTGGGTGAAATAGCAATAGATATAATGAGAAATGATCAGGTTGAGGACATGTTTTTGAAAGTAGAGCCAACAGTATTTCCTGACAGACTGGATAAAGCATAGGAGAGAAAGAAGAAGAGCCAAGGGTGTTTCCAGGGTTTTGGCCTGGGCAGTTAGAAGGATGGACTTGCTATCGTCTGGGATGGGGAGATCAGGAGTTTATCTGAGCACATTATAAATGTAATAGAAGTGCCTGTTGGACATCCAAATGGTCGTTGGGCAGTTAGATGAAAAAGTCTGGAATTTGGGAGAGAAATCCAGGCCAAAAAAGGTGATTATAAGGAGTAAGTTTAAGCAGACAAGAAGAGACGCCCAAGGACTGAGCTCTGGGACGCTCCCACATTGAGACTGGGGAAAGAGGAGCCAGCAAAGGAGACTGAGAAGGAGCCACTAGTGAGGTTGGAGGAAAATCAGAAGCCAGGTGTCCTGGCAGCCAAATGTATTGAGGAGAAAATGATCAGCTGTAGCAGATGCCTATGGAATAAAACCCAGACTTCTTTGACCTAAGTCTCTTATCAACCACACTGGTGCAAAACTTACCTCTTGCTGCTCCCCACAGTTCACATCACGCACTCCATCTAAATTGATCCATTATGGTTACCCAACAGGCATGCCTTGTCCATGTTTTATCTGCAGTGATTCATGTCCCCTTAACCTAGGTCAGTTTGGAAAAGTATTCATTCAGTGTGAAACCTCCCTGGAAAAGGTGCATGTTCCAGACTCAGCACAATCATTAGCCCTTAATTCATATCTGTGTTATAACACTTATCCTCAGCATTATTTTATATTTACGTAGTTCTTATATCTCTCCAACTAGAGTTTGGTCATCAAGGATGGGACCTTATCAATCTTTATCTTCAATCCAATAAATGTTTTTAAGTATTGAATAGTTGATCTTCTCTTTAATGATTAAAAAGAACCCTGGAAAATGAACTAAAATAAAAAGAACCTGGGAAATTTGAAAGATTATATACCAAGATGTTAACAGTGGTTATCTCTGAATAGCATATTTCAGAGGATGTTTAAGTAATTGTTTTATTAAAATACACATACAGAAAAGTATACAGATCAGAAGCATACATCTTGAGGAATGTAACCTATGTAACTCAAACCCAAATGAAAACTAAAACATTATCAGCGCCCACAAGCCTCCTACCATGGTCCTGACTTCTAACACTACAGCTTGTCTTGCCTTTTGGTATTTTATGTAAACAGTACCATTTAGTCTTTGCTCTTGTGCCTGACTCCTTTCACTCAATATCATGTTTGTGAGATTCATCTGTGTATATAGCTATTAATTGCTCATTTTTTGCAGTATAGTATTCTACTTTGTGACTGTACCTTGCTTTGTCCATTCTACAGCAGAAATGGTGTCTCCAACTTCTAACTGTTGTGAATAGTAATGCTTTGAGCATTCTAGTATATGTCTCTTTTTAATATATGTACACATTTCTTTTGGATATATGTGATATGTGCCTAGGAGTGGAATTGCTGGTCATGGGGTGGACATATGTCAACTGTTCGCACCACTCAGTTTTTCAGAGTAATTGTATCAACTTACATCCCCACTATTAATTTGTGAGTAACAGTTCCTCCCCCTCATCACCAGCAGTTAGTATGTCATGCTTTTTATTGTTACTCATCCCTCTGGGTATATGGTGGTATCACATTGTGGGTTTAGTTTGCATTTCCCTAGTGATTAATGAGATTAAGCATGTCTTCATATATTTATTGGCCATTTGGATAATTCTTGTGTGAAGTGCCTGTTCAAATCTTTTGCCTATAATCCTATTGGGTTGTCTTTTTTATTTTTAGGAGTTTTTTCTGTATTCTCTAGAAAAGGTCTTTGTCAGATGTACCTACTGTAAATAACTTCTACAGTGTGGTTTATCTTTACATCCTCTTTATGTTGTTTTTCTTAATGAGCAAAAGTTCTTCTTTTAATGTAGTTTGATCAATTTTGCTTTATCATTTGCAGTTTTTGTTTTCTGCTCACTAAATATTAACCTATCTGAATTTCAGGTTTTAAAATTTGTTATTTTACTCATTTGTGTATTTTAATTTTCTAAAACAATCACATATTGCTTCTGTAATTGTTTAAAGGAGAAAAAATTTTAAAGAAACCAAAGAGAAATACAAAAGAACTTAGCACCCTGTGAAGTAAATTAAAATTCAGTGGATTTCTGAAGAATCCAGAAAATGCTCAATGCCTGCCATGCCCACAGATGCCTCTTGAGAAAAGCACTTTTTCTGCACAAGGTGCCACCTGCAAAATCAGCTCATTTTCCTGACCAGAGCTGATAGGCAGGGTCGGCATCTTAACTAGGGGCATGTGCAGGTAGGGTGAGAGTAAGAACACTGACTAGCCATGGAGGCACTCCCCCTGAAGCCCTATGTTATCGGCAGGGGTCTATGGTGACAGGTTGATCCAATCAGATCCTCTCCTTTGTTAAGTGTAAGCATTGGGCTAGTTGGGAGCCCATCTCTCCACATTACTGTCACCCAGGAAAGGAAGTATCCCTCCTTCTCTCGAAGGCCAGTCCCTCCACCTGGGCTCTAGATCCAGTTCTCCGCTACAAGGACTTCACTCTGTTTGTGCCCTCAGTCCCACACACCGGCTTTTCCCTCTCTGCATCAGCATATAGACATATCTTAAAACTCTCCACTATTGCCTTTCCCCCATCTAGCCATCACTCCTTTTTTTTTATTCTGTGCCCCATTGCAGCAAAATTTCTCAGAGTTACCTCCACTAATTTTGTCTCCACTTCTCCACCTCTCATACTTCTAGTCCAATCTGGCTTCTGCTCAACTACCCTTCTAAAATTGCACTTGTCAAGATCAAAGAAGACCTCTGTTTCTCCAAATCCAGTGGACATTGGTGTTCTTGTTTTCATCTCAGCAGCCTTTAAAGGAGTTGACCACTCTCTCTGTGAAACACTTTCCCTTTTGACTTCTACATCACACTGTCCTGGCTTTCCTCTTACCCCTCCCCTTTGCTGACTCTTTTTCAGTAAGAGGCCGATAAAATGGTGTTGACACTTTTAATTTGTTCCTGTGATACTAAACAGCACAAAAAATTTATAAATATTCTCAGAGCTTGGTCCTGACTTCTCCTTTCCTTTCTCTCTGTAATAGCTCCCTAGGTAACTGCATTCAGAGCTATGGCTGTCTATGGGCTGTGTTTCTATATTCCTTTTTCTAGCCCAAGCCTCTCCTCTCAGCCCCATATTCATATGCCTAATGCTTTCCTGGCATCTGTCCTTTGAAATCTCGCAGGCATGTCACTCTTAGCTTGTCCTCATTGGGCTTGATTCTTACCCATCACTCTGAGCATAGTCTTTCCCCAAGTCTTTGTCATCTTGTTAAATAGCACCACCACTTACCAAAAGCCATAAACATGGAAATCATTTTGCGCCCCCTTCCCTCACATTCCATCCATCAGCAAGTCCTGTCAGTTCATAACGCCCACTCTGTCCATCTCTACTACCGCCACCCTGGTCTAAGTCACCATCCTATACTCTCCTCAACCAGTGTAAAATCTTCTTAACGAGTCTCCCTTGTTTCACCATTGCCTCCTTTAACCCATTCTGTGCAGTTTTAAACATCTAAATCAAGTCACTCAGCTCCCCTACCTTGACCCCTTCTGTGACCCTCCATTGCACTGGGGATAAAGTCTCTACACTTCTTACCAATGTGCTGCATAACTGGTTCCTGCCTTCCTCTCTGACCTCATCTCCTGTGCTGCCCCTGCATCTCTACACATCATTAATAACATTCTTCTCAGGTTCTCAGCTGCACCAAGCTCTTTGCCCTCCTGTGGTTCCCTCCCTCAGTCTACACAAGGCTGGCCCTCTCTTCCAACTATATGTCAGTTTAAATGCCACTTCCTCAGGACTTCCCCTGAGCAACCTAAGTAGACCACCTTGTTCTTACCTATCTAGCACCATAACAATTATGATTATCCTATCTAGCATTCATCATAATGTGTAATTATTTGATTCATTTATTTGTTTCTTCATTCATTACTTGTCTCTTACTAGCATATAAGCTCCATTAGGATAGATACTCTTAGATACTCTGGTCCTCTAGGATAGATACTCTTAGACCAGATATTCTGGTCTTCAGTGTTGTGTAACACAATACCTCTTGACATTCCATCAGTGTTTTTTTAAATGAACTTTTAGAACCCTCAGCAATTGTGCAGGTGAAAAAAGATGCTATTCCCTCATGTTCCCTTGAATACTAAGGATTCATCCTAAAGTAACTTGGACTTGTCTTACTTTCTTGCAAATTGTAAGAGCCAGTTGATACAGAAGTTATTACAAACTGGGCTCAACTTGTATAACATGTATCTTCCATTGGGTATTCCATTAGATTCTGACTTCTAGTTACTCTCTAGGTTTTCCATTTGAATATAGGAAAGCACACTTCCATGGGCTAGTGTCTGTTGACAAGGTTGGTTCTGTGTCTTTGTGGTACTCAGTATGTGACAGACATGATGTGTTTGGTGAAACACAGCCCAGCTGTTGAAAGTAGCCTATATTTTCCTTTATCTTTGGTTACTCTGCATGTTCAATAAGCTCACTGTTATTACACAAGCTGATTTATTTTTCTTTTGCAGACCTTCATAAGTCCTCATTATGGAATCAATCTGGTGTCAACATATATAATTATGGTACTTATGGGCATCTGGGCATTCTTTGTTGCTGGAGGCAGCTGCCGAAGCCTGAAATTCTGCCTACTCTGCCAAGACAAGGACTTCCTCCTTTTCAACCAGCGCTCCAGATAACCTCTGAGAACCAGCACCTGTCAAACAGTAAGCTGCATCTTTAGAGGAAGCACAACTGTGCCTTTTTCTAAAAATTCCTTTTCCTGGTAGAATTGAGAAAAAACAAAACCATCTAGATAAAATCGGACTTTCACACAACAGCTCTCTGAAAGGGATGTGTTAGCGGATGTACATGTCCTGGCTGTACATTAGAATACCACCTGGGGAAGTACATGGAATATTGTTATCTGGGCTCCGCCTTCCACATTTACTTGGTCTGGGCATTTGGTAATTTTTAGGATTTTATTTATTTGAGGAGGGGGGATAAGCAGAGGGAGAGGGACAAGCAGACTCTGCGCTGAGCGTGGAGCCTCATGTGGAGCTCAGTCTCAGGACCCTGAGATCATGACCTGAGCTGAAACTAAGTCCGACGCCCAACCGACTGAGCCACCCAGGCACCTCTGGGAATTTGGTAATTTTTAAAAGCTTCCCAGATGACTCTGATATGCAGCCAATTTAAGAACTATCGGTGTCCAAATAGGAACTTTCTAAGAACACCATAAATGAATAAAAGTCAGATGTTTAGCTGTCTCTCAACTCAGCTTGTGCTGAGCAGGGAAATCTGTCAATGTCAAATCCTGCTTGGCCTTTGTCTGTTAAGTTATGAAGTCACAAAAGGCTAAAGGGCTCTCATCCCTATGAACCGTTTTCATGTTCTTTACTAGTACCCTATTTTATGAGAACATGGCAGGTTGGCTTCTACATGCAATAGTAAATTGCACTGACTTACTATGATAATTTAGCCAAAGTCAGCTATTGATTAACAAGCTGCATTTTTTCTGTAGTTTTTACTCTAGATTTTGCTTCTTGAGGCATTACATTTTTGTGAGCATCGATTCCGTTTCTTTAACTAAAAACCAATTTTTTTCTGATTTCTGGGAAGATATTATAAACCAAGAATTTTTGTGCAACTTCTGTAAGTCTTTTCTGGGTTTAAGGCTTTTCATGAGCTGTATCCCAAGGCAGTGTTTACCAGCTGAGAGCAGGGAGCGGGGCTGGTTGAGGTGAAGCCTGTGTGCTATCTCTGAGCAGTTCTGCCGGTTGCTGAGTGATGTGCCCTGGGACAGACTTCACTAGCGCGGGTGAAAGCTTATCAAAAGCATGAGGAAAACAAGCCAAGAGAATGATGTTGACACTTTTAATTTGCTCCTGTGATACTAACCAGCACCCCCTTCCCCCTAAGTGAGGTAGTGTAAAATTGAAAATGTCTTAAACTGCCAAATTCATGCTTTTACGAAATCCATATAATCTTTAGATCTAGCAAATGTCTATGGGTTTTAGTAGCAGCTATAACCTTCCCTTTCTAGGAATACCCAAGGTGTTTGTTCAGCTTCTAGGCAACCCTTTTGATTTCTTTTATAAAGAGGAAATGCCAGTGAATTGTGCCTTTACTAACTAGAAATTGTTCCCAGTTGATAGCTTTTAGGGAGCGGATGGTGTGAAATGAAAATTCCCTACACATTAAAGTGATAAGCTCAGTGGATCCCACGTGTACAGAACATCCAAAAGAAATAGGAGCAGCAATGAGAGGGCTCACCAGTGCCATGACAGATGGAAGAATTTGACAGTACTGTGGTGGGGAAGAATAATGAACATGTTTAAAATGGAAAAGTGGCCAATATTTTGAGCTAGCCACACATCATTTCAGGGCCAGAACCTCTCACATGAACTAGACCTTTATCAGTGAAATCCCTTCCCATGGTTAAATAACTAGAATTTCTCAATCTAGGGATTCAAGAGAAATAGGATTTCCAGCAAGGCTGTAAGCAGTCCCTAGCAATTATAGTTATTCCCCTAAAATTTACTTCTCAACACTGATACCAGTGCTTCCATTGGAGTTTGTGGTTTTTCACCATTTTACAGGATTTTCCTTAGACTGGAAGAGTCATAGGAAGAGTCAAGGACTGAGAGACTGAACAGTGAAATTTACTGTGCAGAGTTGGGGGGAATGAGATACCCATGGAGCTGGGCTTTAATCCTGTCGGAACGTGGTGTTCTTTGATGGACAGAATAAGAAAAATGTGTAGTTGGTTATCACTATTGACTTACAAATCTCTTAAATGGATAGTCTGATAAAATATTTGATCTGTAAAGTATTGAAAAATATGAGCATTAATGGTCTAATATTAAGTAAAGAAGCTGGGATACTGTAAAATCTCATTTATAAAAACTTGTCAGGCAAGAGGAAATTTTTCTTTGTTGGTGAGACTCTTGCCTGAAGAAATTATTTAATAATCTCTGATGCCCTCTAAATAAAGGAACTTTGTACTGCTGATTTCTCTTAAAATGTGAGCATTGCCATAATCAGTTTAGGCACTATTTTTACAAATAGCCCTGCTTTGCCTGATGCCAAGGGCGCCCAGAGGGAGAGTATGGTTTTTCTCTGTTGCTGTGTATAGACTGAGATGCCTTTTTTTTTTCTCCACATTTGTTGTCTATGAGGAGCCTTCTGAGCCCTGATAGTATTTGAAGAGGAAGAGGTGGTGTTGATATTTTATGTTCTCCTCCACACAAAGGTTTCTCAATTTGGAAGGAAATGGTATAATTAAAGTTGACCTTGGAATGTGAATATTGTTGCAGTGCTTGAATATTTTGCCATGTGATTAATAGAGATTGATTTTGTTGCTCTCTAATAAATTTGCATTTATCTTTTATTCATTTAAGTTAGTTGTAACTGGAGAAGTTTTGTTACCTCAATCCTGGCCTGCCTGGCTGATAATATAGTAGTAGCAGCCTCTTTTAGAGCATCTATCTAATGAAAACGTGGTTGAAAGGAAGAAATGATGAAAACTGCAGATTGCATAGAGAATGGCTTTTGTTCTCATTGTTAATTTTTTTTTTTAAAGCACATTTCAGTGTTGGCTGAGAGTGGCAAATTCACATCAAAAATACTAGGTGTTCTTGTCCATAGAGTTGGGTGCAGGATAAGCAGTTGTGACAGGAACTTCCTCGTATGTGTACTCCTCCACTTTGCAGTCACCTCCGACTAGCCCCGAGGCAGAATTAGCAGTCACTGTGGGCCTGAGGGCTCCAGGGAGGACAGAGTGGCAGTCTGTCTTGGGCAGCAGCAGCAGCCTGCTCCCTGGGAAGAGCTCCTTGAAATTGCTAGCTCTCATTGGTTAACTTTTTGTTGGGTCCTACTGTTCTTAACTCCAGGTGGACAAAGTAGATATCACAAAAAAACAATTTTAAAGTGCTTTGCTTAGAGCATTTTGTTTATGATTGCAATGTTTTCAGTTCTTATTTAATAAAAGGCATTACTTCTATTAAATTCTAGTGTTTAGAGAGGTGGCTGCTATATGTATCCTTTTATATAAGTATACAATATGTATCGTTTTATATAAGTTATGCTGTTATGTCATATATACTTGTAATATCAGGACTTGCATTCAATACACAATGCAGTAGACTCTTTCCAGACCTGTATTTTTCAGTGAACAATAAAAGTATTGTTTGGCACTACTCGTTTCCCATGTGTCCTCTTCTTTGGAGCAGTGTATTCTTCAGTATCTGTTGTTACACTTTTTGTCTCTTATAAGACTTGGCTATATATTCTGTTGTTTATGACTGGTCAGCTCTGAGACTTTTTAAAGAGAAATCTTTGTTACCTTAAAATTCATAAGGCCTATTTCATTTTTGTGTGTTCAGAAACAGTTTGGTGCAGAGAAGTTCTTTGAGATGTCTCAAACCAAGTGGAAGATTATTCTCAAAGATCCTGGAAACTCACCCTGAAAAATCTACTCTAAGTAATTGTAAAACAGGGAATTTATAGAATATCACATATTAGTGGCTAAAGATGGCAGTTGGTTGATAAGGAGAGTAAAGTTTAGTTTTTACCCAGTGACCCTGAGCAACCCATGGAGTCCTTTTGTTTTTTTCTCCCCTTGGTGTGGAGACAGTGCAGTGAAGGGGTTGAGCTTGGCTTTTACCGACAGGCTATATAGAGAATTGTTATGGCCTGAAACTCAAACCATGTGATGCCTGTTCACTCTGGTTTGAAATGAGGCTGCTCTAGATTTATCTTGACTGTGTTATTAGATGAAATATCCTCAGGGACCAAGAGCTTTTTAGTCCTCACTGTAAACCAGTGGAAGAGGTGTACATTTCTTAGGTAACAGCCCAGATTTGTGTGCAATTTGTTTGGCCCTTCCCCACTGAAACTGTGGCTCTAGTTTAATTGTTGTTTGTTTGGTATTTAGTTGGAACAAGGACTTCCCCTGTGTCCAGCCTCAACATGTGAGAAACCTCCAGTGGAAAGAAGTATATAGTTTATCTTCACCTCATTGAAAATGCTGAATAGATGAACCACTCAACCACTCAACTGGCTTATGGATTCAGTCGCAGTAAAAGAATTTTTAAGGATTTGACACATTCTCAGGTGACCATAATAGATGCTGAGCCCTGAGCAGGGGTCCCAGCTTTAAGACTCAGTAATAGGAGGTACTTGCTGTGTAAGTGTGGATCACTGTAAATTCTTCTTCTACCTAGTAGTAAAACCATTCATTTTTCAGTGCTTGAGCAAAATCGGAGATGGGGTTTGTAGTGTTTAATCAGGGCCTACCATGCACAGAACACTGTATTAGATACTTTAAAAGGATGGAAAAGAACAAAATGGTGGAGATCTTTATCTTCCGGGAACATACAATCTAACTGCCTGGATTAGAACACATAAATATTACCTAATGTATTACCAATTATGAAATAATATAGAATAGCTTGAGTGCATGATACTTGAAATTTTAGCAGTAGATGAAAGGCACCTGGGTAATGGATATAGATCCAGAGGAAAAGGTGGGACTGAGGACTGAACCCTGGGGCTCTCCAATTGAGATGTTGGAAAGGGGAGGTGGAGTTGTCCACTGAGGAAAGAAGGAAAATCAGGAGAGTGTGATGGCCTGAGAGGGGAAAGTATGTCAAATGCTGTTGAATAATGAGCAAGATGAGGAGTAAGAATTGATGATTACATATGGAGAGGTAGAATTTTAGTGTAGGGGTGAATACCTAAATGGAGTATATTATAAGGACATAAGACATAGCATATCAAGGACAGATAACCATTATAGATATAGTAGGGGAAAGGGATGATAGCCTGAGGAGGATGAGGGGGCAACAGAGAGTGTGTTTCTACCCCCCCAATAATAAATCATTATAACAGCATGTATGTGTAAAGATGGGAATCACTCAGTGGAAAGGGGAAAATTGATGATGCAGGAGATGGGGGGATAGTTGCCAAAGCAAAGTACCTGAGGGAGTAGAGTGAAATTTTTAGCACTAATTTTAGCTTATATTAGATATTAAGATCAATGACTTAAGCTTCTACTTAAACTAGAAAGAGAGGAACAAACTAAGGCTAAAATAAGTGGAAGAAAGGACGTAATGAAGAGAAGAGCAAAAATCAGAAAGCAGAAAAACAATGGAGAATTTCAATAAAACAAAAATCTGGTTCTTTGAGAAAATCCATAAAACTGATAAAGCTCTGGCCAGATTGATAAGGAAAAAAAGAAGGTATAAATTATGACTAGCACTACAGATACTACATTTATTAAATAAAAATGGAGTATTAAAAACAACTTAATGCCAATAAATTTAAAACTTAGGTGAAATGGACAAATTCCTTTAAAAAAAAGTTCAAGAAGAAATTAAAAATCTGAATATCCCTTCAGACTATGTTTTTTCTTGTTAACATGCCTTATAATTATTTATTAGAAGCTGGACATCGTATATTGAATAACAGGAACTGAAATAGGGTTTTAGTGTAAGTTTTATGTTAATCTGGGCAAGAGTTGGAGTGTATTTAATGTTTGTTGCAGCTCTCAGTACCAGAGGCTTCAGATTCCTCTAGTGGCCTTGTTTTTTCTGCTCCCTTGACTTTGGGCTTCCCTGTGTGCTCTTCATCAAAAAAAAGTCTGTGTCTTACAGCTCTTTCAGCTATAATCCACTGTTATTATATTGGAAGTCTATTGGTGTGACAGTAAGATGTAAGAGAAAGAATGTGTCCTATAACCTTAAGATTAAATTTCAGTTTCTTAGGGGCACCTGAGTGGCTCAGTCCTTTGGATATCCGACTCTTGATTTCAGCTCAGGTCATGATCTCAGGGTCTTGAGATCGAGCCCCACATTGGGCTCCTCGCTGAGCGTGGAGCCTGCTTGAGATTCTCTCTCTCCCTCTCCCTTTGTGCCCCCCTCCCTGGTCCCTGCATTCGGATGCTTTCTCTCTCTCTAAAAAAAAATTTTTTCAATTTTTTTAGTGGGCCTGCATCCTTAGACTAAGTGTCTCTTAGCTTTTTACCCCCATAAGAAAGACAGGAAAGACAAAGGGGCCTAGAGTGGAAGAAATGCCCTTTCCCCTAGATAGGATAAGGCTCTTATAAGATCTTTTTCTCTGGAGAGTAGGTCTTTGTTATGGAGAGCACTGGACATATTTTACAATGATTGCTCTTACCCCTACCCTGCCAGAGCCATGGAGGATTGATTCAGAGATTCTGGTAGTGTTCCTGGCGGTAAAACCTACAAAAATGTGAGCCTCCTAAGATTGTGTGCTAGTCTTAGGAATTTCTAACTGTTATGCTATTCCACAATCAGACTCCAGCAATTTGTCAAAATTAGCATTTAAGTATCCCTACGGATTTATGGCTCTAGTGGCTTCTGCTCTAGGCAAGCAAATCTCAGTTGTGACTCTCTGGATTCACCTCTATCTCCAGATTTCAGGGTGATGGTTTGACCTGAGACCTCAGTTCTCTAACAGATGCAAGATTATTGATTTTTATTTTGTTTAGTGTTTTCTTGTTGTAAGGATGGGAGTGATAACTTCCAAGCTCTTTACATGTTGGAGCTAACTAGAAATCCCCTATATCAAAGAAATTGAATTTGTAGTTTCATGAGGGAAATTCTTAGAAGCCTTCACTGGAGAATTCTACCAAAGAGAAAGAAGCAATACCAATTCTACACAAACTGTTCTAGAAAATAGAAGAGATGGCACACTTTCCAATTCATTCTATGAGCATTAACAAACATTACTTGGTAACAAAGCCAAAGATATTTTATTATAAATGAAAACAAAAATAAAACTACAGACCATTCTCTCATGTAGATACATGTAAAAATCCTCAACAATGTTTTGGAAAATTGAATTCAGTAATACATGTGACCAAATGGAGTTTATCCCAATAATACAAGATTAGTTTAACATATAAATATCATTGAGTTCAGCATGTTAACAGACTAAAACAAACATATGATTATATCAATAGATACAAAAAAAGCTTCTGACAAAATCTAACTTCTCATTTTTTTATTAAACAACAACAACTCTTGGCAAGCTAGGACTAGAAAGGAATTTCTCTAACATGAAAAGAAGACATCTATGTAAAACCTATATCTAAGGCCATACTTAATGGGGATAAAAGACTGAATGCTTTCTCCACTAAGATTGGAAATAAGGCAAGGATGTCCATACTCGCCACCTTGATTCAGCATTGTACTGGAGGTCCTAAGGGCCTGTACAAAAAAGGCGAGAAAAGGAAATAAGTCATCAGATTGGAAAGGAAGAAATAAATTCTCTATTTTCAGATAATATAAATTATTGGTGTAGAAAATCCTAAGGAAACTACAAAAAGGTGACTGGAACTACTTAGCGAATTTAGCAGGGTTATAGGATAATAAGACTCAATTTTTGACACAAATCAATCATGTTTATAGCAGCAAACAATTGGAAATTGAAATTGGTTGGCTCTCTAGAACTAGTTTGCTTCTCAAACTCTATAGTGAAAGGCCATTAAAAAAAAACTTTCTAATCCATCACAGATCACTACTTTTGTAAAATACAACAAAAATGAATTATTATGAAAATGTGATGACAGACATTCAAATTACAAACCCAGAATTCTTCTTACTAGAGTCAACAGATATAAAATTACGTTCAGTAAGTAAAATCAAGGCAACATGGAAAAAAAAAGAATTGCAAAATGTATATGTTTACTGACAATGTGCTTACCGGCAATTAATACAGAATCGGTATTATACACAAAACTTTTTGTTCTGTTTTAACTGAACAAGATGTCACGAAAGAAAAGGCAATTCTCCATATTAAATGTCTATTTAACACACTCTGAAAGAATAATACCCAGTATATCAATATTTAAACTTTTTAATGTGATAAACTTATGTTTTGTTTGTTAATTTACCTAGTCTAGATTGGGCTGATACAATGCTGCTTTCAGAGAATAAAGCATATTTAAAATCCTTCTCTGAACAAGGCAGAGGATCATAGGGGAAGAGACAAAAAAAATGAAGATGAAACCAGAGAGGGAGACAAACCATAAGAGACTCTTAATCTCAGGAAACAAACTGAGGGTTGCTGGAGTGGTTGGGGGTGGGAGGGATGGGGTGGCTGGGTGATGGACACTGGGGAGGGTATGTGCTATGGTGAGCGCTGTGAATTGTGTAAGACTGAGGAATCACAGACCTGTGCCCCTGAAACAAATAATACATTATATATTAATTAAAAAAATAAATCTCTGTTTATCCTACTAGATACCAAAATATACCACAAATCTACAATAATGGATATGGATAGAAGATTCCAGAGCAGGCCCATGTATATATGAAAATCTAGTATAGAACATAAATGACATTTCAAATTAACAGGAAGAATCATCTATTCAATAAATGGGCTATTTGATGTTTTATTTGATTATATTTGAGGGGGAGAAAGTAAAACCAGGTCCTTATTTTGCTTTTTCTATAAAACAAAATGTAAAGATTAAAAATTCAAATGCAAGAAGTGAAACTATAAAAGAACTAAAAAAAAATTAGAATACAGTTGATCCTTGAACAATGCGGGAGTTAGTCGCGTTGATCCTCCTACCCACTCTGCATGTAGTTGAAAATATACACATAACTTTTGACTCTCTAAAAACTCAACTACCACTAGCCTACTGTTGACTGGAAGCCTTACTGATATAAATAGATGATTATCACATATTTTATATGTTACATGTATTACATACTGTTTTCTTAAAGTAAGCTAGAGAAAATGTTATTTTAAAAATCATAAGAGGGACACCTGGGTGGCTCAGTTGGTTAAGCATCTATCTTTGGCTCAGGTCATGATCTCGGGGTTCTGGAATTGAGCCTCTCATCAGGCTCCCTGCTCAGTGGGGAGTCTGCTTCTCCTGCTACCTCTGCCCCTCCTCCTCATCTCTAGCTCTGTCTCTCCAATTAAAAAAAAAAATCTTTAAAAAAATCACAAGAGAAAATACATTTATAGTACTGTACTATATTTATTAACACTATGTTGTGTGTTTACAAGATGAATAGTCTTGTCAGTATATACATCAATATTTTTTTTTAAGATTATTTATTTGACAGAGAGAGACACAGCGAGAGAGGGACACAAGCAGAGGGAGTGGGAGAGGGAGAAGCAGGCCTCCCACTGAGCAGGGAGCCCGATGCGGGGCTCGATCCCAGGACCCTGGGACCATGACCTGAGCCGAAGGCAGACGCTTAACAACTGAGCCACCCAGGCGCCCCAGTATTTTCTTACATGATACAAAAACACTGTAGATGTTATATGTATTAACACTAGACATCAAAACTGAAAAGATAATGTGAAAAGGTTATATTTATTTCAGGTATAACAACTCATGGATAGTGAATAACAATGCACTGATAATGAAGAAGCAACAATATGATTGCTTTATGGTAATCATATTTTTATGTAATCAATAAGATTGCTTTATGGTAGCCTAGCCTACACACTACTGAGTGAATTGTTATAAAATTTTTATGGCATACAGTATTATAGTCCTATTCATAATACAGTATTAGAAACATTGTTATATTTTTTAAAAAACTACTTGTGATGATAGGCTGATATGCAGTTTCTCCAATTATGAGAGGCATACTGTAATTCTTGAAAGCAAAGTTCTAAAACAGAAAACTAACACAATGTTAATTTTATATTAACTATCACTCACCTTACGCCTATGTGAGGATGGGCTGTCCTCTTCCATATCAGTCCCATACACGATGTTCTCTGTGATAAACCCTTGCGTGATGCTGGTAATGGTGACACAGAAATGTCTCACACAGTTCTTGTCCCGCAGTTAGTAGGTTTTCATATGAAGACGCAAACACAACAGTTAAGTTTATTGACTGTATGCCATGATGATTAGTACTGTTCATTAAGTGGAAGTGAATCATCATGAAGGTCTTCACCCTCATCATCTTCACACTGAGTGGGCTGGGGAGGAGGAGGGAGAGGAAGGGTTGGTCTTGCTGTCTCAGGGGTGGCAGTGGGGGAAGAGGTAGAGGAGGCAGGAGGGGAGGCAGGCACACTCGGTGTGACTTGATGCAAATACATCATAATTTGTCTGACTTTTTCATTTCTCTAAAACTGTTTCTATATGGTACCAATTCTTCTTCCACCATTTGCTTTAGTTTCAGTGCCTGAATCGTGGAAGGGTCCATGTAGAAGTCAAAGCAGTCTTGAATCATCAGAACGCTTCTGCCAGATTGTCTGTCAACCTGTTTTCTGGCACTGCTTCTTCTGTGTCTCCTTCCTCATCATCTGGCACTGGTTCCGAAGCACTCATCTCCATGAAGTCATCTTCTGTTCATTCCTCTGATGTGATGTGTATTAGCTCTTGAGTTTCTCCAAGATCCATATCTTGAAACTCACCTTTATTGCCATATCCACAGTCTCCTTCATGATTTCCTTGATTGGTTCTGTTGTAAATCCTGTGAAGTCAGGCACAACATCTGGGCAGTTTTCTCCAGGAGGAATTTATTGTTTCTGGCTTGATGCTTTCATGGCTTTTCCTAGAACAATTATGGCATCTTTGATGGTGTGATCCTTCCAGACTTTCATGATGTTTTCCCTATCAGGATTCTTTTCCATAATGTTGACGGTATGAGCCTTAAAGGTCTTATGACCCCCTGATCTGAGACTGAATTAGAGACATTGTTTGTGTTTGGGAGTAAGTAAACCACTTTGACACCTTCTTTGTTGAACTCATGGGGTTCCGGGTGGCCAGAAAAATTGTCCACTATCAAAAGAACTCTAGGGGTGCCTGGATGGTTCAGTTAGTTAAGTGTCCAACTCTTAATTTTGGCTCAGGTCAGGATCTCAGGGTCTTAAGATCGAGCCCCTGATCAGGCTCTGTGCTGGGCATGGAACCTGCTTAAAATTCTCTCTCTCTCTCTGCCCCTCTGCCCACCCCCCCCAAAAAAAAGAACTTTAAAAGGCAGTCACTTACTGGGGCACCTGGCTGGCTCATTCGGAAGAGCATGCAAATCTTTATCTTGGGGTTGTAAGTTCAAGCCCCATGTTGGGTGTAGAGATTACAAAAGAATAAATAAACTTAAAAAAAAAAAAAAGGCAATCACTTACTGGCAAGGTGCTTCCTGACTTCAGGCTCATTGATGGAACCCATCCAGAAAAAGAGTTCTCATCATCCAGGCGTTCTTATACAACCAAAAGACTGGCAGCTGGTATTTATCTTTTCCTTTCAAGGCTTGGGGCTTAGTAGCATTATAGATAAGGACAGTCCTCATCCATAAAGCTGACTGCATTTGCACAAAACAGTAGTTAGCCTATTTTTCTTGCCTTAAATCCTAGTGCTCAATTCTTTATTAAGGAATGTCTTTTGGGGGGCACCTGGGTGGCTCAGTCGTTAAGCGTCTGCCTTCGGCTCAGGTCATGATCTCAGGGTCCTGAGATCGAGCCCCATGTCGGGCTCCCTGCTTGGCGGGAAGCCTGCTTCTCCCTCTCCCACTCCCCCTGCTTGTGTTCCCTCTCTTGCTGTGTCTCTCTCTGTCAAATAAATAAATAAAATCTTTAAAAAAGAGAGAGAGAAAGAAAAGGAAGGAAGGGAAGAAGAAAGAAAGAAGAAGGAAGGAAGAAAGGAAAGAAAGAAAGAAATGTCCTTTGGGGCATTTTTTTTTTCTAGAATAGGGTACTTTTGTCTGCATTAAAAACCTGTTCAGGTAAATATTCTTTCTCAACAGTGATTTTCTTAATGGTGAGTAGGAGCTCATCTGTTGTCTCTAGGTTGGCAGAAGCTGCTTCTCTTGTTATTTTGACACTTTTTAAGCCAAACTTCTTTCTAAAATTATCAAGCCACTCTTTGCTGGCATTAAATTCTCCAGTTTTAGATCCTTCACCTTCCTTTTGCTTTAAGTTGTCATATAATGACTGCTTTTTCTCAAATCATATTAGAGTCTACAGGAATGCCTTTCTTATAGCAATGCTGCAGTCACATAAAAGCTGCATTTTCAATACAAGATAAAGGTATTTTGCAAAAAAGTGCAAGGTTTTTGCACCTGCTGGCATAACCGCAGTGACGGCTTCATGAATTTCCTTTCCCCCGCCACAGTGGTCCTTACGCTGGATTAATTTACCTTGAAATGGCAGGCAACCACAGCTGCAGACCTCAAACTATGGTATAAATCAAGCAGTTCAACTTTTTCTTGTAATGTCTGTTTTTTCTGTTTCTTAGGAGCACTTCCAGCATCACTAGTGGCACTGCAGAGGGGTCCCATAGTGTTATTCAAGGTTTACAGTTTTGCACTGAACATAATGGAAAATATGTGAGAATGGGAGAGCTCACTTTTTACTGTGAGATGCAATTTTACTGGAGAGGTGAATTGGTCATGCAGAGATGATTACTATCACACAGCATTTTAAGCGGATACTTGCAACACTTGAGTTCACCTCAATAGCAACAGGAGGTGGCTGTGAAATTATTATGGTAGTACAGTATGTACTGCAGTAAATTTTATGCAGTGAAGATTTAATACTGCATCTTTATGTTTGTTTACCTTTCTCGTATGTGCATAAATTTTGATAAATTTTAACTTTTTATAATAGATGTGTGCATATTTTTTTTAAAGATTTTATTTATTTATTTGAGAGAGAGAGAATGAGAGAGAGCACGAGAGGGAAGAGGGTCAGAGGGAGAAGCAGACTCCCTGCTGAGCAGGGAGCCCGATGCGGGACTTGATCCCGGGACCCCAGGATCATGACCTGAGCCGAAGGCAGTCGCTTAACCAACTGAGCCACCCAGGTGCCCTAGATGTGTGCATATTTTATGGAAGTAAGTGATAAAGTAGACTAGTATCTACATCTGTTTTATGCATGACATACCTAACATTTTCTTAATTTTTTTGATATTTCTCAGCTATGCAGTTTGTCTACAAGCTTTTCAAATTGTTGCAAGTCTCCAAAAATTTTTTAATATGCTTATTGAAAAAAGTCTGCCGGTAAGTGGACCAGCCCAGTTCAAACTTGTGTTGCTCAGGGGTCAACTGTAGTTTCATAATCTTAAGGTGGATAGACTATTTCTCAGCACTTTATTATAAATCACAAAGGGAAAAAATGGACAGATTTGACTGCATAAAATTTAAAACAGCAAAAGATACCCTAAACAAAGAAGACTGGGAGAAATACCTATGGCTTATACTCCAAAGAGTTGCCACCTGTAATATATAAGAAGCTTCTATAAATAAAAAAAGATTGATTTAGTGAAGTGATCCATGGACATAAACAGATAATTCACAGATAAAATGTAATAGCCAATAAACATAACGTAAAATGCTAAACTATTAATAAAAGAAATACAAAACAAGCAAATAATTTTTAGATTATCAGATTGTCAAAGATGAAAAAGATTGATAATATCAAGGATTGTTGAACATATGGTGGAAGCAGCATGTTGTGAGAAAGCAAATTAGTACAACCCTTTGGGTGGTGATTTAGCATAATTCATTATATCTATAAAATTTTGAGATGTAGCCCGGTGATGGGTATTAAGGAGGACACGTACTGCATGGAGCCCTGGGTGTTATATGAAAACAATGGATCGTGGATCACCACATCAAAAACTAATGATGTGGGGCACCTGGGTGGCTCAGATAGTTAAAGCATCTGCCTTCGGCTCAGGTCATGATCCCAGGGTCCTGGGATCGAGCCCCGCATCGGGTTCCCTGCTCAGCAGGGGCCTGCTTCTCCCCCTGCTCATATTCTCTGTCTCTCTCTCTCTCTCTGTATCTCTGTGTCTCGAATGAATAAATAAAAAAAAAAAGCTTAAAAAAAAACTAATGATGTATGGTGACTAACGTAACATAATAAAATTAAGAAAAAAAAGAACCAACTGAAAAAAAATTTTTTTGAGATGTTCATGTTTTGAACCAGCAATTCCTTTTCTAGGAATTTATCCTATTGAAATATATTCAAGTAATGGTAAGGAATTTGCAACAATGTCTGTCAGTAGAGCTTTGCCTCAAAGAACAGAATGCTCTACAGCCATTAAAAAGAACGAGGATGTTTGGAACATGTTAGAAAACAAAAGCAAGGTAGAGATCATTCTTTCATTCCCCAGGCCATTGTCATTAGGCCAGACATTGTGCTGGATACTGAGAATGTGAAAGTGAAATTAGACAGGCACGATCCTAGCCCTTACGGAGCACACAATATGTATTCTATTAGTCCATTTTATTAAAAATATCGAAGTATGCACACTGGCACATAAAGGCTGGAAAGATAAAACTAAATTGTTAGCAATGCTTATTTTGGGATTGGGGGGACTTTTGGCTTTATAGATATATTATTTGTATTTTTTTAATGAGCATACATTGTTTATGTAATCAGATAAAACTATAAGCGCGTCCATGATTTCTGTTGTCCTTACTAGAAAATGCACATCATTCGAGGCCTTTCACAGTCTGATCCCAACCACTTTTTCCTGCCTCCCACCATCCCCTGTCTTCCTCTCCCAGACAGTCTCAAGCACATCCCTGAGATCTCTATTATACCTCCACATACTTGCTCTTGTCTTCAGTTCCAACCTGAAAGAAAGCATCCTATCCCTCCTTCAAGGTCCTACTCAAATGTTACCCTTTGTGAAATCATTCCTGATTAGACTCAAAGCAAGTGGCTTTGTCCACTGTTACCCCTTAGCATAATGTTTTTAAATCAAGGAATAATTTACATACAATAAAATGGGCAGATTTAAAGTATACAATTGGATGAGTTTTGACAAATGGATGCACATGTGTAACCACCACCCCTATCAAGATCTCCAGCTGGGTCCCTTGCGCTCCTTTCTAGTCAATCCACCCCGCCTTCCACAGAGGCAACCGCTGGTTCCAACTTCTATCACCATAGATTAATTTCACTTGTTTTGAACTTTATATAAATGGAATAACACTACATGTACTCTTTTGTGGCTGACTTCTTTCATCCAACATAATTTTCTGAGATTCATCCATGTTTTTTGTTTATTAATAATTTACAACTTTTTGCTGAATAGCATTCCATCTTTTGGATATACAATTTGCTTAGCCGTTCTTCTGTTGATGGGCACATAGTCTTGTTTTCAGGCTGCTCTTCTATATACTATGGTTAGTGGTTTCTGCTTGCTTCCCCAAATGAGATTATGATACCATTTATCATTGAATATGGGAACTCTCTGAATCATGTTTGAATCCCCATCACTTAATCTGTGCTCAGCAGACAGTAGTTATTCATTATATTTATGCTTTTGAATAAGGGGGTATGAGAAAGGAGGTCAGTTGGAAATTACTTTGAATGATGGAAGAGAGATAAAGGAAAATGCTGTTCTGACACCAGATGTGTGAGTTTTCCCACACCACCCAATTCAGTTCTCTGTGGACACTGACTAGGTATTCTACAATTTAACTCATTTCTGGCACCGACTGCCCCAAGTTAGAACAGACCCCGCAGGTTAAGGGCTAAATCCCACAAGACTGCCCCCACTTCAGATGCCGGTTTCAAGTCCCAGGCTGTCACTTGTGTTTCTGACCAACCGGCTATAAATTGTGGGTTCTGATGACTCCCTCCTCATGTCTGATAATTTGCTAGAACAGCTCACAAAACTCAGGGAAACATTTACTTATATTTACTGGTTTATTATAAAGGATATTATAAAGAATACAGATGAACAGCCAGATAAAGAGATATATAGGTCAAGGTATGGGAAAGGGGTACAGAGCTCTCATCCCCTCTTTTGGGTGCACCACCCTCCCAGTACCTCCATGTATTGGAAGCTCTCCAAACCCCATTGCTTAGGGTTTCTCTGGAGGTCCTGTTATGTAGGCATGATTGATCAAATCATTGGCTATTGGCGATTGAATTCAATTCCCAGTCTTCTCCTGGAGGTCAGGGGGTAGGGCTGAAAGTTCCAGCCCTCTAATCACATGGCTGGTTCCTCTGGCAACCAGCCCCCTATCCTCCAAACATCACCTGTTTAGCATAAACTTAGGTACACCTTAAAGGGGCTTATTATGAATAATATTTGGGAGCTCTGTGCCAGGAACTGGGGACAAATACCAAATACATATTTCTTACTACATCACAGTATCACAGGAGATTAATTCTGATTTCACCCAGGGAAAGTGAGAAGCTCCTAACCATGCTTGTTCTCCATGGGAAGATTATACTTCATTTAGGAAAAGTTTTCAAATGGTTATTTGTTGGGTGGCTGGGAAGGAAAGAAGCTAAGATGCATGAGGTCTGTTGTTGGATGTCTAGGTAGCTTGGGGAACGAGTTTCAGCAGATGAACTCACTGGTTATGTTTTTTACGTGCCTCACCACAGGAGTCCTTGATTCTTGCAGAGAAGCCAGTAGACTCTGCCATCACTGACACAGAGTTCCTATAGAGATCTAAATCTGCCCTTGAACCCATAGCCCTGTGTTTGTTGTCTTCATTGCACATAATTAAAAGTTAATATTTGAAACTAGTGAAGTCAAGCAGAAATAATGACTTTCACTTACAGTATCAAGAGGTCATAGCTGACCATGTGAATAGACATCACACTCCTTCCTGGGCTCCCACCCACAGGGTGGGTCCCAGGGCAGGTGCCAGTTCTAGCCAGGCTTCTTCCAGATGGATCAGGAGATAAGCTCTCAATGGAAATGCCAGGACGGGGCAGGGTGTCATTTGGCTGTGTGTAGGGGGTTTTCTTTTTCTTCCTTTTTTTATAGTTTTATGGAGGAATAATTGGTGTAAGATAAATGACACATATTTAAAGTGTAAAATTTGAACTGTCTTGACCTATGTGGGGGAAACCATCACCACCGTCAGAATAATGAACATATCCATCACCTCACCAATTTCTTGTACCCCCTTGGTAATCCCTTCATCCCTCGCCTTCCCCGACCACCTTATCCCTAGGCGACCACCAATCTGCTTTATATCACTATAGTGTATTTTGCACTTTTTAGAACTTTATACAAATGGAATTATAGAGTGTGTGCATGTGTGTATTTGTTCCTTCTTTTCAGTTCAGCCTTAGGAATAGAGAAAGTTCAATGAATGTATCCTTGGGACATATTTGGTTTGTTGAGGGTAAGGTGAGGGTAACATCCCAGGAGCTGAGCTGACTCCTTTGTCTACTTGGAGTTGGTAATCTTTGGTCAGACTTTTCCTGAACAGAGGCCAGGATTTAATATTACTAAGCAGATTGGAGGCAGGAGGTTGTTGTTGACTTTCCAGAAATCATTGGCACAAATGCCTTTAGTGTCTTTAGCCTTTGGGGCTTCGTGAGGTTGCGGCATGATTGAGATAAGCATGGAAAATTCTGTTCCAAGATGTTTCCATGTCACTGGAGCTGCGAAGGGCAGACCCCATCCTGTCACTGAGGGTTGGAGAGCTGCAGGAGCTGTGAGACCTTCACTTAGCCCAGAGCCAGAGCCCTTGTTTGGTTTCCCACTTATAAAGGCTCTGTTTCCTCTTGCCTTGGGTTGTGGGATAATTGAGTGAAGGTGCAGTCTAGAATATACAAGTGGGAGACTCGCTGAATCCCTGATTGACCTGCAGTCATAACGATATGCTGGCCTGGTCTAATTGTTTGTTTGTTTGTTTTTTTATGGTGAATAATTCTATATCATGAAGCACTTTGGCCTTTATCCCTGCCCAGTCATTCTAAAATGACAGGGCACAGGTAGAGCATGGGGCCCCTCCTCTCCAGCATTGTCTGGGCCTCACACCTTCTCCCCACCCTGTCATAGTTGAGCCTGAGCCAGAGGACCATAGAGGGTCATGCACCCCCGCCAGGCCGTGCACAGTGTGGACGAGGATGGCAACTCCCAGTTTCCCAGCAGGCAGCCGCAGAGGCCTCCTCTCCTCTTGCCTCATTACTTTTCCCCACCCTTGATGGAAGGCAACTTGCAACTCCTTCCAAACTGAGGGACTGAGCTCAGCTGACATTTCAAGAGACTCAGGTTTCAGGCATTTGCTCCCTCAGGCTGGCCAGCTCCAGAAGGGTGGAGACAAAGCGGGAATGTTCAGACCCTGAGGAGATCAGGAGGGGGCCGTTAGGGGGACAGTGAGCACCTGGCACTTGGCCAGGGTCCTGCAGCGAGGTCCCCCAACAAGTTAACCAGGCGCCCTCATGCCTGTTGCTCAAGCTCCTGCAAAGGCACCAGAATGCTCTAGGTCAAGTCACTGCTGAGCACCTGGAGCCCAGGGCCTGGCCAAGGGACATAGCCAGGGCAGGGAGGGCTGGAGAACACCCATGGAGCTGCAAGAAGAGGTATAAGGAGTGGGGGAGCTGTGCCTAAGGTCTGCTGGTCTGTTCACCTTGGCCTGATTTTGTCTGCCCTCTTTCCTTCCATCCTCCAAATTCAGCCGCCTGAATTCCCCCATCCTCTCTCATCTCCCATCCCTCAGCCCCCAAAGCTTTCTTCTCAGGTGCATTTTGCATGAAAGCTTTCTAGGTTTAACCCTCCCAAAGGGTATGTCAAAGGAGAAGGTTAGCGGTCTGTATCTGCACAGTGGTTGTGCTGGCCTCTGGCCACGTGTGGCTATGAGCACTTAGGATGTATCTGATGAAAGTGAGAAAAAGCTTGATTTATTTTACTTCAATCAATTTCAATTTAAAAGCTGATAATTGGTTCAGGTTTTGGAAAACTTTTAAGCATGTTTGGAGCAACTCGGGCATGTGAATCGGCTTTTTCCACTGTAATTTTGTCAAACCTAAACACAGATCAAATATTTTCAATGAAAATTTAGCATCCGAATCGAGCTGTGCTGTTAATTTAAAATACACACTAGGTTTCAGAGACTTACTACAGAGAAGAATGAAACTATCTCATATCAAAATATTGATTACATGTTGAAGTCATAGTATTTTGGATCTACTGGGCTTTATAATATATTACTAAAATTGATGACACTATTTTTTTCCTTTTTGGGGTGTGTGGCTACCATAACTTTAAATTTTCACCTGTCTCGCATTGTATCGTCTTATATTCTATCCGACTACATGCTCTAGATTGTATATATAGCTGCATTTACATGAGGAGGTAATGGCCAACCTGAGGAAAGACTTGAGTCTCCCCTGCCAATCCATGGCTCTTGCCACCACATGCCCCTGATCATCAGCCCCAAAGAATCTTGAGTTCAGGGAATGGGGAGCAAGGGTATGAAAAGGGGGGCAGATGATTTCTGTTGCTCACTCCAACCTCGCCCCCTGCCGCCCCAGCCCCAGTGGGATGGGAGCAGGTGCAAAGGAATGAGAGTTGCACAGCCACTGTGGGGGTGCCTTGCTCCACCTGTCCTTACCTCTGAAGGATGTTAAAGGGGGCGAACTGAAAAATACCTGTGTTCTGACTGAAGAGACCATCAGAACCTGGACGGTTTATAATGTTTCTATTCTAAAGCTGGGCCCACTGTTTTATCACCTACTAGAGCAAAATTACCCTTGGACAGTTCATCTGTTTCCATCCTTGGGCAACTGCAGTGAAAACTGGAAGATTTCCTAAATAAACAAACAGTGATGGTGCCTGTTTGTAACCTCTACAGGATTGCCTCTTCCACCAAACCAGAATGTGAAATCTGGATTTAGATAAAAAATTGTATGGAAGATGATAGCATGTTTTGAAAAAAAAAAAATCCAAAATAAATAACAGGCAACCAAGAGAGGCTTCCAACATACTCTAAGTGCAATACCCAGTGAAGTAGAGAGACATAAGGCCCAGTCTTTATGTTCATGTCCTCTTAGTTAGGAATGCCTCCCTCTCTCCTTCCTTCTGTTCAAATTTGACTTCTTCTTTGAGGCCCAGCTCAGATACCCCCTTCTCTCTGAGCCTTTCCCTGATTATTCCAGATTTCCCAGCTCTGTTCGCTAAGCAGCTATGTGACTCCAGGGCTACACATACTATGGGCCTCCGTCCTCAGTAAAATGATTAAGTACATCAGTGTATTTTCCTTTGGAGCCAGGTGCTAAGACATTATAGACAAGTGACATTACTTACTCTGATCAGTTACCTGTCACCATAGACCGGGGACTACAAAGTGCTTTGCCAACAATAATGCTTGAACCTCACCTCCAAAAAAATCAGTCTGATGTGAAAAACATTTTATTTATAATTTCTCATATTTATAGTTTATGTCTTCATTACAATCATTCTTACAATAAATACAGAAGTGCTAAACAGACCATCATCATAGTGGCCTACGGTCCATCCGAGGCACAGGGACAGAGGGATGCTGTAGACCCTGGTGCTTCCCAGTGGTGCTCAGGAGGCCTTCAGAGAGTTTAGTGAAGGGGAAAAGAATTTAAGGTCTGAACTTGAAATGGGATTAATAGTCAATGCAGCAAAATCCTAGAATGTCTCTTAAGGAAACAGGTATAAATTTTTACTATTTTTACCAGATGATCCTAAAGAAACAGAACAAAGAGACTCAAACTCTCCCATTAGTAAGAAACAAAGAAGCCAGGGCCTTCCCTGTCCTTTTCCCACATGGGCTTTGTTTTTGTGATCTCTACCTATAGTGCACCCAGCACAGCACCTGGGCCTTCTACGGGGTGCGAGTGAGGCAGAGGAACTTCACATGCCACAGTGCTGGTTTCCTTCAGTGGTGACTGGTGTTGGTGGAATGAGTGAGAACCTGAGGAAAGGCTTCCCAGTTTCCAAGCTTGGTCCCCAGGAGCCCCATAATGATTAGCAAGGAAGTTGACAGTGTTGATTCTTGGAGCCTTCTGCCTGCCTCCCTAGCTTTGCTTTATCTCAGCCACAGGGCAGGAGAAAATGCCACTGTTTTCATGGCCTAGTCAATCTCCCTTTTTATGAACAGCCATTGTGCCAGCTACAGTGATCTCGTTGTTTTCTTGCAAAATTTGTCCATAAAAGGTAGAGAGATAGTCCCAGGACTCTGGATTTATGTTGGTTTCTGATTGGCAACTTTGGGCCAAGGCCAAGGAAGCATCACCTAATTCACAATGCTCTGTCATGAGGCTTGTCCCTGCTGTCATTTGATCAGCATCAGGCATGCTAATGGCAAGGTGAAGATGCCACCCCAGGCTCCGAGGCTGTCAAAGATCCTGTGCACACACATGTCTGAGTGTTCATTAGGTCTTCTGTAACTCAGTTTAGCAAACTAGCTACAAAGCCATGGGGCTTGCCACCACTACAAAAAGTCATGATGGTAGAGAAGGGAGAAGACTGTTCTCAGAGTGAGAGGGAGGAGTAGAAGGAAAAAGATGTTATAAAGAAACCTGTGCTCTGATAGGACATTCCATGCTGTCAGAATGAGACCAGGAATCGAAAGTTCTCTGTGAACTGCAAGGTGCCGGCCATGAGAAGTTGGTGGTGGAGGCTCCTTCTCAGTCATGGAACTAACTGGTCTCCAAGGGGCTCTTACATCTATTAAAGAGTTAAGTCTTCTCAGAAACTGTGGCTTGGGTAGAAGATCATGAAGCATCTTTGTAACATTCCATTATTATTGGTCCCTACATACCATGATGCCCCCACCCTGCACAGATAACTTCCTGCTTTCATAGCTTGAAAATAGATTTTAACCAAGCCATGACTCAACATCCTCCAAGTCAGGGAAATAGGTACATCCCAATTCTAGATTGGCAGTAGGGACACCACCGAAGTGGCCAAAATGAAATCTGGGCAAGAGAAAAAGCTCTTCAGTGATTTTGCTTCTGCGTATTTCCTCTAGATTCAAAAGCAGTTTGGGTCATCTCAGAACTCGTGTCTACTCTAGGAGAGAGAAAGTAACAACACTTTTCAAGGAATAGCCTAATTATTTATAAAGTCTGTGAAGTACAAAGCATAACTGCGCCGCTGACAGGAGGTTGGGCTTGGGCTTAATATTCTGTCCTCACACTTAAGACTTGACAACTTCTGACTCCAGTTCTGACTCCGAAGTGAGTGCCTCCAGACCTTATGTGTCTTCTCATTCTGTTTCTCCAGGCCCATTCAATGCGTTTGACCCAAAGCACAGGACTTTGGAAATGCCTCTACTGTGTTTCAAAGAATATCTTTTGTTTCCTTTTTGTCTCTGACGCCTTGACCCTTCCTGTATCATTCTTCCTCCCAGGTGTAAGGTCAGACCAAAAGTTTTGTCATAGCAGAAAGAAATCAGAGGAAGAAAACAGTCCCTTCCCTGAGGAAAGAAACTGAGTCTCAAAAGCAAAATCTAAGCAGATAGTACACATTCTGGTCTGAAAGCTTGGACAAGAGGCAGAATTTCCAGGATCCTTGAAACCACACTCAAGTGAATCCCTGGATGAAAGTGTTTTCTGACCAAACCAATCACAGCCCCCAGTGGGTGACTTGGTTTGTGGCCCCAGAATCCAGACAACCTCATGGTCTCAGACAGATGAAGCAGACAGCTCAGAGTTCCTGCCTCTTTGGCGAGTTCTTGCCATCCACAGATCATACTGGCAGTGGCTGTGGCATCAGGATGGCAGGGCACCCACCTAAAGGCCCCCCATGGGTCTGGGGCATTTGTGGGTTGAGCTTCAGAGAACCCTCAGGTATTTCAAATGTCTAGGGAGCCACAGTGTGTAGTGTCCAAAGCAAAGTCCTTCCTTGGATGTGCCTGGGAGGTCTGGGGCCTCAGGCATGGGCCTCAGTCTCCTTCTTGATGGCTGGTTTGTAAATGACTCCTTTGTTGTCACCTTTTTTGCTACTGGAACAAGAAGAACACACAAGTCTCAGTTAAAGAGAAGAGACAAGCAGAGAACAGCCTGACTCAGCTACGGAATGAGATGAATTTTAGGGGTCAGATTCTTCTTGTGGGGACCTTTCCCCTGTTCTGATGGTCTTGGGAGGAATGCCCCCAAAATAAAGTATTAACCAAAAAGGAACCTGTTGTTCATTTTCCAGTTGTTCTCTTATAACAGCTGATGATAGTAGACCGGCATTTTGAAGAAGGTCTCATTACCACCCCAACTTTAAACCTTTGATTCCATAACAGGATTCCTGGAAATTTTTTTTTATACATTATAGAAAAATAAATTGGTTTTAGAAAAACCAAACATGACAATAAAAACATGAGCAAAGGCCATTAATAGCTAATGGAAGTTCCATTACCGGTTCCAGGCCAAGGCAAAGCTCTACCCGGTCACCTCGCTCTTCACCCACAAGTGCCGGAAGGATGATATGGAGCTCAGTGACTTGCACGGGAAGTAATGGCCACTAGCCTCGCTTCCCCACCTGCCCACTCCCGCAGGGCTCCCACCGCCCCCAGCTCCTTGATGGGATTTTAAACTTCACCTGCTTTTAAATCTTTTGCTTTGCAGCCTCTCTTCTCCTTCCACCTTCCCTCCTCCCTTTTGTACCTTCCCATCCCACCCACCCTCCCAGCGACCCCTTCACCCCTCAGATTCCCAGGGCGACATGAAACATGTCTGATGGGCAGGACAGGTGCAAACTCCACTTGTGGAAGTAGGTAACCATGACAGTCTGATTTCTAATGTCTCGAAGCAAGGGAAGCGGGTGGTGTGCAGGCCTCCGGGCACGAGTCCCACTCCCTGAGGCTAAGTTTTCTTGGAGCAACCTGTTCATTTTGGTGGGTCGTTGTGTGTCTGAATCAGCCCTGTGCTCGAGCCCACCCGTGCTGTTGCGCCAGGCAGATCATTCTCCTTTTCCATTGGGCTGTGGGTGGGCACCCTGATACCTCTAGCAAGAGGTTGACCATCTACCTCACTCATGAGAGGCATCACGTGGACGTTACCTGGTCTCTAGCAAATAGCTGACCTGGCTCCGGCCTAAAATCTTCCTCCTGTCTCACTCAGCTCTCTCAGAGGGTTTGTTGGCCTGAGTAAACAAGCCGGTGTTTGAAAGGGAAAAAAAAAAAAAAAAAAAATTTCCCTTCATTTTTTTTTTTTGAATAAAAAAAAAAAAAAAAAAAAAAAACCAGATGTAAAGATGTTAGAAGGAAGACAGCCTTGCTGCTTATGTTTAGGCAAATGGGACCTCCCCATCCCCAAATCAAGAGACTTGTCTTAAGGTGTTAGCCACGGCGGCAGGCTGGTGGACACACCTCCATCTCTGAGCATAATGATCCAGTGTCTCATGCAAAGGAGGCTGGGGGCCATGGTGTTTAGGAAACAGCACTACTAGGGTAAGTGTTGGTACAGGTGCTGGGGGCTATTCATTCTGCAGACTGCCTTCCCAAACAGATCAGTCCTCATGGACAAATAAGCTACCCGAATGCCATTTTGAACCAAACCAGCTCACCTTTTCTTTCTTCTGAAAAGCCAAATGGACACTGCCAGGACAACACAGATGCCAAGAACGCCAGCCAGGACCGCTGAAAGGATAATGCCTGGGGAAGAGGCAGTGAACATGCATTACACTCCCCCTTCCTTTGCGTCCGTCTCATCCCATGGCACTTGGATGCGAAGTCAAGTGACAGCTGTGTAATCTGCCACAGAAGGATGTAATTTCCCCATTTCTGTTCTCAGGTTCTGGTCTTTGGCTTAGCAGAACTGGTTGGAGTACTTAGAGCCATTTTCAAACTGTAGTCATTCTCCAGCAAGTGTTCGCAAACTTGCACCAGGATCATCTGAAGAGCTTGTTTAAAATGTAGACTTTTTTGAGCCCAAGCATCACAGACTCATTCAGTCTAGAGCAGGGCCCAGGAATCTGCATTTTTACCAAACAGCTCTAGCTGATCCTGATGTACATGGTTCATGAACCATACTTGGGAGAAACCCTGGGCTATAGAATAAGAACTTACTCTGTCTTGGCTTGCTGGAGTTAAGGACCACTGGGAAGCCTCTATCGGCTTTGCTCCCAAGCTCCATTGCACAGTCCTAAGTAGTCCAAAACAACCAGGGGCCCACTGCCAAGATCACCTAGCCAGTCACCCAACCTCCACACTGGGCTTGGGCCTGTTAGGCTGCAGCTTCCCAGCATGGCCAACAGAGGTCTTGGTTAGGCTCACTGAATGTACACATGCTGTAGAGTGATTAGGTCTTTCATTATGGAAGCATTTGATTGGCAGTTCATCTTTGAATCATAGAGTGATTTGAAGGTAGGACCCACAGAAAGGAGAGGGCCAGGAGCCAGACTGACAGCACAGAGAAACAGGGAGGATGGGCTTAGAAGACTCACAGGCCCAGATCATACCAAGAATCACAGCAGTCACCCAGCTGCAGCATGCAAGGCCGGCAGGCCACATACCCAGACTCAGTCCTGCGTACGTAAGGTCTTGCACTTCAAAGGGGAGAGGAAAAGGTTGAAAATTAACCAAGTCAAACCATGGTGGATTTGCCCAGTGTGTTGAGCGAAGCCCCACCTTTTGTCTGGTTGGAAGTACAGGGCTTATGCAGATTTTCTGGGTGCCCCATGGTATAGAGGGAATTGTGCACCTTGGCAATTCACACTGTGATCTCCCTCTCCAGTTCTCCTTTATCACAGCAGTCTCTTTGCTAGGGCCAGACTTCAGTTTTTAGTACAACATGGCTAAAGTGGAAGATGAGGAAGGGTAAGGATCAGAGTCTACTTGGGCAGGCTACTGTGTGCTTCTCGGATCCCTACCCCTCTTCATCGGTAAGGAATCGGCCAGGTTCTGGCAGGCTGGGGCTGGCAGGGCTTAGTTGGAGCCTTCGCTAGACTTCTGCCCTATCCCTATCCAGTCTTGTTGTCGTGATGGTTCTGTTTTTGCTTTGGCCTCACCGGGCAAACTGGAGAAACCCCTCCGTACCCGCCTCCCTTCTCTGCTGTGTAGAACCCTGAGATTGTGGCTTCTCTCCGAGCATTATTATTGGGATGAGTTAGGAGTCCTCAGCGGGGCTGAAATAGTGCCCAGCTATCTGAGGTAAAATCCCATAGTCAGCTTCCTAGGCACCTCCCTGGGGGACGGTCATGGGTGAGCCCATCTTCTTGAGTAACACAGAGGAACCCAGTCATGAAGCCCCCCTGGGTTACCCCAGCATGCTTCTTCCAGGTTCTTAGAACTACTCCCCATTCTCCCAGTTAGGTCCTCCATCTAAAGAAAGGCTGTTACAGATCCCCTCTTGTCTGGTGGTTTTCTGACCTAGGAGAAACTTCTAATGTATGTGCATATGTAGTATGGGTGCTTATTCCAGTTCATGTTGGAAGCCAGAGTTGTGCAGGTAGTGGCCACCCAACCTGGTACTCCGGAGAGCCTGTGCCCACAGAGCCCACTGTGATGACTCAGACCCTGGGAGAGCCCTGACCAGTTGTGAGACGCCAGCAGAGAGCCAGGGACTCACACTTGGGGCATGTAACACCCTGGAGAACCAGACCAGAAACTGCAGGATGAGGTTTTGCTCACCCCCTTTTTCTGCTGTGTGGCCAGTTGATCCCCCTGGAGCCCTCAGCCCTGTGCCCTTTCCCTACTGTCCTCTTTCACAATCTCATACGGAGCGTGCAGCCTCCCTCATCTGAGGCTGGCCGCTAGGAGTCTCTGGTCTGGTTTCCGCAGGTGGTCCCAGGCTGTTGTAAGGAGAAGCAGAGCAGCTGTGGAGAGGAGCTATCCACAAAGAACAGGGTGGCCTGTTCTCTTGGCTCTTGCTGGCCACCATCAGCAGCCCCTGGCCTCCCAAGTGGCAGAGTGGCTCCCATGGCCTGATTCCCTGCCCCAGGTCTCTTCTTGTAACCTGAACACAAGGACAAGCGTGTGGCTTAGGGAGACACTCGGGATAGGAGTCTCCCCTGGGGAGAGCATCCGGTGTTTGTATAGCATATGCTGTGTTCTCTGCATAGCCCGTGGCCTCTGCACACTGTAATTTGGTATTTGGGGTGTTTTTTTTTAAGGTACCTAGAGGCAACCCAGGCTTCTAAGATCTTAAAAACAACAACCAAAACCCCACAACTAGTCGTGGTTTCTTTTCCAAGCCTTTTGATGAAATATACTTTTGTTCTTTGTTCCTAAAACTCCAGATGCTGGTGGTACCAGCTAGTTTTCGCCACATAAGACCAATGGTAAGGGTGCCTGGGTGGCTCAGTCGTTAAGCATCTGCCTTCAGCTCAGGTCATGATCCCAGGATCCTGGGATCGAGTCCCACATCGGGCTCCCTGCTCTGCGGGAAGCCTGCTTCTCCCTCTCCCACTCCCGCAGCTTGTTTTCCTGCTCTCACTATGTCTCTCTCTGTCAAATAAATAAATAAAATCTTTAAAAAAAAAAAAAAAAAGACCACTGGTAAGCCTAACCACTTAGCTAAGCCATCCAAACTGGACAGTTTCTAAGTCGTTTCTTTCACGGTCACCTCAAACCTCTGGAGAGCCACACAGGCCCCCAGACAGCTGAGCAGCCCCACTTCAGGCTGGAGGAAGTGCCCCCAGGGAGCTCAGGGAGCAGAGCCAACTCTCCAGAAGCAAGGCCCCCAGGGATGGGACTTTTCCCAAGAGCCCGTGGCCCAGGTTGGTGGCTCATCTGGAGGAAATCTGGCTGCCCTTGGCTGAATTAGGCCCTATAAACAACGGCCTAATTTAATCCAGGCTCTAAGCAGGGCTCCTGGCTCCTAGATGACTACTTGTGAGGGCCTAAGTTGCCTCTTTGTGGAAATAATGAAATAAGCAAGCAGCCACAAAGACAAGGAAAGCCCCAGAGCCTGGGACAGATGCTTTTCAGCCAAGAATTTGATACAGCAAGGACAAAGCACCTTGACTGAGCAAGTGAAGAGCATGAGCCACTATGGAAGATGAGTGGCAATGAGGGTGTCACCTCATCAGAATTCTCCCCCTAAAGAAGCCCAGGGCAGGACGATGTCGGGATGCTGCCCCCTGCGAGCTGAGATGGCACCAGCCATCAAGGAAGCAGGACTTCTCTGCAGAGAGCGATGCAGCCCACAGGGTTTGGGTCCCATTCTGCTAACTAACAGGAGAGGGAAAGGCAGGGAGACTTCGGGGGGGCACAGGAATAGGCGTTGGGGCAGCTGAAGCAGTAGATCCCAGAGAGAGAAGCCAAAGCCTGCATCACAGCAGAGCCTCTGGGGTGTTGTAGAGAATAGGCAACACGGATGATGGAGGGAGGGACACAGCCAGGGACATTCATTTGCAGATTAAAAAAAGAAATGGTTTGTTTCTAATCAGCAAATATGACAGGCAGTTCCCACTGAAGAACACTGAGAACGGGAGCGACAGAGAGAGGCTGACTGACAGCGATGGCCCACAAGAGCCAAGTATGAAAACACAGCGAAGGGGCTTGTGAGCTGGTTGGTAAGAGGGCACATGCCCCACAGACGTGGCAGAGCTATCTGCTCTCCATAAAGCGCTCCAGTACGGTTCAGGGTGAGCAAAGACAGGGCAGTCTGACACAGAGAAGGAAATCGCACAGATACAGAAGAACCTAACAGATCCCTGAAGACAGGCAAGCCGTTTGCCCCAGGGTCCTCGCTACCTGTTCTCGCTAGCTCAGGAGCTGCACCCTCACTGCTCTCTTGCGGGACCCGGGGGTGCCGGTTAACTGCTTCTGAGGTCTTCTGAAGCCTCAGATGCACACACACAACAGCCCAGCGGAAGGGACAAGCACACCGCATTTACACAGCTTGCAGCTTCTGGAACAATTCTAGCATTTTTTTTTTTAGGTCTATTTGCAATTCTACTTATTCAAACAGAAAATAATCCTTTTCCTTTCAAAATATTATTTTCAAATATGGACTGTTTTAGTAAGTGACATCTTACATAGTTACATGTATGGATGTACATATGTATACATCTTATGTATATGTTTATGCCTTTAGCAGTCTCCAGTCTTATAAAAGAAACAAGAAGAGTTTGGGTTTAGCAGCGATTTGATAGTTTAAATACATAAAATCCCCTTTTGGATGATAAAAGCTCTTATTATTCTGCTTAATACAAGTCATAGGCTGAAGTAACTAAGATGCTGGCCCCGTCTTTGACGAGGCTTTGGTAAGAAAAGCAAGGAAGCTGCCCTCGGTGACCACAGAATAGAACTATCTTTGGAGAACATACTTAACTGGGGAGCTTTTCTTATTGGCACTAGGGAATCCCAAAAAGAAATAATTTCTACAAATAAATCTGCCAAAGAGATACCACCAGATTACCCGAGCGAGCTGGTTTGCGACAACCATGATAGGGACTGAGGGCTTTGCCTTCCAGATTGCAGGATTGCGGGCCCAGAAAGCCACGTTGCTCTGAGGGGCCTGAATTCTGGAGCAGTAGGCGTGGGTTACTGAGCTCAGTACTAAGGCTTAGTACTCTCAGCTCCCTTCCATGGCCAGTCTCAGGCTGTCTGTGCTGAAGGAATGGTAGGTGGTGGGACTGGGGCCTTTAATTCCTTTCAGGCCAGAGCAACAGAAAAAGCCTGACAACTTCCCAGGGCAACTCCCTCTCGGGACTTCAAAACTTGACAGCCTTGACAGATCTTTAATGTTTCTTAGACAAATGGATTGATTTGAATGCCGCTGGCAAATGGAAAACAAAGCAAAATAGGACTTGAAACTAGAATGTAACAACTGGCCAGGCTTATGTTCAAATCATTCTGCAGAGAAGACCCTGGGGAGGGGAGGGGCAGGGAGACGGGGTGGGTTACATTCTTTCAAACTCGCAGTGAGCACCAGGCACAGTGCCTGCCACAAGAGTTAAGATCCCAACCATCCCTGTCTTAGGGGGCTGGTAGCGCGTGTGGATAATCTCGACATGCTTATTCTCTTCTGTACGCAGTAAGTCATTACCCTGTGGTATGCTAAGAACCGTCACAGAGATGAATGAGTTGTTCCAGCTGCACTGAAGGAAATTCTAAGTCACCTTCAGGAGAACAGGGAAGATTTCTGGAATGATATGATTAGAACTGGGTCTTGAAAGAATTTTTCAAGTGGGAGAGGTGAGGGGCATCCCAGGCGCAGGGAATCGCGTGTGCACGGGTGAAAGCAGTACCGTGCTAAGGGAGGCCCTACATGGTGTGGATGAATGCCGGGGTGGGGGGGGGGGGGGTGCAGAGTGCTGGGAAGACAGCTGGGGCCACCTCACCAAGGGGGGGCGTCCAGCTTGCTGACTGCCCCCCTGGTCTGCTCTGTGCCAGAGGCTTGCTCTTAGAAGCCAGAGAGCATCCACACTGGGGTTTTCTGTTCCCCATAGTGCCTGACTTGGGGTGTGCTCTGGAAACACATGGCCCATTACATTGCACTCGATGAAGGGACTAGGGACTTCTTAGCACATTTGATAATTGCTCCCGACTATTCAGCCCCCACCCCACGCCCATATCCAGGGGAATTTGAAGGTGGGAACTCCTCCGGTCTTTCATTTCGATACCTTGGTAGACTTGATGATACTTTCCATCTAATAGATTTTATTTAAAAATAAGAACTTTTAGAAACACAAGGTCAGTAACCACGAAGTATACATTCTAGTCTCAGAAAGTAGATAATTAGCCATCTTAGCTTTGTAAGATTTCTTTTCTCCTTTTTAAAGGTTTTATAAAACTACCCAGGTCCCGCAGAGTCAAGCAGATTCTAATTGTGCTACTCCACAGATGTACCGTGGGTGAAAGCCGCCCCCCCACCCCCCGTCTGCTGTCCCGCACTCCTAAGTGTGCCTCGGCTGGCTCCAGGCTCTGCGGTGGTGACATGCAGTTGCTCCGAGCAAGCCCACTACAGACATGATTATAGAAACTCTCTGGCTCCCCCTTGTCCCTCAGGTTTCCCTTGCCCTGGCATATTAAAAATAGGGCTAGGTAACATTAGCATTTCAGTTTGATAGGCTCTTCCTTTACGACCCGTCACCATCAGGACCCAGGGCTGGTATGTTTAGCTAGGAAGAGGTCAACTTGAAGGAACCAAGAATCAGGCCCCTGGTCTGTAAATCTGCCTCTGCCATCTTTCTCCTTCCTCCCAGAGGGATCTGACTTTTGTGAGGCCTGGTCTGCTCACAGGGTGTGTTCCCCTCTCTGGGATCCCTCCTTGAGGACAATGAGTTTTGTGTCCTCTCGTTAGCTCAAGTCTTCTATTTGTGCCCCTTGGAAGAGGCACTTTCTAAGAGCTAAAAAAAAGGTGCCTCACGTGAGTTTCGCCTCTCCACAAAGAGTGGGCATTTTAGCCAAAGGCAACAAGAAACAACCCACGTGAGAAAAAAAAAAATGGTACAAAAGCAAGGGAGAAAAATGATAAGGAGATTCTGAGGCAAGTTGCTGCCTCAGAAGCATCTGGACCCTTGATAAAGTGGTTTGTATAGTTCTCCTGAGGGTAGATAGTTCTCTCTCATCCGCTTCTCTTAGCCTTGGATGTACCCAGTTATATAAAAAGAAGGTGTATTCAAATTCTAAAGGAAGATGGGGAACAGGGTTTCTCTTGAGTTTGGTTGCTCTGCCTTAATAATCCAACAACTTTTTGGTTTCGGGGTAACCATCACCAGACTGAAAATGTCACGCTGTAGAGGCACCGGCGTTGCTCAGTCGGTTGAGCGTCCTACTCTTGATTTTGGTTCAGATCCTCATCTCTGGGTCGTAGGATCGAGCCCCATGTCGGGCTCCGCGCTCAGTGCAGAGTCTGCTTGTCTCTCTCCCTCTGCTCCCCCCGCCCCAGCTGTGCTCTTTCCTCCCTTTCTCTCTCTCTCAAATAAGTAAATAAAAAATTTTTTAAAAGGCAATAAAAAAAAAGAAAATGTCATGCTGTAACAGAATAAAGACCAGGGCATTTGACAGAAAACTCCAAAGTCCTCTGAGTGGAAAAAAAAAAAAAAAAATCAGTCTGAGCCTAGGAAAGTGTTTGTGTAATCCCTGGGCAGTCGTTCTCAATTTCGCCTCTCCTGCCCTGGAGACACTTGACAATGTCTGGAGACATTTTTGGCAGTCAGAATTGGGCGGATGTTACGGGCATCTAGTGGGGAGAGGCTAGGGATGCTGCTAATTCTACAATGTACAGGACAGCCCCCCAGTGAGAATAATCCAGCCCAGAATGTCAGTAGCACCAAGGCTGAGAAACCCTGAGCTAGGGCTAAATCGCAGTTAGTACAGACTACTTAAGTCTGTACTTCTTTTTTTTTTTTCCCCAGCATTTTATTATTTTTTATTTTATTTATTTATTTTTAATATTTTATTTATTTATTTGACAGAGAGAGACACAGCGAGAGCGGGAACACAAGCAGGGGGAGTGGGAGAGGGAGAAGCAGGCTCCCCGCTGAGCAGGGAGCCCGCTGTGGGGCTCGATCCCAGGACCCTGGGATCATGACCCGAGCCGAAGGCAGACGCTTAACTGACTGAGCCACCCAGGCGCCCCTATTTATTATTTTTAAAATTTTTTTGTTTAAATTCAATTTAGTTAACATATAGTATATTGTTAGTTTCGGGGGTAGAATCTAGTGATTCATCAGCTGCATATAACACCCAGTGCTCATTACATCAGGTGCCCTCCTTAATGCATCATCTAATTACCCCATCACCCACCCACCTCCTCTGCAGCAACACTCAGTTTATTTCCTAGAGTTAAGAGTCTCTTACGGTTTGCGTCCTTCTCTGTTTTTATTTTATTTTTCCTTCCTATGTTCATCTGTTTTGTTTCTTAAATTCCACATATGAGTGAAATCATATGGTATTTGTCTTTCTCTGACAGACTTATTTCTCTTAGCAAAATACTCTCGAGCTTCATCCACATCGTTGCAAATGTCAAGATTTCATTCTTTTTGAGGGCTACAGGACAGACTACTACCTCTTAAGGACAGAAACCAAGTTCTTCATTCCTTTTCTAAGCATAGTTGAGAAAAAGCATGGTCAAGCTAAATGATTCAGTCTCAGGTGTTCCAATTTGGCTAAACCTCAGAGCCTAATCTCAAAGTCCTTGCCCTTTCTCTCCTGGAGGATTTCCTTTACATTACTTTTCTCCTGGAAAAATATTCCAACTCCATAGTTCCTGTTAACTTCCAGAGAAGACCCTGAATCAATCAGACCCTAATTACAAGCATGCCTCAGAGGAAGAGTGTATAAATAGAGTCCAAATTGCTCAAGGTTCACACTGACAAACGGACTCACCCCATAAACCTGAAATGGCATGTTACAGTCTGAGGCCCCTCCAAGTGGGTGTGAGAGGGCCCTCATGAATGCAGGTGCCCCTGAGGGGTGAGATTTGGGGCTTCACTCCTTTGGGGCTGCCCTCCCCATTGCTCCTTGGGAAACAGCCCTTGTTAGCTGCCTGTGTCTTTGAGAAGTGAGCAGGAGGGGACAATTCTGGCCAAGTTTCTATAATCACCCTCCAAATGAACAGGTTTGCCTTGGACTGCCATGGTGTCTCACTCCAAGGGGAGAGCTGGGCCCAGCCTGGGCTCCTTGAAACAGCAGTTCTGGGTGAACCGTGCAGGAAAGGCAGTGGCAAACCTGCGTTTGGGCTTTGATCCTGATGTCCTAAGCTTGGAGTTAGTCTCCAGGCTTCTGCTGAGGGGCCCCTCAAGCTCCCCAGCTAGACTAGGAGAGTCTAGTGAAGCGCTCTGCTGCAGGCCTGACTACACTGCCCATTCCATGAGTGCCAACTGAGAGCCGAGCCAGTCTAAGAAGATGGCTAATTATTCCCAATGCCACAGTCCACTGTTACAAGTGGAGGTTACTTTTGGATGTCAGACTCAAGTTCCTGCATGGTTTCTTCTGATCCTCTGTAACTGTCCTCAAACACTGTCCCTGCAACGTAAAGTGCGGATGGACAGTCGTTAGTGTCCGCTTAGAATCATATAACGTGTTGGCACTGAAAGCATGTTAGCTCACCTAGCCCAGCCTAATATTTTATGGCTGAAGAAACCAAGGCCAAAGAAGGGACATTGATTTGCTTACATCAGACAGCCAGGAGGAAACAAACTGAGGCCTCCAGCCTAGGTCTTCTGACTATACAGGGAGTATTTATCACCGTATCCCCTGTGACTTGTGTAGACCAGCCCAGAGAGGAGATCTGATTACTATCTTGGAATCACAAGCAAAATTCAACCTTATCTATGTGGGCCCAGTCCTTTAATGTCCAGGTAGCGTTTTTATGTTTTTTTTTTAATTTTATTGAAGAGTTGAAGTATTTTCCATTTAACCCTTGACTACTCTCCATTTTGAAGAACAGGAAAAGAGAAATTGATATCCAAAAGAGATCACAAAGGGATAATTCTGTACATTTGAGGCATTTCCTAGAAGAGAAGTTGACAGTCATCATCATATACATTCTCAATTTTTAGGAAGGGTCAATGTTCACAGATTGAGTTTTCAGACCAGGAAACTGAGGAAAAGAGAGAAATTACCTTAACCAGTGGTATCTGGAGAGGAGAGCACAAAAGACAAATTCTTGGGCAGTTCTTGATTCCGTAAGTGACAGAAGAACTTAATTCTGACCATATATGTATGGGTCTGTTCAGAAGGGCATGTTTCTAAAGCTTGCTGGCAAGGGCCCTGAAATACAGTCCTCCTATGTTTAACTAAGCTTGGTCAGTGGTAGTTCTAATCTCACACAGTAAGAAAGGAACAACAACAAAGGTACACCAGGTGAGACCAGGAGAGCTGATTCTCGGATAGTGGGTCAGTGGGGTCATCTCTGGATACGATCACCTGGCCTGGTTCAGTCACAAGTGATAGAAGGGGATAAAGTAGAACTTTCACAGACCTACCCTGCTTCTTTCTGGCCGCTTGCCACTCCCTTATCGAGAGTGGGTCAAGAATCTACAGTGAGAAAGTGACCTCGGAGGTTCAAAGAAGGGTGTGGACCACAAGAGGGCTCCCTTACCTGTTTCCCTGAACCCCTGGCTTCCAACAGTATCAACATAGGTATTGAACAAATAAAGATGCTCAATGTCCTTCTGGGGAGTTATGGTTACAGATTTAAAAGGAAGAACTGAGCTTTCATAGCCTTAAGACTAAACCAAACTTCACGCTTCGTTCAGTACAGTTCCTGTGTGCCCGTGCTTAAGGAGATGAAACAAAAGAGCCGCGAGCGCAGACGCTTTCTTGCCTGATGGGTCCTGCCATATTAGACCATGAGCTGCTGTGGCTACAAATGTGGATTATGCCCACTCTCTGAAGCCTTACAAGGCACCTTCCCTGCACGTTGGTGATGCTATGCATCACCTGGCAAGGCTGAAGATGGGCCTTGATGCCAAGAAAGCCTAGGGTAAGAAGTTAGGAGTTTGATCTCATGAAAACAGTCCTATCCTGTGTCTTAGGAGAAGGGTAGTTCTCCAGAGCAGAGAGGTCCCCCAGAGCATCCTCTCTTCCCATCTGTGGGAGACTCCCAGATTTAATGAAGGCTCTGGTCCAGGCGCCTAGAGGCCCTGGTTAGTGTTTCCCCGCAAAGGCTCAGGGAAGTCAAGAGCAGTGAAGGGTGACCTCAGTAAACCCACACACAGTATCTTCTTACACATCCTGGTTCCCTGGGCAGCCAGAGTGCTCCTAACCCACCTCCTAACGGCATCAGTGACAAAGCCCGAGGGCAGGGCACCCAACTTCATATTCAGTGGGTGTCTTGGCACCATACTCCCCCCACAACACCGCATCTTCTCACCTTGCCGGAAAGAGATGTACACCTGCCTCTCCTCAAACTCCTGGACCTGCCGGAAGTTGTTGACCATTTCTCTGGGGGATGGGTCATCCACGTATGTGTAGTACAGAGCCGTCTCCAAAGCCAGCAGCTGCAAGGGGAGCAGCAGAAACATACCCCATGGGCAGAGTGATGCTCTCTTGCCTGACCTCACTGGGGAAGAGACCTCTGGGGCATGGCAGGAGGCACATCAGAAAGCCATGGGAAAGCCAGAACACTGCTCCCCTCCCCTGCTGGTGTCTGGTCGACTGGGCACCGGGTGAGCTGGTCTGTCCCCTCCTCCCAAGGCTTGGAGGGAAGTTAGTGCTGTTAGCTGCTGGGTGGTGGAGGGACTCCTCGGCCTCTCACGGACACGGCATTCCTCTCCTGGGCCCGATTTGGAACCCAGCTCTAAATTAGAGGGGCCCAAGGCTTCTTCTGATGATCTTATCAAAAGGAACAAAAAGGAGGAGGCAAGAGTTTCACAGATCCTCTGACAACTGGTTCCACAGAATTTTCATACACCCACATAGATTATATAATCGGTTTCCAAGGTGGTTTCTAGGTTAGGGTATTACTGCTTCCCCACACATTTCATCTCTTGATTCATCACTTTATTCCTGTCCGCCTACCTGCTGCCATTTATCTACATTACTCAGATCGGTAGCTCATAGTAAAAAGAAGGAGCAACAGTGAGGGCCCTCCTGGACGCGGGAAGAGGGGCCAGGGGCGGGGTGGGCCAGGAGCCCGTGTGTGGCACTGCCCTGGCCATGTCTCCTGGACAGCCAGTTTTCTTCTTGATGAATTTCTGGGGAGCGGAGGGATGGGCAGTGACCAGGAACTCCAGTGTGACTTTGGGGCTTAGCTTTGTGGCCAATCAGCGGGCAATCCCACAAGCTCCCTCATCTGTCTACCCCTCACTTTCATCACCTGTAAGATGAGAGGGTCGGAGATGATTGCTGAGGATTCTGTGCCCCCGGTTTTGCACTAGACCGTGAGCTGCTTGAGGGCAGAGACCGCCGCTTACTCACTGCTGCAATCCCAGCCCTCTAGTTTGTTACACTAACTGGCTCCATCTTTATTCCGCCCTGTAAAGGAACCGTGCTCTCTCCCGTCACAGAGGAAACACCATCCAGGCCCTGAGGGAAATACTAGGAAATGCAGCTTAACAACTTGTTTGTAAGGAACTGTGGAGACAGGTTCATTTTCTCAGCTTAACTCAGTAACTCCACTTCTGAAGCTCAGCCTGTAATTTCTGCCGTGCTTCCAGGCACCTGCGATATTTGAAGAGGTTTGGCTTAGCTGTCAATGAAACTCTAAGTGAGGAAACCAAGTTGGTGATTATGAGCTGGGTGACGGCAGGGACCGAGGTGCCACGTGGTCTCTGACTCAGAAGGGCACAACAGTTACCTGCTCCTGGGAAATCTGCACAGGGTTCCGGAAAACCGTCCAGAGCACGGTGGGGTGGCAAGGAGGTGTGGTCAGGGACCCTTTGTAGCGATAGTACTCATCAGGCCTCTCAGGAAGCAGCTCTTCAATGCTGAAACCTGGAATGAGCACTTCTTGGCCTGGAGAGACATGGTGGAGAAATGGTGTCAGGCTTTCTCCCCGTGGCAGAGGTGCTGCTGGGCCTATGACTGAGCCTAGAATATGAAACTGCCCCCTGCATTCATTTTTCTTCAGGTCACATGGGAGTGACTACCTCCTTCTCTAAAAGAGGGTGAATATGCATCCAAGGACCCCTTACCTTTGTATCTTACATCTTGAAGGTTTCTGAAGATCTTGTCATAAGATGGATTGAAGGAGCCCATCTGCAACAGAGACGGGGCAGGTTGAACTGGGACGGAATTCTGTCAGCTGAGCCTTGTTTGACCTTTGCTCACAGAAGGGCTCATCTAGGGGTATACAGCTGCCATTGCCAAGATCCTCCCTGGAGGATGCACTTTACCAGGACAATTGTGAAAGACCCCTGGGCTGTTAGGGATTTGGGGTGATGGTCCTGTCCTCTTGCATCTCAGGATGCAAGGTGCTGAGCAATCAAGGCACTGGGGCCTGCATGTTCCAGGGCAAGGAATAGAGCTTGTGCTCCTGATTATCAGGCTGTGAGCCTGAAAGCCACAACTAGCGTGTTCTTTAACCAGAACTTAAGGGAGCTTGAGTTCACGCAAGCCAAGTCAGGCAAGTAAGCATGTTGATGAGAAACGAGGTACATGTTGTCTTATTAGGGAAAAACATGCAAGCAAATCAGGAAACATTCCCATTTTCTGGGAATTAAGGAAAGAATGGAACTTGGATATCAGGAGTTGTGTAAGGGATTGAGGCAGCACTGAATGATCGCCATCCCCCAACTCCCTTTAGACAAGTCCTATCCAGCTGGGCTATTCTGAGCTTTGTGCAACTGGGGCTCATTTTTTCCAGTGTTCCAAAGGACATGCCCATTTCTGCTACCCAGCTAAGTGCTGCCTCCAGGCCAAAAGAGAAGGTACCCTATGGGGGAATACCTCAATCTCTAGAGGCAGGACACAGCCAAAATGACAGCGAGCCCCACAACATCCAACAGACAGGTACTCATGGACCAAATGCCGAGTCTGATACCATCCTGGCTTCCAATTTTTTAAAACCCCTCTAACCATCTCTTACCTCTATGAGAATAGCTAGGACGGCAAGGCCCTCTGACTTGTTACTGGCGGAGCTGGCGTTGGGGTACAGGTCCGAGTTATAGTGGACGATATGCAGCTGCAGTGGGAGAAAAGCCGCTCACAGGAGATGGACGACTCATGGGAACCCTTGGCTTTCGCAGGAGACTCAAAGCCGGTGGGGAGGACAGAACCCCTCTACCCCCACCCCAGGTAGATTAGGCCTCTCAGACCCTTTCCTTCATGGCCTCCCCAGCTTTCCCTTCTCCCTCATTCCTCCAGACCGAAAACTCGACCAGGGCAGACTGTCCATCTTACTCACTCGTTGTATTCGTGTCTGATATGGTGCTTGGAAGGAACCAGGTATACAATAGATATTGAATGAAGGAATGAATGAATGGGTTCTTATACTAGCTACAAAAAAAGCTTGGGTACTTTGGAGCACTTTTCTCTTCTGATTTTTTCTTCTTTTTCTTTTTCTTTCTTTCTTTCTTTCTCTCTCTCTCTCTCTCTCTCTCTTTCTTTCTTTCTTTCTTTCTCTTTCTCTTCTGATTCTTTCTTTTCTCTTCTGATTCTTCCTTCCTTCCTTCTTCCTCCCTTCCTTCCTTCCTTTGTTTCTTTTTTCTCTCTCTCTCTCTCTCTTTTTTTTTTAGAGCCAGAGAAAGATGGGGGGGAGGGGCAAAGGGAGAGGGAAAGAGAGAATCTTAAGCAGGCTCCACGCCCAGCGCAGAGCCAGATGCAAGGCTCAATCTCACGACCCTGAGGTCATGACCTGAGCCAAAATCAAGAGTCAGACTTCAACTGACTGAGCCACCCAGGCGCCCTGCTCTGATTTTGTCTACTTATTCTGGAGCCTAGGGGAAAATGGCCTCATTGTAGCTTGTCCAGCCTCAGCCTGGCCACTCTGCATTTGATCTGAAGTAGTAGGGGCTGAGGCAGGAAACCTCCAGTGGTAACTTAATTGCGACTGTATCCCCAGTAGGACACATATTTATCCCTCAGGTGGAAAAAAATTACAGCATGGCTCTTGTACAGATTTAATCAGCCATATTTTAAGATAGCAGAAAACAAGAATGTTACTCCCTGAATGTAGATTCTTACCTTTACAAAATAAAATTCTAAGCTCATTTTTTTTCAAAGCAGGAATTACTTGTCATTATTAAAGTGAGGAAAAGAGAACTTGCTGAGAAATCTTGGATTTAAAAAGTCTGAGTATTAAGACATTGTTATGACAAAATCAAATTCTGACAATGTTTAACCTAATTTTTAATCCAAAAGATGGTGTCACCTGTCCTCCAAAAACTTATTTTAGTAGCGGGCACCTGGGTGGCTCAGTCGTTAAGCGTCTGCCTTCGGCTCAGGTCATGATCCCAGGGTCCTGGGATCGAGTCCCACATCAGGCTCCCTGCTCAGCAGGAAGCCTGCTTCTCCCTCTCCCACTCCCCCTGCTTGTGTTTCTGCTCTCGCTGTCTCTCTCTGTCCAATAAATAAATAAAATCTTTAAAAAAAAAAACAACTTATTTTAGTAGCTAGGTCTATATACATGATACACATTTTTGTTGATTCTTTTTCTCTTGGGACTATAACACATTGAGATTTTCTCTCTTCCTTTTCTTCATCTCTTTTTCTGTCTTACGTGGTTGTAAATAGAATTCAAGCATATTTTACTGAATACAGCTCAGTATTCCTCACATTTCAAGTGACCCTTTCTAATTTTTAAAAACTATACAAAATTATTTCTTCTTTTAAGTAGTCCTCTATTAAAGATTTCTTAGGAGTTCCTATTTCACCATCTTTCTGTGTGAAGGATATAGCCTGTTGGATATAGGATATAGGATATTGCCCTATACTGTGTTACCGTGGCCCAGCTTTGAGAAATGGAGACTTCTATAAGGTGAAACCCCTGAAGGTCCTAGATCCTTAGTTCTTGTTAGAGCTGCCCTTTGAGCTCGTGGTCTGTTTCACCACTTTTCTTACTGTGTTCAGATTAAATCAAGAGGAGGTGAAGACATACAGACAGAGGAGAATTCCCTGCTGAGTTTAAGAGAGTCTTCTTTATAGGACTCAATTCAGAAGAACTGCTACACTTTCAAGGACCCTCCATAGAGAATCTGCCACTTTTGGGTCACCTTGATATATTTTCACTATTATAGACATGTATGCTCCATCTTCACCAGGCCCTTGGTGACAATGTGGCTTAAGAGCAGAAAACAGAATAACTAGAAATATTTTCCAATGCTCAAACTCTCCCAGCCTACACCCTAGCTCCTTCTTTATTCCCCATGGGTAAGTAGAAGCCTCCACATTGCAATTAGCCTGAGAGAAATTGCAGTCCTGGAGGTTCAGAGATGGGCCTGGTTTGAAGTACGTGCACCTCCAAGACTGCCATCCTATTGGGCCAGAATTATAGCCCCTCCGCACTTGTAACTTGACCTGTAATTAGCCTGAGACATTAAGCAGTTTAGCAGTTAAGAAGAGAGGAGAATGGTCATGTCATTATTTACCTGGCTGATCAGTAGCATTTACCTCCTTGTATTTATTGCCCTGTAAATGTTCAGAACCACACCCCCAAGTTCTATCCCATGGGAGTTCTGAAATGGAGCAACTCGAGCACCCCCATGTCCCCCCTGCACACCTGTGGGGCAGGCACAATGCTCCACTTCCTCCTGGTTTCTTGTGGCCTTTTCGGTTAGTGCCTCAGAGCGACATAACACAGTGCTGTGCTAACATCCCAAACTGTCCTCAACGAGTCTCTCACTGCCCTGATGTCCTGTGTATTGGAATGCCAGTCATCCCTAGGCTTGTGGCCAAGTAGAAGAGTAACCCTGGGTCCTAAGGTTCCAAGCATGTGAAGAAAGACTGAGAAGTTTGGGGGAGCAATTAGCCCAGTATGATTCAGCAGTGGGATACACACAAAATATTATATAGAATGGGCTTCCTGAAGCACATCCTCAGATCCTCAGATCCCAACTCAAGTCTAGGGTAAGAAGCTGCCCCAATTGATGATATCTTGAGATCTCTAAGCTCTATAACACTGATCAAACCCTTATAGCCAGGGTTATCCTCTGTTTTTCCATTGACTGCTATACCTCACACTTCTAATAGGTTTTGGCCTTTGGCCATAGGTGGCTGGCTCCGTTGTATTGGGGTACATAGATGCCGTAGTCAAGATGTTATTATGTGCCGGGGATGACCTGCGTCGGCCGGACAAGCTGGTGGGATCTTGATCTGTGCAAGCAGAGGGGTGAGGTCTAGAAAAGGGGCATGTGCATCCCTCTGCCCCCTCCCCTCCCCGGGAGCACTGCCTTCTGAGCAGCATCGTTCAGTAAATGACAGAGAGACAAACTCCGCATGTTCAGGAGAGGAAGGGGACCAGGACACCGCAGACGAGCTGCAGGCTGGCTGGAGTGGCTCTACCTAGCGCCAGGGGTGGGAGTGGGAAGACTGAAGGCAGCTCTTGCTCGTGCTCCGATCTTACTTGTCCACCAGCCAGGTGGAAGGGTGCCAGACCACCCACCGCCAGGCAGCCTCTGCCAGCCCTGCGGCCCCACTCACCTCCGCGGCAAAGTGCTTCCCTCCGACGGTGTGCTCGGAGCCGTGCGGGTCATTCTGGTTCCCCCAGTGCAGGTGCAGCTGTGTGGCGGTGTAGCGGGACCGGAGGCCCTGGAGGTGCATGTCCGGGGTCAGGTTCAGCCTCACTGTGGGGAGTGGAGCCTTCAGAGCCCTGGCCTGCTGAGCACTGCCTGAGAGCAGTTAGGGAGGCAACACCTGCCCGGGCCCAGACAGGAGGCAGGTGGATACAGCAAGCAGAGAGACACCACAGCCTGAGGGTCAGAAACCTGGGCTCTTCTGAGAACGGCCCCATTTCCCTAAAGCAATTCTAGCAGCACCAGCACCTTCTCGGCTCCCCTGGGAAAAGGACAGCAGGAGCACGAATACTAGACCAACGGGTGGTTGTTTGGTTTACATCCCCATGTGTTACACACCCAGCTAGGAAGATAGAACTGTTAATGAAGTATCCGCCAAGCTGTAGAATAATATAACAATAACAATAAAAATTACTATTTATGAAGCATCTACTGTATTACAGATCCCAACATACGTAATCTCTAGTCTTCACGGTACCCATCAATATGCCCATTTTCCAGACAAAAGCTCAAGGAGGTTAATATTCTTACCCAGAGTGTCATGACTCCTAAGGAGTCAAGCCAGGATTCAGGTCCAGGTTTGTCTGACTCCAAAGCCTGGGGGACCCCACAATGAATCACGTGGCTCCTGGAATATTTGAGTCAAGAGGCCAACGGGCTCAGATGTACCCTCCCCCTTCCCAAGAGATGTGCTTCTTCTGAGAGGTGCTGCCCGGCAGAGCTGCCTCCAGCATCCCCTGAATGAGTGGTCCAGGCATCCCTGGGCTCTCCCCCACGCCCTGCCCCTGCCCCTTCTGGGTATTTCACTGGGGGCCCCTCCCTGCCAGATGGAAGAGAGCAGGCCAAGGAGCTGAGGGATGCTCAGACATCCCCTTGCAGACCTTAGAGGTATCTCTCTCACCTGAATGGCCATCGTTGATCAGGATAAACTGCTCGTTGGCAGAAACATTGTAGCCTTGGAACCCCAGGGGCACAAGGCTGGCGTCGTACTGGAGGATGTCACTGTGCAGGTCTATTGGGGACTGCAGCACACCCCCACATGATGGGTACTTCTTGGACCAGCTCTTCTCCCCATCGGGACCTGGAAGAGGAGATTCAAGCCCAAAGTTTAGTCAGTTTTCCACAAACGTTCTTTCCTCACTCTCTAATCCTGTGTTCAATACAGTCACTCCTTTCCTCCTCTTCGTCCCCACAGGGATATTTTTCAAGACCCAGAGATCTCAGCCTACCGCTCGCTTGCTCTTAAAGTGATGTGGGGAACGAAGGACTAAAGCAGCCCCATGCCAAGGACTGAGGCCCACCAAGCTCCGTTTGAATTTTACATTGTCTATATTTTGACGCAGTACACATCCTCTCCACGTGAAGACCTACTGATTTTCAGCAATTTTGCATCGGTTTATGGAGCACCTATTATGAGCAGGAATTACTCAGGGTCTCGGGTCCGCCGGGTTGAACACAACAACAGGGCCCCTGCTTGCCCAAACTTGCATCCTTTGGGATACTTCAGGCTGGAAAAATTGGTGTGGGACTGACCACAGCTCCAGATAGGTCTTTGGGGCTGGTGGAGGTATGACCTTCCTAATAGGAAACCCTTGGGGACACTGACTCTTGATACCCACATCTAGAGCAAATATAAAACCCAATCTGATAAGGATGCTTGAAAAATATCAAGTAATTATATGCCTGGAATCACAGAGCTCAGTGCAAAGTTTATACTGGGAGAGTGTGACAATACTACAAACTAATGCCAAACTACCAGTGAGCAGGAAGAGACTTAAAAAATAAATCCTCCAGGGCTCAGGCTTCTTGCTAACTACCGGGTAATTGTCCTTCCTCTGGAAATGGCAATAAACCCTCCAATCCCATGTTCAGATAAACTTTCTTACTCCCACAGGAAAAAAAAAAAAAAAATCTTTAAAGAATGTAAAGCTGTGTTTAAAAGATTATCTCCCTGTGGTAATTAAATGGATTTTCAGGCGGAGGTTTCCCCAGAAAAGCAAGTAATTGGCATGTCATGGCTCGTTAGGGTGGAACCATGGTGCTCTGTGGGCTCTCTGTGAGTTGGGACCCAAGCTTTGCCATCTGGGGTCCATTCATCAGTATTTCAGCACGAGGAATGAAAGTAATTGGAGCAGAGGGGAAGGGAAAGGAACACCACTTCTTCCGGGAACCTGTCCATAGACAACAGCACTATTTCACAAGAGTGGACGTGTGTACACTGGCCTCACAGAATCCCGGCTCCCTACCCCTTGTTCTCTAACCAGGCGACTTCATCTGAGAGTAAGGAGAGTCGGAAGAAAAACTTGCTATGAGGAGTTGATCCAAGGTCTGGACATACACGGTAGAACCCTACTAATTTTTCAGGCTGTCAACCTTTGGATATACCTTCTTGGAAATGTTAGAGCTTGAAGGGATTTCAAAATTTCCTGTCCAACCTTTCAATGGACACCAGTTTTTCTCACTTGCGCATGTTAGAGTCTTCACTGAGCTATATTTTAATTTTCAAGATCTCAGAGCCCTGGACTCAAAGCAACTCAAGCCCACCAAGATGGCAGAGGGAGAGGGTGGCTAGAGGACACCAAGATAAGACCATTACTCAGCGGAGGACAAAACCAAATTCCTTAGGGACAGCAGGAAGCAGAGATGGCGCAATCGTGAGGTAGTATGCAAACCCTCAGGTCAAGAAGAGGCACAGCTCTGGGGTGGCAAGCCTTCTACAGTGAGGCTGCCAGCCTTTTTGTTGCTCCCAATGACGTTTGGACCCACGGCCAGGGTGGCAGAAGCTGCCGGCCAGGCACAAAAGGAAAAACCCCGTGAGTGAAGAGGTACAGCAATGAGATGATGATTTCTCCTTGGACACATGACTAAAGGGAACTGGGTTAGAAGGACTTTCTCTTCCCAAAACAGAGGTTCCAAAAGGTTCCATGAAGAGGGCATTCTAGTGCTAACTAAACTAAGAACTCCCTGGGGACAGGAGCACCTCACTGTGACCACTGTGAACTCATGTGGTGATTAGGGTCACACACATAACAGGCCTTTGGTAAACAGTTTCCCCAAGAATAAAAGACCCCAAAGAACAGAGAGCTTGGGAAAGGTCATCAGGAGGAATTTTTCTTTTTCATTGTGCCCTAGATACTCTTTATTGGAACTGACACTGGATTAGGTATTTGGGGGCAAGAAAGGCTAGGGATATAAAAGGCAACAGAGTCGGTGTTGGCAAAAGCTTCTTCGGAAAGAGAAGCGGCTATGTTGGATGAGAAGAGTCCAGAAAACAAGATTTCAGTGCCAGCTGTCCCACCACCTCAGTGAGTGGACCCTGAGCAAGTCACATTCCCTGCCTGAGTCTCCTTTACCCTTCATACAAATGAGAGATTTGAACACTGTGTTCTGGAAGTTCCGTTCTGGCTCTCAGCTCCGAGATGCATGGACATTACTAGGACTAAGCGCCTCTACCCTCTGTATCAGGCAAGTTTGAACGGGTTGGAGAGAGCCGCTCATGCCAAGCAGCTAGCTCCCGGGTGTGTGACAAGGTGCCTGGTGGGAAGCGACTGTGGGACTGAGAACGCAGGGCACTGCTGCTCCCGGGGAGGGCGAGCCCCCGGCCTCAGGTACCTGCCGCGGAGTGAGCTGCCATCCCCGCCTGTCTTTGAGCACCAGCCACAGCCCCTTAGGGGCAACAGGGTCTAAAAAGCGTTTTCTACTCCTGCTTTATTATTATTATTTGTAGTAGTTTTGATCCTTACAACTCTATAGGATCAGCAAGGCAAAAACTGTACCATGTTATAGATGAAGAATTGAGATTAAATGATTTGCCCTAATTAGACCTTGGCTTAGTTACAGAGTTATCTTGCCTGGGTCACAGAACCTCCATGCCCTCCTGTTTTAGTATTTATCCAGGAGATTTGGGGCATGCCTGTTTCCTCCCTCTCCCGTGCTCTTCAGGAAGGCAAGGGCCATGTCACGTTCGTCCCTGCCTCTCCCATAATGCCTGGCACAGAGCAGGCCCTCACCTGTTTGCGGAGCTGCATTCTGATGCTAATTTTGTGCTTGTCCTCTCCAGGGAAGCATGCCCCTCTATTAATCCCCCTAGCTTCCCTACCACCCTGTATCATTTTTTTCCCATCAAAAAAGAAAAGAAAAATTAGGTCACTTACTCAGGTTCAAAATTTACCTTTCTAGCTTCCTAGTTTACCTGCATGAGGATGTGTTCTGTTTGGGAGCACTCAGTGAGAAAGAAATCTGCTTTGCTGCGCTGTGGCCTGGGAGATGGCCTGCCAAGTACGGGGCTTCACAGCAGTTCATAGGATCCCCCACCAGCACGGGATGGCCAGTGTCCCCTTCCTGCACGGCTGGGGACCTTGGCAGAGCAGCCTCCCACCTTCGTGGCTTGTGAGTGCGAGGGGTGTGCGGTGCCGTGTGGGTGGGCACCAGGGAACCAGTATTGGGGTGTTGTCAGTAGACCCCTTTTGACCCCCCACCCCTGGCCTCCGCCTGGGGGATGTGTGACTTGTCGCTGAAGTAATGCTGGCCTTTTGCAGGCAGCCCAGACTGTGGCTTTTCAACTTGGTCTCAGCTTCCACATTCATGCCAAGCGCCCTGGTGCCAGGAAACCTCACTTGGGACTAACTCTTCCAAAAGAGGCGTTTATTTCCAGCTACCATAAAAACTCCACTTTTCTCAGTTTTGACTTTGCCTTTCCAGTTAATTGGATTCCTCACATGATCCTGATAAAGGAGATCATGTGTATCTCCCAGTTTGTTTTTCCAAACAAAGTCAAAGCATTATTTCTTTCCAGCTCATGTTTTTCTGTTCTGAAATGTGACAGGAGATTAACATGGCACAGCTCAAAATGCCTCTTGTGATTTCTGATTGGGAGTTATGAGGCCCAGGGAACAAGATCTGCATTACCCAAGGACCAGAATTTTTGTCATGGAAAATTTCAAATACATACAACAGCAGAGAGAAGAGCAAAATGAACCTCCATGTCCCCCAGCTTCGACAATTAACCATTGGCAAAAACAAATCAGCCTCATCTGTACCGCACCCACTCTCCCCTATCCCTGGATAATTCTGAAAGAAACCCAAATCATTTTCATCTGTACATACTTCAGTATGTGCCTCTAAAACATAAGGGCCACGATATCATTACCACACTTAAAAAGTTAACATTTAATTCCTTATCAAATCTCATAAGAATTCAGTTTTCTAATTATCTCATCACTTTGTAATGGTTTATTTGTAAGCTTCAGGATTCAAGTCAGGTCCATATATTGCAGTTAGTTGATGTATTCTGGCCTAGATCTCAATTTGATGGTGTGATGCCTCATCAGAGAACCACTGGCCCCACTTCTTCCAAGGCTCAAAATCCCAGAGCCAGGTTGGCTCTGTCCATCCTTTGCCCTCAGTCGGTCATGGAGTCGCACGTTTCTGTTACCACCACCACCTCTACCACCCCAGGACTAGCCCTCATCATGTCACACTGCACAGGCTTCCTGCAGGGTCCCTGCCTCAGCCTTTCCTGTTGGCTGCCAGCCTCCTTTCTTGTGACCAAGTTTAACCAGACATAGCCCCTCCCTGTCTCCAGAGCGTGCCCGCCCCACCCAACAAAGCAGAGCAGAGCGTAGCCATCTTTCACGGCTCAGCCGAAACACCTCAGCCTGCCAAGGCCTTCAGTGGCCCTCAGACCCTTCCCGGTCAGCCCCCATGGTCGGGCCGGCATCCCCATCCTCAGAACAAGTTATGAACTCGAACTTCACAGACGTTCTTATGCTAAAAATGTGCTTAAAATGCCTCCCTCTTTCCCCTCACCTTTCCAAATCTTGTCCACGCTTCAAAGTCCAGCTCAAGTCCTGCCAAAGCTAGTCCAGTGCTTTCTTCCTGCGCCCAACCCCCGGCCTGCTGGGGGTTCGCATGGTGGTACAGTGATGGGAATGCCTGTTTGAGTCTCGTGCGTGATTGCTGTCTCCAAGCCAGCACCTCAACCTGCTCCAGACTAGAACTCTGTCTGCCGATTTCAAAGTCCTTTTGAAGACTACAGCTTTGTGTCACATCCCTCCCGCATGTCTGACACAGCGGCCCTTACGAAACACTTAAGAAATTGATTTGGAGCGTTTCTTAAGCTCGTTTCAGAAATCTAGCCATAAAGGGGTGAGAGAAGAGCGTGTGTGTGTGTGTACGCACATGGTTATAGGAAGGTGAGGGTAACAAGAAGGGTTTTGTTCTTAATGGGGAGACTTAAGCACACTTCCATACAGAAGGGAAAGGGGAGGAGAGAAGGACGGTTGGATCCAGGAGAAAGAGGAGTCTACGGATGGAGCGTGGCCCTGAGAAGACAGTGGGCTGCGGAGGGTCCAGCCAGCGGAGGTAGAAATTCACTCCGGGCTGAAGGAGGCACTCGATAAATGTTCATCATGTGGATCAAGAACACTGAAGCCTGCCTGGAAATGAAGCCCATGAAGTAAAAACCCAGTCAGAAATCTGGGAACTCAGCAGGACTGCAAAGCTGATCAGAGAGGACTGGCTATGGGAAGACAAGCCGTCTGGTTTTCCGCATTCCACAATGTATGCCACCAAAGTGCACCAATGAGCCTAAAAAAGTCAGTGTGATTTTTTTTTTTTAATGAACTTATATATCACTACTTTCTTACTACATCTTGTGGGGTTTTTTTAAAAAAAGATTTTATTTATTTATTTGAGAGAGATAGAGCACTAACAGTGGGGAGGGGCAGAGGGAGAGGGAGAAGCAGACTCCCCGCTGAGCAAGGAGCCCAACGTGGGGCTTGATCCCAGGACCCTGAGACCATGACCTGAGCTGAAGGCAGATGCTTAACAAACTAAACCACCCAGGCACTCCAGTACATTTTGTGTCTTGTTTTAAAATTTAATTACAGAAAATTTCAAAGTAGGTACAGAAGTAAAGAGTATCGGGGCATCTGGGTGGCTCAGTCGGTTAAGCGTCTGACTCTTGATTTCGGCTCAGGTCATGATCTCAGGGTGGTAAGATCGAGCCCCATCGAGCCCACGCCCAGCGTGGAGCCTACTTAAGATTCTCTTTCTCCCTCTTCCTCTACCCCACCTCCCCTCTCTCTAAAAAAATTAAAAAATAAATTAAAAATTAAAAAAGTAAAGAGTATCGTATAGTGACCCCATGTACCCATCTCTCTAGCCACAATTAGTTTAGTTTTGTCTGCCCTCCTCCACGGGATTACTTTGAAGAAAATCTATGGATGCTTATCTAAAGATAAGGGGGTCTTTAAAAATAACCACAATACTATTTTCACATCTAAGAACTGTTGGCAGTAATTTCTTAATGTCATCAAATATCCAGTGAGTGTTCTGGTTTCCCCAGTAGTCTCATAAACTCACTGAATGGTTTATTGGAATCAGGGTCCAGATAAGGCACATCTGTACATACTGGTTAATATGGCTCCTAGCTTTCTCTCTAAGTGCCCCGATTTCAGAGTGAACAGAGTGTGTTTACTCTGTACATATATAGGTACAGACTTATTGCTGCCTCAGGCAAATAACCATTTATGCAAGTAAATGCGGGATCATTTTATTATTTTATAACCTGTTTGCAGACCTGGTATGGGGTAGGTAAAAAACTTTATGGGTTGAGTAATTTCTTATACACCTAGTACATACATTGTAATAATAAAAGCACCCAGAGCTCCTTAGAAGACAAGAACTACAGAATAACTGCTAGTTTCTCACTGGTTACTCTTTCTCACTGACTGTACATCTTATGTGCTCAAGAATAATACACATTTTAATAAAAATATTGTTTGTAACTTGGACTATATCTGATGAGTCTGGACACACACAGGAAAGTGCATTCGTGGTTATCCTATTTTGAGGTTTGTCTTTTTGGTCCTTGCTAAGTCAGTCCCTCAGATCCACTGCTGCCCCTGACATCTCTTGGTGGTCATATTCTCCCAGGGAGCCTCCTGCCCGTGTCCATGTGAATCTCTGTGCAGACAGCTCTCTGGGCTCCAGGCCATGTCTCTTTGGAGCAGCTACCAAAACACAAGGTCAGATCAAAACCTGCCCCAGCAGATAAAACTCTCATGGCAAGGTTGACATATTCTGGATGTTGACACACCTTTTTCTTCGATCAATAGTCAAAGTTTCAGTCCAATAAAAGCTTTTGCTCAGTCCCCCAAAGTTTGTTTTCTAAGGGGATCTGAGTATATAATAAAAATGGACCACGTCCTGGCATTTATATTTAAATGGAAGTGATCACAGATTGAGTATCAAATTTGAATACACATTTAATGAAATGCGTATTCAAGTGTTGACTAAATACTCTTCCTTGGAATGCTGCTTAATTTGGATGTTAATTCACTCATTTCTTCAACAAATGCGCCTACCATGTGCCAGACACTGTATTAGGCGCCGAAGATGTGCTAGGGAACAAAACAGATCTGGTCTCTGTCCTCGTGGAGCCTACATTCCAGTGGAAGAGACAGACAATAAATTGCAAAGACGCAAACCAATACATAAATAAAAAAAATTCCAGTCTGCAATCAGTGCTATGAAGGAGATAAGCAAGGAAGAGGCTCGAGAACACGGAGGGATCACTGTGGACCAGGTGCTACAGGAAGGCTTCTCAGAGGAGGTGCCAGTAAAACTGAGATTTAAGGAATGGGACTGAGCCAACCATGAGCGAAATGGCATTCCAGAGACAGGGCACAGCAAGTGCAGAGGCCTCGCTGCAGCAGAGAGCTTATATATTTTATAGGCATGTGATGTATAAACTCAGAAAGAACCTAGGATTCATCTGGCTTCCCCTTTCCCAAGCCGGGCATCACCCTACTACTAGGCTGAGAATCATGCGGCATCATCTGCTCATGTACACTCCTCGGTCTGTTAGAAAGGTCCCCCTTTCAGCGGGCTGGTACCTACCTTTCCCTGAGGGCCATCAGCCATGGGCCTGTGCCTAGAGCCACCCAAAACATGGCTAAGCCACAGGACCCCATTCAGAGGGAAAGGCAGCTTTGGGCCCCCTCTAAATCCACCTTGAATCCACACATCCTCAGGATGTTGTTGGGATGTGGAAGCCACATTTAAAAAATATGTTTAATATATACTTCATAGCTCCTGCAGTTTACTTCCAAAGTTGATTAAAAAACATATAGCTTCTCATAGACGTTGGGGGGCAGGGAGGGGGGGTTCAGCCTATTGGTAGTATGGAGTTCCCACAGAGTCCAGCTGGCTGGGTTCTGGCCTCCCTGCAGGAGGCCACATTCTGCCAATTCTACCTGTTTTCCTGCCGGTCAAGTGGAGAGGCATGGTCATAAAGACCAGGATCCTGCCCAGAAGGAAAGGAGGCTAGCCGGTGGTGGGTTAATGATTGATGGATGAGGTCTTATGACTTTCTTATAAACAAGTGGAGGCCAAGGAATCAAACTGGCATTTTCCTTTGTTAACGTTACAAATGAGTCAGAGACAGGACAGTGAGCAAGGGCTAGAGAGTCCAGGTTACTTGTTATTTACAAAGCTTAAAGCAGGATTGCCGAAGGAGGCGCGTTCTGCTTCCTTGGATTTTATGTTATAGGTTAATACAAAGGGGAAAGTTTTCTGAAGGTGACTTCATCTATACTTTCTGTCAAACTCTCCTCTTTGTTATTGCAATTCGTATTTGGGCCAGCTTGAGAGGAGGGGCTGACACTGGGGCTTGGGCATCATTTCCGGTTTAGCCATGGGGTCGGGGGGCGGAGGAGAGGTGAACTTTAAGACTGGCCAGCAGTTCAGCTCTCTTAGCCCTCAGCAGCCCTTCTCCTTCACTTGCCCTATCTAGAGGCACACAGAGTCAGATCAAAACCTGCCCCAGCAGATAAAAACAGTAATGCTGGGGTTGTGAGGGAGAGGGGACTGTTTCCCCCTTCTCTGTGCTCCTGTAGAGCCCTTGGCATTTCTCTTTTCCTAGCAATACCTACGCTTATCAAAATAATATTCTATATCTTTCTACCCCAGTAGACCAGCGATTCCCAAAGTGTAGTCCCTGGGCAAGTATTATCATCACCACCACCACCACCATCATGGTCACCTAAGAACTGGTTAGAAACGCAGATTCTTGGCCCCACCCCACGCCTCCTGAATCAGGCACTCCGGGGAGTGCCCAGTGGCTGTCATCAAGCCCACAGGTGATGCCGCTGTTCCTGGAAGCTGAGGACACTGCACTTGGCTTTCAGCTTGCCTCTCTCGCTCTTAGGGCCCTGCCTTCTACCCCAGAGCTTGGCAAACTCAAGTGTCCAACAAATGGTTCTTGAGCAACAACAGCGACAAACCAGTAAGTGAAACAAGTTGCTACAGCAGGAATAGCCTCAGCCCAGTAGCGAAACCTGGGCGAGCCCCGGTCCCTGGTCAGTGCTCAGCCCACGCTCTTCCCTTCGGTCTTCCTTGACTCATTCACAAACGAATTGTGGTGTAAAAATGTGAAGTCCACAGTCAAGCCAGATGTCCTGCTCCACCCTCCTTAAAAAGAATATTAAAAATACTCTTTCTCGGGCGCCTGGGTGGCTCAGTTGGTTAGGCAACTGCCTTTGGCTCAGGTCATGATCCTGGAGTCCCGGGATCGAGTCCCGCATCGGGGGGGGGGGGGTCCCTGCTCAGCGGGGAGTCTGCTTCTCCCTCTGACCCTCTTCCCTCTCGTGCTCTCTATCTCTCATTCTCTCTCTCTCTCTCTCAAATAAATAAATAAATAATCTTAAAAAAAAAAATACTCTTTCTCCATGCTCAAGCATCTCTGAATAGAAAAGTCTGCAGACATCATCTTTTAAATGTACTAGTAGATGTGTAATTCTGGAAACATAATAATGGTGTTTGTGGTAATTATTCAATGTTGACTATTAGGAACATAACTTCCTTTTCTCAATCTGGTTTTATGGCTCATTTTTAATTTTTTTTAGTGTGGCAAAATATACATGACATAAAGTTTACCATTTTAACAATTTTTGAGTGAATTTGTGCCATTAAGTACATTCACACCACTGTGCAGCCATCACCAGTATCCATTTCCAGATCTGTTTCCATCACCCCAAGCATATGTCACTAGTGAGAATGTGAAATGGTGCAGCCGATATGGAAAACAGTGTGGTGGCTCCTTAAAAAGTTAGAATTACCATATGATCAGCAATTCTATTCCTAGGAGTATACTCAAAAGAAGTGAAACCAGGGACTCAAACAGATACTTGGACACCAATGTTCTTGGCAGCATTATTTCCAGTTGCCAAAGGGTGGAAATACCCCAAGTCTATTCATCAACACATGAACAGATAAACAAAATGTTATATAGACATGCAATGGAATACAATTTGTCCATAAAAAGGCTCATCTCATTTTAATGTACAATTTCTTTTCCTAGAATCCCACCTCGTAGATGTTTAAGGGGAGCTGAGGTAGGTCTCTATATTTGCACACCTGTCACAGAACCAAAATTATGGTAGATGCTCAGTAAACCCTCACTGGTTGAGAAAAGCTATCTGTAATTTCTTCTTGAGTCTAACCTCAGAGCAGTTGTCAAACATGAGTGAGCATCAGAATCCCCTGGAGGGCTTGTTAAACACAGATTGCCGGGCCCCACCCCCACAGCTTCTGATTCAGCAGGTTTTGAGTGGAGCCTCAGAATCTGCATTTCTACCAAGTTCCCAGGTATGCTGATGCTGCCTGTCTGGGTACCACACTCTGAGAACCCTAGAGCCGTATTCCTTAACCCTGGACCTACTCTGGCATCTCTGAGGGCTCTTAAAAGTTTGCCCCTGGCCCCAGCCCCTGAGATCTGCTTAATTGGTCTTGGGTGGGGTCCATACACAGGAAGCTTCAAAAAGCTGCCCAGGTGATTCTAACGTGCAGCCAAAGTTGAGAGGAGCTGATGAAAAGCCCTCCTCAGATCAAAGGCCTTGACGTCGGAGCTGGGGCTTTTACCCTCCTTCACCAGGGTAAGACTGCTTTTTTAATTTTTGTTAAAGATTTTATTTATTTATTTGATAGAGGGAGACACAGCGAGAGAGGGAACACTAGCAGAAGGAGCGGGAGAGGGAGAAGCAGGCTTCCCGCGGAGCAGGGAGCCCGATGCGGGGCTCGATCCCAGGACCCTGGGACCATGACCTGAGCCGAAGGCAGACACTTAACGACTGAGCCACCCAGGTGCCCTGCTTTTTTAATTTTTAATTAATGTTTTCTTGTGGTAAAATATATATAATATAAATTTATCATTAGTGACATTTGCTATGTTCACAGTGGTGAGCAACCATCATCACTCTTTAGCTCCACAACATTTTCACCACCCCGCAGGGAAACCCCATCCTCAGTCCCCATTCCCCTCCTTCCCTCAACCCCTGGTAACCACTCAGCCACTCTCTGTCCCCGGTGGATGTGTCTGCTCTGTACATTTCATGTCAGCGAATCAATATATGGCTTTTGTGTCCGGCATCTTTCACATAGTACAATGTGAGTTGTTGGTACAGCTGTCCCCTCTAGCTGACAGAAGGCTGCTCATGACCCCCCCCCCACCAACCACCACTCATCTTTGTTAAAAGTGTGAGGCTGGGGGTGACCAACTGTGACTGCATTCGGGGTTAAGACAGTAGGTCAGGGACAGTGCTGGATATCCAAGCCGAAAATGACCCCCGCAAGGTATTGAGCTGTGGAATTTTTTTTTAAAGATTTTATTTATTTATTTGAGAGAGAGAGAGTGAGAGAGACCATGTGAGGGGAGAGGGTCAGAGGGAGAAGCAGACTCCCCACTGAGCAGGGAGCCTGATGCGGGACTCGATCCTGGGACTCCAGGATCATGACCTGAGCTGAAGGACTTTTGATGTCTGTTAGTAGAACCAGTACCTACCCTTTTCGCTTTCACTGTGATCTCTCACCTCCGTTTTGCAGCCAAGCATCTTCCAAGAATTGTCTAAGCTGCTGGCTTTTGCATCTTCACTTCCCATTCAGACTCGCTGCTCTGTGACTCTGACGTGAGGCCCCCATCCCACTGAATTCAAATAGACTCTTCAGTCCTGGTTTTTCTTGCAGCCCTTGGCCCCAGTGTCCCCCACCACCCCGTTTCTGAAACCTTTCCTCTCACACTATCTGTAGCTCCCTGCCCCTTAATGTCAGCTGTCCCATGGTTTTGTCCTTGGCTCTTTCTTTTTTCTCGCACAGGCCCCTGGGCTGAGCCTCTCACCTCCTATGGTTTCAACACCGCCTCTGCCCTGCCCGGTTTCCTCCTGAGCTCCAGGCCAGCTGCCTACTGGACGCCCCTACTGGATGCCCATGGCTTCCTGAAACCAGACAGGGCTGGAGAGAGCGGAAGACAGACAAACGATTAAAAAAGAATAACCAAATTTGCCATCTTTTCCTCTCTGACTGTCCTCCTTCCAAAACTTCTCTCACTTCCTTCAAGGTTCTCTGTCTCAACCGATGGTACCACTCACTGCACCAAAACCTAGAATCACAATTTACTTCTTCCCATCCTTTCCTTTGGTCCCACTGCTAGGCACAGGGAAATAATGCTTTTACTTTTACGTGTCTTTTTAAAAAACTTTTTATTCTGAAAAATTTTAAATGTACAGAAAATTTAGAAGAATAGCACAAACCATTCGCATATACTCTTCACCTAAAATCACTAGCTGTTAACATTTTGCCACACCTGCTTTCTTACTCTCTCTCTCTCTCTCTCTCTCTCTCTCTATACACATTATTGTTATTACAGTTCTTCCTCAGCCTGTGATGGGATTATGTCCCAATAAACCCATTGTAAATTGAAAATATCCTGTAATTCGAAAATGCACCTACCCTACCAAACATCACAGCTTAGCCTAGCCTACCTTAAGCATGCTGATACTAGCCTACAGTTGGGCGAAATCATCTAACACAAAGCCTGTTGAATATCTCATGTAAACTGTTGAGTACCGCGCTGAAAGTGAAAAACAGAGTGGTTGTCTGGGTACAGAATGGTTGTAAGTCTATCAGCGGTTTATCCTCGTGATGGGGTGGCTGCCTGGGAGCTGGGGCCGCTGCCCCCACTCAGTGTCACCAGAGAGGATCACACTGGGTATCGCTAGCCAAGGAAAAGACCCAAACTTACAATTCCAAGTAGAGTTTCTACTGAATGTGTATCACTTTCACACCATCCTAAAATTGAAAAATGGTTGAGCCCTCGTAAGTCGGGGCTGTCTTTTGAGAGAAAGTTTCAGACATCGAGCCCTCTTGTACTTAAATACTTAGATGTCTATCTCCTGAGAACAAGGACATTTCCTTCCATAATCACAATACAACTATCCAAGTCAGGAAGTTTAACAATTAATACAATACTGTTATCTGGTATAAAATCGATATTCATATTTTGTACACCCAGGCTCAAAGGATCTTCCCACAGATTATGTATGATTTATAAAAGGGGAAAATGGTAACATTAAAATGGAGAAAGCTATCAGGCATTATCTTAACCATGTGATCAAAATTATCACCAACGATGACATCGAGTGCCTCTGGATGAATTGCACAGTCAGGGACACATTACCTCTGCAGGATTCAAGCCAAAACCTACAACCTGAATCTCATGAGAAACTCTTGGACAAACCCAAACTGAGGGACCTTCTAGAAGATATCCAGTCTATATGCTTCAGAAATGTCATGGCATGAAAGGTCTAAAGAGACACGACAAAAACATGCAATGAGTTATCTGAATTGACTCCTGCCTCAGAAAAAGGGCTATTAAGGATCTCATGAAGTTTCTTTCAAACTTGGCCTTGCTGTGTCCCCATTGGCACAGCCTTTGTTCAGTCCTGCAGCTGCATATCTGTGCCCCTCCCTGGCCTTGTTTCTCCAGGCTTACCCCACTCCCCCGCCCTCCACACTAATGCACACACCGCAGCCGCACATTACTTTGCTAACAGTCTTCAGTGGCTCCTCAAGGCTATAGGATTAAGCCCAAGGTCTCTAGTGCAGCCCTCAAGACCCTCGTGATCCCACCCCCTTCTCCAGCTTTTGCTTTCCCCACTGCCACCTGTCAAAAATCTGAGGTCAGTTTTGGGGGGGGCAGCTAAAATTTCACCCAAACTCACAAGTTAGGCTGCCACAGCTTCACTGCAAAGACACGAGACTCCTGAGTCTGAGACCAAGGGCAGTTTAATACTCACAGCAGGAGCATCGCGACGTTTGTGCCTGTTTCCCAAGCCCCGGTTCCACAGGGCGCCACAATGAGGGCCAGGTGACACTTGCACATGCCAACCACTCAGCATCACGGCCAAGCAACTCCACTTTTAGGAAACCCCAATCTTCTAGAGGGGCAGTGGGCAAACCTGCCCAACTGTACCCCCCGCCCCAGGGAGACACTGTCTTTATCTTACAGGATAGCAAACAAATCTGCTCTCTGCCCTAGAGGGAGACACTGTCTCTAGTTTATAAAACGATTTGCTACATAAACATCCTTGAAATGATAGTCTGGAACCAAAGCCATCAGCCCCTCTGCCCAGAGACTTGCTGAAACACCAGAGACCCAGCGAGAACAATCTTCCAACACCACTCCTCCAACACGAGGGGGCTGCAACCTGATTCTCTCTCACTGCGTCACATGCTCTCACCTGCTTTTTGGACCTCTGTGGTCCCCCATGGAAAGCCATCCTCAGCCCTAAACGGCACCCCACCCATGCACAGAAACATTCACGCACTCTCCCTGCTTTGCTCCTTTGTCTTTCAAGAATCAGCTCCTCGGGCAGGCCTGACAGCCACTCTCGCCCCCAGACTGAGGCCTTTTGTGCTCCCTTGGTGTCCACAGCACCAGTGCCCAGTGTCCCAGCTCTTAATGTGCTCCACGGTAATTGCCAGCTTGCATGTCTGCTGGCCCCTTGGCTGTCAACTCGTTGAAGGCAAGGCCTGCGTCATGCTTGTCTCTCTAATCCCAGGACCAGCCCACAAAGGAATCCTTAAGGACAGGTCAAAAGCATAAGTGAATCGGTGAATAAACTCTTCTTTTAAAGCGACCAGCCATTTCTCCCTGTCACTTGAGGTCGAGTCAGATGTACAAACCGATGAAGCTGGAAAACTGACCTGGGACAAGGGGTGGGGCAGGTATGGGGTTCATAAGCACCTTCCAGATTCTGGGGGAAGAACCAGAAATGTGTTCATGGGGAGGCCCTCCCCAATGTTTGTAGGATGGAGCGCCGGGACCAGCCTTCTCAGCTACCCGGGCATGAGGCAGGGCACCACCCAGTGTTTCTGCGAAACCGTAGCCCCAGCTGAGGCCATCCAAATGCTGGTGCTTCGGGCTGGGATGCTAAGCGTTCTGTTTAGTGATCCAATGATACAAACTAGGTGCATCTTTAACAGGTCTGCCTCCATGCAAAGAATACTCTTTTTCTAAATATGAACTTAGGTGTTCTGGACAGGAATGTTGTCCCACTTGTGATTATTTCAAACTTTAAGTCAGTATTCTCAACGGGAGTGATTTTACCCCCCAGGGGCCATTTGGCAATGTCTAGGGACATTTTGGAGTCCTTGTTGGCAGGTGCTCCTGGCGTCTAGTGGGCAGAGGCCAGAGATGCGGCTAAACATCCTGCAATGCACAGGACAGCCCCCCACAACAAAGAGTTATCCTGCCCGGAATGTTCGTAGTGCAGAGGCTGAGGCCGGGACTAGACTATCGTGACTGCCTTGGCCGGACCGGATCAGACAGTGTGGAGGAGGTGTTTCTTACAAGGATTGGGTGCTCTCATTGTGAGTCATCCTGGGGCCAGAAAGAGGAATAGAGGCCTGGAGACAGGGAAGAGGGAACATAGTCAGGAGGACTCCAGGCCAGAAGAGCAAGACTGGTGCCTATGTGCCGGTGGGGGACCCTTGGGAAAGGGTTGATCGTTGCTCTCAGGGAGCACTGTGGACAGAGAGATCTGGTTTAGGATTTTCCTTTTAGACTGCAATTGCCTTGTGTCATCCCAGGGCCTGAACTGTTTGTTTGTTTGTTTGTTTGTTTGTTAAATTCTAGGACCCGATGAGGTTTTTTGTTGTTGTTGTTTTGGCTACCATGTAATGAGCGCTCACTATGTGCCAGGCATCATTCTATATCAGAGCTTGGCTACATTTTCTGGCAGACGGCCAAATCGCCAATATTTTAGGATTTGCGGGCTGTACGGTTTCTGTCACTACTACCCAGTCCTGCCTCATTTCACCATAGCCTCACCATAGCCTCCTAGGCACTGTGTAAATGGGTGAGTACAGCTGCGTGCCCAGAAAATGTTATCTACAAAAACAGGTGGTGGGGGCACCTGGGGGGCTCAGTCAGTTAAGCGTCTGCCTTCGGCTCAGGTCATGATCCCAGGGTCCTGGGATCGAGTCCCGCATCGGGCTCCCTGCTCTGTAGAGAGTCTGCTTCTCCCTCTCCCTCTGCCTGCCGTTCCCCCTGCTTGTGCTTGCTCTCTCTTTTTGTCAAATAAATAAAATCTAAAAAAAAAAAAACAACAACAACAGGTGGTGGGCTGCATTTGGCCCATGGGGCAGAGTTTGCCAACCCTCATTCTATATGCTTAATGTGTAGTAATTAATTTAATCTGCATAAGGGCCCTATGATATGGGCAGCATACTCTCATTTAATAGAGGAGGTGACAGGGCCACAGGGGTTGGATGATAAGCCCAAAGTCACTGTGCCCGTAAGCAGCAAGGCGGGCCTCTGACCCCGGCCACCGAGGTGGCTCCCAGTGCGCTTTAGTGGGCACGGAGCCCAGGCAGCAGCTGCGGTTACAGCCATGGGGAAGCCCTGGCTGCCTGTCCAGAGCTAGAGGGGAAGAACAGTGATGGAGGACATCTGTGACCTGATCAGTATTCCCTGGGGAGTCTGGAAATAATGAAAAAAAGAGATCTGATAAAAGACTCGAACTTTCTGCAGTCACCCCGGGGGGAAGCTGAACTAAAGTGAAGGATGACTGGCCTCGAACCATGGACCCGATGGTGACTCAATTCTTCACTTACCAGCTTTCACAAGAAGGAAGTGCTTTCTGATAGCTGACCTATCGCTGTCTTGCTGTTATGCAAAGCTACTCCCTCGGTTTTCCTTTTTTAGTGAGAAAACTGGTTTTTTCATGGGTCTCTCACACCTGAGGTACTCCGTCCAGGCTACTTCCTCCTATCTCCTTTCCCGAGAAGCGTGAAGAACAAAAGGATTGTCAAGGGCTCTGGAGCCATCTGGCCATGCACCAAGCTGTGTGACCTCGGGCACATTGCCCAGAGTCCCCGAGCTTCACTCACACAATGAAAGTGGCAGCCTGCACCTCCCATTCCCATTGTGAGGAATGAACGTGGTGGCATAAGATCACTGTCCAGAAGTGACAGGCTCCCAAGACATGCTGGGCCCCAGGCCCTCCTGAGCTAAATTATCTCAATGCTTCCTTTTTCTCTTGTGGGCTGTTTGCCAAACTTTTAGAGCAAGTTCTCCCCTTCACCTCACCGGAAAACAAATCCAGGGTTCCCTCTGGGTCTCCTTTTACTTCGAATGAGATATGCATGGTGATGTGGCATTGCATTTCAGCCTGCTTTCACCTCTGAAACCCTATCATCCCAGATCAAGTGTTACCCTCTCTCTGGTGCCTTCCCTGACTCCCAGAGCCAAAAATAAACAGAGAAATAAACCATTCATTCCTTCGTTCATTCAACAAATGTTTCCTGAGCATCTTCCCTGGGCTGGGGTCAGTGCATCTGCCTGAGCAGCACCCCGCCCCCGGCGGGGGGGGGGGGGGGGGCGGGCTACATCCTCTTTCTGGATGACTCTCCTTGAGGCTGGAATGGCTCCTTGCTTACCCCGTGCCCTGCAGAGGCCCTGGAGCACTGCCTGCAGCAGGCTTATGCTAAAAAAAAACAAAACAAAAAAAACGCCATTGAGGGAAGAACTTCTCCAGTGATAACTGGACAAGTTAATCTTCTCCCGGAAGTAAGCGCTTGGCTGTTAGTAGAAGTATCTATGCTTCGTGGGGCAGTTACGTGCGGAGAATGTCAGGTTCCTACACTTCATTTTTCTCCAAGGTGTAACAAGTTTTCTGACCAAGCAGCTTTGCACACTCAGTGTGACTTGCACACTCAGTCTCACTCACTGATGGCACATTCCCAACGTCATCCTTGCTGGTGCACAAGTTGAAGCATCACACCAAAAGGTGGCACATTCCCAACATCATCCTTGCTGGTGCACAAGTTGAAGCATCACACCAAAAGGTTTGTCAGGAGCCAGGGAGACCCTTGGGGAGCTGCCAGAAGGAAGCACGGAGGAGTCACTTTAAGATCTCACCTGAGTGCCTCTCCAAGCTGTGAGGCACATGCCGTAAGTCAGAAGCCGGCTGAGAGGCACACTCCAGTTCCCTGGCTAGGGGATGGGAATGTGAGTGTGTGTGAGTGTAGACGCACCTAAGAACGTAGCTACACACGTGAATGTGGATGTGGGCGTGCGTCTGTGCTTGTGTGTGTGTGTGTGTGTGTGTGTGTGTGTGTGTGTGTGTGTGTGTGCACGCGCGCGCGCCCTCCTTCCCCGGGAACCAGAGGGATAGAGCACGCAAGCCGGCTTTCCCCGTCCTTTCGGTCTTTGCAGGCTGGCCCTGGTCCTGCGGCAGCCGCACTCACACGACGCGCCCCAGAAGCTCCTTCTGCTCTGCCGCCCGGGTGCCGCCCGGCCACTGCTTTGATCCACTTGTCTGACCCGCTTCTTCAGCCAGGTTCTTCCTCTGCTTCCTGTTCTCCCTCCCACTGCGGTCCCTTCTGGCCCCCATCACCACCCTTCTCTGGCTGCCCATCCTCTTCCTGAGAACCTGAGAAGGAAATTGGTTCAGGATGGCCCCTAGAGGAACCCTGACACGAGTGACAGCCACGTGTTGCCAACAGTAACAATGGCTGGATTCTATTGATTTTTCCCCCCTAGCAACCACACAGGGCTTTGATCTCCATTTCCCATGAGTGTAGCACAAGGAACCGGATCAAATGTTTATCTATGCCAAAAGGTATTAAGTCTATTGTGTTTTCTCCAACCACTAAGCCTTTTGTCCTGAGGAGGGGAAGAAAAACAAGTTAATTTGGCATAATCTGTTCCTGGCAAATTTGATTATTTACTTTAAAAAAAAAAATCACTGCCTTGGGGCGCCTGGGTGGCTCAGTTGGTTAAGCGACTGCCTTCTGCTCGGGTCATGATCCTGGAGTCCCGGGATCGAGTCCCTCTTCGGGCTCCCGGCTCAGCAGGGAGTCTGCTTGTCCCTCTGCCCCTCCCCTGTCTCATGTGCGCGCGTGCTCTCTCTCTCTCTCTCTCAAATTAAAAAAAAAAAAATCACTGCCTTTCCTCCATGGCATTTACACAATGTCATGATGTGCAGTGTAAGGCATGCAACACCTGCTTATTTTATAATTTTTATAATGAGCATCCACCGAACGACCAGGAAAGCACATGGGATGGGAATCAGGAGACCCAAGTTGCTGGTCCTGGCTCGGCACCCCATGCTGTGTTTGGATCACTGTGGAACTGAGTTTCCCTTGCCTCATTCGTAAATGGGGGTGGGATTTGGCTATATCAGTGTCCGCACCCCAACCCTCCCACATCCCGGGGTCCCTCCTAGGCAATATGGCAGTCTGAATGCCAGTCTGAACAGAGACAGACACTCATCCACAATCAGGCTGCACTGTGTCTACATTTCTATTAGGTGTCAACATTTCCAGCTGAATTACCAACAGGTCAAGACCCCTATTACCCCTCTGTTGGTTCCGCCCCCCCCAGCCCCTCTCCCACATCCCTTTGAATTCCCTTTCTCTAGCGTTTCACACTCTTTTCACTCTCCACTTTGCAGCCGTGGTGATCCTTCTAAAATGCTTACCTGATCACCTCAGGTTTCGACTTGGAATGTTCCAGCAGTCCCCAGCTGCCTCCAGAATGAGGCCCCACCTGCTCAGCTGGCTCACAAGCTCCTTGCGCTCTGGCCCCGGCCCGTCTCCCCAGCCCCAGCCCCTCACATCGAGTTCCTTGCTAGTCCCCGGAACGACCCAGCCTAGGTGGTCACGGCACAATTTGTCCCTCGGCCCCCGGTGCCCTTCTACCCCTTGCCCTTTGCCTGGCTAGCTTTTATGTGTCCTCCAGGTCTCAACTTAGATAGTCCCTTCTCCCGGAAGCGTTCTCTAGTCCTTCCCCCTAAACACTAGGTGAGGTCTCGTCCATGCTGCTTCTCTCTGTACTGGAAGGCCCTGTCTAATTCACGGTGTCCTCCGGGATTCACAGTCCCGCAACGGAGGACGCCATGCCCCAGTCACCATTTCTCCAGCATCTAGTCCAATCCTCGGCCCTCGGTAGTCACTCAATATGGTGGAATGAGTGCGAGCCAATTATCTTAGGCTAACTGAAAACTTTGATTGGCTTCTATGTCTGTCTTTGAATAATAACAAATGGGGACAATTAACTATTTCACTAACAGACTAATTCGTTAAAACAAATCTTTGAAACAATGGTATCCATGGAGGGGGGTGGAATAAAAGAGTGGTGGAAAATGAGAGTATCACTCTTCTAAGGTCCCTTCTAGCTAAAAATTCCAGAAATCTATCTGTTACAACATTTTGGCTCAGGAGCAGGAAAAATAATCTAGAAACTGGAAGGGCAATATGAGGAAGATTCTTTAGATTTGCAGGTCATAGGACAATAGACAGTTAATCAATTTACCCCTGGGCTTCCTGGTGGCCAAAACTAAAAGGCAAACACAGTCATTTGCATGACTGCCTCAGACTTGCTACCAAACATCTTTGTTCTACAACCTTCAGTCACATTTCCTCCCTTCTCCACTCCACACACATACTTCCCAGAAGACGGAGCACCAGGGAGGGGTCGCTGTACCACGGCACTGAGCACCATTGGCCGATGTCAGTGCTGCCCGCTTTAGGTAAGTCTCCCTTTCATCATAGCCAAGGAGCCTTTCCAGAGCCACCTGTCCCACGAGGTGGGGGCTGCATGAACCCTTTGCCCTGACTGTGCAGGTGTCCTTCCGAGATCCGGACAGGTCTCATCCAGTTCACCCAGAAGTCACAGAGCTGATCTGGTCACAAGTTAATGATTGCAACATCGTTTAAAAAGTTAAGATGAGCTAAATAAACTGTGCAGAGCTAGACCCGCTCTGAGTCAACCTTTACAGACAGAAGGAGGTGCTGTACTTGTATTTCTTTCTTCCTGGTTGGCATAAAATCCAATGCTTGTCAGGGAATTGGGGAGCTTGCTTGGTCCTTAAAGAAAATTTTTGTTAAAACACACACACATAGAGTGCCCAATTTACTTTGTTTATAAATACTTGTAATACTATCGAACACTACCAAAAAGTATACATGAACTGAAAATTGGAAAAAATTACAGTTGAAAATCAAATATGGTTCCCCATCGTTGCTATGTACTGTGTTGGACACTGTCCGTACTGGCCATTAGTCTTAGACCTCTTTGCTCCCACTGTTTTCACTATTTCATGGTGGAAATTAATCATTTCAGCTCCTTTCCTTGTGTTCTTGGCGTGGGACAGGGTGCTTCTCAGCGAGCCCTCGTGGATCAACTACCCTATTTCATTGCTTCCAGACACCACTGATGATAAAGCCCTATTTCAGAGACGCTAAAATGTAGGAAAAAATGTGTATCTGAGAATCAATGAATTACGGTCTTTGTCCAAGGCAGGCGCTTGGCCACATGGTGTGGCCCCTGGAAGTCTGGCTGTGCTTCTGGGCTCCACAGTGGTGCCTGCCCCCCTCACCCCTGTGGTGGCCCCTGCACAGGAGGATGGCAGCAGAGCAGGAAAGAGGGCCCTCGCTCCCTCCCAGCAGATTGCTGGAACAATCTCTGATCCGTTCTCTTCGTCATGGAAAACCAGACTTTCCAGTCCCTGCCGGGAGCCTCCTTCACACACCAGCTCTGAAGTCAGGCTTAAATCTTACTTCCTGGAGCTAGTTTACCCCAGGGCTCATCTCTCTACGTGCTGGGGATGGGCTGCCAAGGGCTTTCACCAGCTCCTGGAGGGGCTGTGCTCTGCTCTCACCTGGATGCCTGGGGCACATAGCAGAAGGGGCAAGTCGGAGCACAGCCGGAGGCCTGACAGGACCCGCTCCTAGCTCTGGTCAGCCCGCTCTCACGCCGCAGTCCCAAGGCTTGTCTCTGCCTCAGGCGGGTGAGGGTTCCTGCCTGGGGCTCGGCTTACTTAGCTCCGAATCCTAACAGCCCAGCCTCAGATTTCTTCCCAGGTTCAGGCCTCCACCCTGGCACCCTAAATCAAGGATCAGCCTTGAGGCTCCCCAGGGCCTGAGCGGGGAGGCTGAGGATGCCTCGGGAACTGGTCCCTAGAGGTCTGGCAAGCACGAGGGAGATAAGGTCTGACCCCACCCTGCCCTGAAGGACATGGCTAGAAAGAACATTCTGGCCCAAGAGCAGTCTGTGTTTTTTTGCTTAATCCCTTTCTTTCTCACAAAGGAAATGTCCTATTTGTTCAGTAACCTCCTTGCTATTAAAAACTCAGGTAATTCAGCAAAGCATGAAGAAGCCAGCCCTTTCTAACAGAGCTCACATTGTTCGGTGCTACAGAGTTTACAAGGCATTTTCCCACATATTAACTAATATAATCCCACCCTGGGAGGTGGAGGGAAAGAAAACGGTGATTAGCTGTATTAGGTGCTTGCTCTGTGCCTACATTGTCTTACTTAATCCTCCCTGAAGCGGGCCAGTGCTTCTCAGCCAGGAACATCAGAACCCCCTGGTAGGCTGGGGGGGTGGGGGGGCGGCAGCCCCAGAGCTTTTGATTTGTAGTTAGATCTGGGATGGGCCCAAGAATTTGCATTTCTGACAAGAGGAAACAGGGTGCCTTTGTGACTGCTAAAGAACGGGAGTGAAGGGATTGGGCTTTTCTTCCCAGCCTCCTTCCACCTGTTTCACTTCTAGGGCATCCTGAGTCCCAGGGGACCCTGACGCTGCTGATCCGAGGCCCGTATTCTGAGAACCACGGAGGTAGATGCTCTTACACCCATTTGGTAGTTGGAAACACTGAAGTTCAGAGGGGAGAAGTTAAGTTACTCTCCCCTAAGGCCATTCAGCCAGAAAGTGGCCTCACAGATATTCGTGGAGGTCCGCCTGGTTCTGGGCTCTGCACACTCTCCACTTCTGCCTCCCCCCACTCCCCTGCCGCTACACCTGCCTCTAGGAACTAACCCTAGCTTCCTTATTGTTTCACCCAGCTGGTAAACCTGGCTGCAAACACTGAAATGCAGGCCAAGATGCCCCCAGAACACACAAACCTCAATTCTGCAACTCAGAAGAGCTGAGAAATAATTCTGAGTGGGTGGACCATACCACATCCTAACAGACCCTGGATGTCACAACTTCAATTAGAAGTAACTGGAACTACAGCACAGATTGCAGAAATGATAGTGGGTTGGATTGCTGGCCTCAAGAGAAATCCCCAACGCACAGGGAGAGGGATTCAGCTCCCTGGTATGAAAAACATGTTCTAGGCTTTTCTCCCCTCTCTCCTCAAGAGTGCTTTGTGCCTCTTCCCATTCATCCTCAGGACGGCAGCTGGACTGGGGGAGAGGTGATGGGGGTGTTTGGAGTTGGCTGAGCCTCTCTACCTTGGGTAAAGACAAGACCCGTTCGTAATTAAATCAGCCTTTTAATTGCACGTGTTCCCTCACTGCAGTCTTAAGTTGGCCCTTGAGCTCTGAGTCTGCTCTCCAGGCTGCATTTGAGTCTGAGGCCACACGGCGCCTTTATCCCAACTACAGAATAGAAAGTAGAGAGATTTTCCCCCAGCCTCCCTCCACGTTTTGCATCTCATTCTTGGGAAGGGTTTGGGAAGGGTCTGGGAAGGACGTCACGTGCCAGGGAAAGTTTGCGGCAACCTAATATTCCAGCAGATTCGGGACCGAAGGTGGGTGGAGGTAGGAGCCTAGAGAACCAGAGTTTTGGCCCTGTGGAGGATCCTTTCCTGATTCTCAAAGGAAATCCTTTAAGCCAGGGAATCTCTGGTCTGGGACGAAGGAGAAAGAGCAGCCCGAGGAATGCAGGGGCAGTGCCTGGATCCCAGGGAGTCTTGCCAGAGCCCAGGGCCTTCCAGCCACCGCAGAGAAGCTGGGCAGGAGGGTCGGTGAGGGGCTGCAGGCTACTCTCCTGCATCCCCAGGCCAAGCCACCATCACACCAGAGTTCCCTGCACCAGGATGGAGGGGCTGGCCCGGAGGGCCCTGGACTCCAGGAGAGGTGGGACGCCCACCCCCTCCAGGAGCTTATATCCCATCTCCTTTGGAAGGCTTATCTGATTCCTCCCAGATCTCTAGCAGACAGTGGTTTCTGTGTCTGAGCGAGCTCACATCTGGGGAGCACCAAAGCAATGTCAAGTGTGCTCAGGGCTGGAACGCGGGGCCCACTCTCTGCTCACATGACGTGCTCTTAGGTCCTTGGTTCCAACACAGTCATTCTTTTTGGTTGCTCTGTTGTTTTGAACATCCTAAGGGGGTTTTTTTTTTTGGTTTTTTTTTTTTTTTTGGTTTTTGTGGGAAAGGGCCAAAAAACTTCCAGGGTAAGGATGACTCTCCCAGCCAGCTGGAATTTGTTAACTCTTTTATTGCATATAATACTCATACAGAACAGTGCATCATCAGTGAACGGCTTGAGGACTCCTCACCATCTGAACACAGCCCCCATACCAAGGAACTAAACATGACCAGCCCCCACCTCGCACCTCCTTCCCACCACCCCCACTGCACGAGGGCCCCTGCTACCTTGACTTCTAACGGCAGAGATTCACTTCAGCAAGCTGGAGTTGATCATTCCCTCACAGGGCAACCTGACTTGCAACTGCCCCCCCCCCCCCAGAGTTGGCAGAGCTGCTGGGGCTCAGCAGGATTGATCTGGGACTGATTTCCGGTGGGGAGGGCCTGCTCAGCAATTCTAAACCCAGCACACCTCCAGCTGCTGCTTCAGCCGCCCCGGAGGGGTGCCCAGGGGCAGGGCGGGCCCCAGCTTGGCCATCAGATGGTCCTCCTGTCTCCAGGCGGGCCAGCAGGGAGGTCAGCCTGGTGACTTTGTGGAGGGGGAATGGGAGTAAGGTTCTCTTTCCATGTGCTTCTAGAAGTCCTACCCCGTGTTCCAGGCCGCGGGAGGCCCCTGGACAGGATGACTCAGCAGCATCTACGTGCAAAGTAGCTGAGGTCTGCACCCTGGGAAAACCAACACGTGGCATTTGGTTGGACTTGCCTCATTCAGTGCGGCCCTCATGGCTTGGAAACCATTTCCCCCGTAGCACCCATGCCAGGCCCTCTGTTTCCCCGGGTGCCAGCTTGCCGGCCTGGACCTGTCCGCCTCCCTGGCCAGCCTGCATCCGTCCTCCTTCACCGGCCCCCACCGACGGCTGACCCCACATCATGTGCACTCCGTGCACTCATCAAAAGCCAGATTTGTCTCTGCGCTCAGCCCATGCATGTCACGCACCATTAGACTCTGCCCTCTGCTTCCTCAGCAGAGCACTGCTCGGGGGGTGCAGGGCAAGGGGGAGGGAGGGCCGACCAGAGCTGCCGGTCCAGAAGGAATGCTTCTGCGCTGCTCCCGTCACCCGCCACACGGCGAGCCTCCCTCCCGAGGAGCCCTGAGGCCCAGACTCCACTCAGTCTTCCTGGGTCGAGTCATTTGCCTGGCCTCTCCTTCCCTCTGACTGCCATCCCCAAGCTGGATGTGAAGACCTCAGATAGGAATTCTGCAAAGGCCAGACACCTTCCTGCCCCCCACCATCCTTCCCTCTCCAGCCCCCACCACCACGTGACTCTCCCTAAAACACAGATTACTCCCTGCCCTGCCCCTCCATCTCTGGGACAAAATGAGAAGGGTCCAGCCTGCCCCTCCATGTCTCCCCTGTTCGATCCAACCTCTGTTTCTGACCTTAAGAGTCAATCACTCCCCTGGAACTCTTTCTGTAGATGTTGCCCCCCCCCCCGATACCATCTTGTTGTCTCTTGCCTCCGCTCATGTGACGCCATCATCATCTCAGCCAACAGCACGTCCTTCCTACCCCCACTGAATCCTCTCCATCCTCAAAGGTCCAGGTGAAAGCCCTCCCCCTCCAGGGCACCTTCCTTGACCATCCAGCCCTAGCATTCTCTTTCCTCGGAACCCTCAGAGCACTGAACCATTTATTCATTATCTGCCATTCTCTATTCAGCTTTGAATTGGGAGCTGTAAGTACTCCTAGCTACAGAGCACAGCCTCCCCTTCTAATTACCCACCCACTTAGCAGCATGTCCTGCACAAGGAAGTACATAATGATGGAGCCATGCAACGCCGGAGCCGAGGAGACCTTGGCCTATAGGGGGTTGGCGAATTAACTCAGTGACTTTTCTATGCCTCCCAGGCTAACAAACAGCTAAAGGCTAGCTTTTGCAAATATAAGTCAGACCTTGCTGTGGATTCTGCTTCCGCTGTGGTGATCAAATCCTCTGCCTGTCACCGCTCCTCCCGTGCCAGGGAGGCCAGTTCCAGCCTCCTCTTTCCAGAACAATCTATCTTGCCCAGTGCTCCTGACTGTCCCTCCCAAGACATTATTAACATTCTCGCACTTGTCTGTGGACCTGGCACCCCGCCTCCGGTTCCCGCCCCAGCTGATGGCCAAATTTCCAGTCCATTTCACGCACCGGCTGAGCTGATTTCAAGCTGCTTATCTTGCAGGCCTGCCAGAGATGGCGAATGTCATTCTTGACCCAATCCCCCGGAAACCCCGCTGCATACTTCACATCCCTCTCCCTCCTCACGCACGGGGCAGGCATCCCTCTCTCAGCAAGGACGGGCCATCACCACCTCTGCGCTCCGCATGCTTATGAACATGGCAACAAGACGTTAATTCTAGACACGCGGACAGCTTAAATTCTGGGGTCTGAGCCAAACTTCCAGAAAGGAGCCCTTTATGCTTTATTTATTGTAGAATAAATGCCCCACGGAGGAGAAGGTCTCTCTCCCACCCAAGGCCCTTGCAGCCTAGAGGTAACCGAGGCACATTCACCTGGGAGGTCTGGCAGAAATCCTTGCAGGAATCTGGAAACTGGAATGCTAGGATTCACAGTTTGAGTGCACAGAGCAGGCTCCTGCACTTGGGGAAAGTACGGCACGCAGCCCGTGTGGAACGGTTCTTTAGAGAAGCCTTTGTGCTCTCTTAATGATACCAGAGTCCCTCTTCTCAACCCCCACAATAACCTCCACAGATCATGGCGTTTCTGGCTTTTTCATTAAACACAGCCATCTCCTCCAAAAAGTATTTAAGGGGCGCCTGGGTGGCACAGTGGGTTAGGCATCCAACTCCTGATTTCGGCTCAAGTCATGATCTCAGGGTCATGAGATGGAGCCCCATGTCGGGCACGTGCTCGGCACGGGGCCTGCTTGAGATTCTCTCTCTCTCGCTCTCTCTCTCTCTGCCCCTCCACCGCCCCCCGCGCTCACTCTCTCTAATGTAAATAAATCTTTTTTTTTTTAAGTATTTAAGATCTCTACTTACCAAAATAGCTCCACTTGGATCCTGCAAAGAACAAAACAAAGCAAAGTAAGTACAACGGAGCTTAAGCAAGTGAGAGAAAACGCTACAGATTGGATTTTGAAATGGGTGCGGTCGGAAAGGAGGCAGATGCCCAGACGGACGTTGTCAAGAGTCTGTGTCAGGTCGGCCGCTTCCCAGAGCCGCCAGGGGGAGGCGCGGGGCCACGAGTGGGTGCAGGGGCTCACGGACCACGGAGGGGGCTTCTTCATTAGAAGCCTCCCAGATCCTAGAGAAGCCAAATTTTATTCCCTGAAAACGTAAAAGAAATTCACAAGGCTCAAAACCCAAAAGCTCCCAAAGGGTACACAATGAAAGCTCTTCCTCCCACCTGATCTCCCTGCTTCCAGGAGAGAGAAAGCCAGTTTTATGAGCTGCTGGGAACATTTTCACAGTGACTACACGCGCATATGTAATCACATTCTTTCTCCCCATTTCTGCAACACAGATGTCAGCATACTGGAAACACTGGTAAGCCTCTTGCTTTTTCCCATCGAACAACACACCCTGGAGAGCCGTTCACATCAGTCCGTAAAGAGGAGAAAACTCCCCTCAAAAGGAAAGTTTTTCTTTGAGGAAGCTGCCACCCTCCCCCAAGTTAGAATTCCGGGGGGGCAGAGAAGGTGTAGGAGAGGTTCTGCCAGGAGTATCATGAAAGTCACCTACCACCTCCCACTGCACACCCTTCACGCATAGAAGTCCCCTGTTCCGGGCGCCTGGGTGGCTCAGTTGGTTAAGCGACTGCCTTCGGCTCAGGTCATGATCCTGGAGTCCCGGGATCGAGTCCCACATCGGGCTCCCTGCTCGGCGGGGAGTCTGCTTCTCCCTTTGACCCTCTTCCCTCTCGTGCTTTCTATCTCTCATTCTCTCTCTCTCTCAAATAAATAAATAAAATCTCTAAAAAAAAAAAAAAGAAGTCCCCTGTTCCTACATCCAAACATATTTTGGAAAAAGAAATGTTACAGAGTTGCATGCTTGGTACCCTGCCTGACATCTCCCTCTTCATCTCCAGAAGGACGCAGAGACCCTGAGACTCGGGGTGTCTCAGGGGACATATCCAGGGAGAGGGACTCTTCACATCCCAAGCACCTCTCCTGGCTTCTCTTGATGCCACCACGATGCGGGGCCCACAGGGTACAGTCAGAAGAGGAAGGCTCTCACGGCCCCTTTCTCTCTAGGGAGCTGATTTGCAGCAAAACCTAACTGACCAGCAACCTGCACCCTTCACAGCAACCGAGCATTTCCTACTCAAGGCAACGTGATTTTTAAAAGCAAAAAGAGAATTTTGCTGCTTTTGAAAAGTTAGTTTAATCCCATGGTTTTCTGTTGTTGTTCTGGTTCCTTTCTTTGCCTCGGTGCTTTTAATGAATTTGGTTTTTAATTTTCAAAATGGTAATTGTATCTAGTTACACTTGTGCATGGTTTAAAGTGTCAGATGGTTCTACAAGGCTTTTTAATAAAATATCAGTCCCCTGACACCCCTCGCTATTTTCCTGGTCCCTAGAGCACTTTGAAGCCTTTTTCAATCTGGGTAGTATCTCCATGTCTCAGTAAAATAGGCCTGTAGGGTTCCTCCATGATTCGTTTAGGTTGAGGTGTTATTACTATCCTCCCTCGCTGGAAGGGAAACGGTGAGGTCTCTGTGCACCACCTGCAGCCTATCACCTTTTTTTTTTTAAGTTTCAAATAGTTTATTTATTTATTTAATAGGTTTTTATTGTTATGTTAATCACCATACATTACATCATTAGTTTTTGATGTAGTGTTCCATGATTCATTGTTTGTGCAAAAATATGGAACGCTTCACGAATTTGCGTGTCATCCTTGCGCAGGGGCCATGCTAATCTTCTCTGTATCATTCCAATTTTAGTATATGTGCTGCTGAAGCGAGCACTATCACCGTGTTTTATATGTAAGGCAAGGACAGTCCCCTGCATGAAGTGGAAGATCAGTGCCCGCTAAGAAGTGTCTCTGCACATTTACCAGTACCTCCAGCAAACTTGGGAAATCTTCGCGTCTCCTCCTTCTCAATCGCAAGGAGCGAGGGGGGCTGGTGTTCAGACACCTTAGAATATCTAATGAGTACTTACAGACCTCTTCCCCCATAAAAATGTCCATAGGCTTGGACACACAAAATTTCATGTACAATTAATTTCAGGAGGTCCGCAGAACCCCTAAAACCTGCTATGGACCCCACAGGAGTTAAGAGTCCCAAGATTAACCTCCCGGGAATTAGCAATTAGATGAAGACATGCAGAACCAAACCTGTGCATAAGCCCCAAGTGGACTGCCAGCCCATTTCCCGAAACGACGCCGGAAAGGAACAAAGAAGGCTTTGCCTTGGAACCAAGCTACAGGAGACCTCAAACCTCTTCAGGGGTTTTGTCTGAGGACTTCGCTATTGAAATACAGTTCTGGATTTCAGAGCTAGAAGAAACCAGATCATTGCCACATAGCTGGGCAGAGCACTTGGAAGCTCAGCACACAGACATTCACGAGTAATGGGGGAGTTCATCCTCACAGCTAACCCGGAGAGACGGCCACTCTCCGTGATCCTGGAGACCACCAGAAAAACAGCTGCAGCCCCCGAGCAGTCCTGCCTTGGCCAGGAGTTTAATTGCACCTGCCCCCAAATCAAATCATAGCCTTTCATATTCCACCTCTTCTGAGCTCTCCCCACCAAAGCTTGCTAAGCTGAGGTCTTCCCTTTGGTCGAGGCTTATCCTCAGATGAGGCAGCCGGGGAATACTGCGGGCAGCTCAGGGGCCAGTGTCACAGAGTGGACATGGGGGACTGAGACCTCCGGTGGTGACAAAGGACCAGGGACGCGTTCTTAAAACGCAGCAGCATCCAGAGTGAACTTCCCTGCCTTCCTCTCTCCGGGCAAGCCCGCCTGGTCCTCAAGCCCTGGTGCTTTGGGTATAAATGACAGTCCTTCCTCCGGAAGGACTCAGGAGCTGGAAGCTGGGGAGAAGCAGCACCGTAGAAGGAAGGGGAGGGTGGTCTGAATGTTGGGGGGGGGTCATCTGATGAAGGTCAGGGCCCCTGGTCCCTCTTTGGCTCAGAACTGACCCGAGGAAGACTTTCTGAAGGGGTGTGTGTGTTATTTGGAAGTGGCACCTCATGGTTCCCCACCCCCTGGCTAGGGCAGGAGTCCTGGCCACACGCAGGAGGCGGGCCGGGCCAAGACCGCTGAGGCTACCTACACTTTGGAGGCTTCCTCAGGGAGCAGGCTTTTCCAGGAGAAAAAAAAAAAAAAAAAAACCTACGTTTTTCCTCTTCTGTGTGGGAGACTTGGGAGGCCCAGCTTGCTGCCTGTTAGAACCTGCAGGCCTATTCTGTACCGGGCGGGGAGAATGCCCAGCGTGCTCACTGAGGAAGTGGGACAGATGAGGATCCAGGCCAGGGGTTCAGGGCCCCGCCTGCTTCCTGGTCTGGGTGCTAGAACCTTCTCTGAGTAACCGTCACTGCCAGAGACCGCCCAGCTCTCCATACCAGGTTCAGGCAGAGCAGACTCTGCGAGAAATCATTGAAATGTTCCCCACAGCAACTCAGCATTCCAAGGTTTTCTCCAGAAGACACGGGACCTCACCTTTTTATGCTCCCTCCTTCCCCTCTCCAGTCATTTTTTCCCCCAGACATTCACCAGTGCCAAATGCTGGGAGTTTAAATGTTCTGGGAGGAGGGTAGACCACACTTTGACCTCATTACCTAGTTTAACCCCCCTCCACTCCCCACCCTGTGGGACTCTACATCTCGGTGACTTTGGCTTTGACCTTGTCCCCTGAGGCAGTCAAACAGTCAAGAAACCTACATGAGGAATAACAGAATAAAGACTCTAGGGGTAGGCAGGCTGGCTACTCAGTGTAGGGGTGAAAGTGGCTTTTTGACTGCAAGCTCCCCCACCCCGACTTGGAAAATGGGGAGGGAAGGAAGGCAAAGGAGGAGGGAAAGGGAGGCAAACGGGCAGGGGCAAGGGCAGGGGCAAGGGCAGGGGCTAGGGAGAGAGGGAGGAGAGGGAGGGGAGGGCAGGGATGGCAGGGGAAGAGAGGGAAGGGAGGGAAGGGAGGAGGGGCTGCCCCAGAGTGAGGGGAGTAACAGGCTTTCTAGAAAGAGCCAACGAATGGCTGTTTCTCTCCTGTCTCAGAGCAGCTTGGAACTACAAGGGAGATTTCTCACAAAACTTCAGGTCCCAGTGCAGCTTTCTGGAAAGGGGAATACGTGTCAAAGTCTGCAGTTTTAAAAATTAATTTCCACTTTCATATAATCCCTTTCTTCCACCAACCTTTTTTTTTTCTTTTTTAAATAGGCTTCATGCCCGGCATGGAGCCCAACGTGGGGCTTGAACTCATGCCTCGGAGATCAAGACCTGCGCTGACATCAAGAGTCCGGTGCTTAACAAACTGAGCCACCCGGGCGTCCCCAACCTTCTATCTCTTCCGGACCAGACGACGGAAATAATACCAAGCATATCTTGCCAGCCAGCGGATTTGAGTTAAGAACAACCCCAACGCTGTGACAGGCCAGCCCCCCCACCTCCCTCCTACCCAGCCCCACGGACACAGTGTGACCTCCAGCAGAGAAGGAGGCTCTGAGTCTTCACGCTACAGAGCAGGATCAATTTCCCACACCACTGTCTATCAAGTGAGGATCCATTTCCAGCCATCATAATCACTTTCAGCCCTCCTACAAATGTTTCAGCCCAACCTCGGTCCAGGACCGATAGCACCTACAAATGTCCCTACAACTTGGAACACACTCTGTCAAGGGCAGGAGCTACCATCAGTTACCAGGGAAGTTTCTACAAAACTCACTATCTACCCCCAGAAAAGTGCTCAGCCAGCAGCTGGAGAGGCAGGCAAGAGCTTGGCATCCTCTTGCTGTTCCTAAGGATTAACTAACCTTGACCTTGGCTGCGCACCCAAACTCACTGCCTTGACCCAAGGTCCCCACACTTCCTCCTGCCATCCCCTCGGGCACCCTCAGCCTCCAGCCTTTTGGGGTTAAGAGCCCTAATTACACTCAGAAGTGAGGTGTGTATGCTCTTCCGAGTGCACACACACGTTCAAGATAGTAGAGCCCTTCTGGAGAAAAACAATGATTAAGAATGGGATGCATCATCCCTTTGACTTGGAGGTAAAACTTAATGGTAAAGAGTCTCTCCTCCAAAGGAAAGCATCCACCACTGCGGGAAGGTGCTGCAGCTGGGGCATTGCAAAACCCTTCCTGCTAACCAGGCGGCTCCGACGCGGCTCTGACGCCACGTTCTCTCCTCGACCATCAGCACGTGGATCGCGGATCGCGGATCGCGGCACAGCACTTTAAATCCTGGTTCCCCTTCTCCCCCCCTCCCCCACTCCTTTAGCAAGTTCCCAAGCCACCCACCCCTCCAGAGCTGGGGAGAGCTCCAAGAACACACGAGCAGGTTTTAATCCAAAGACAACGTGCTTCCCCCCACCGCAACAGGTCGTGCATTCCAAAGGCAAAAGAATTTTCCAAAACGCGTTTTCCAAAGTGTCTAAAAATACGCCATTGGAGAGTATGCTCCCCGCCAAAAGGACTTTGCTTTAGCATTAGCGAGCCCCGCGGGCAATCCTCCGGCCAGGTGTGGCCGCGCGCTGGGGACTGAGGAAAGAGCGGGCGCACACTTTACCGTTGAGCGGGGCTGGGCGGGCCGGCTGTTCCTTTAAGCAGAGGAGCAGGAGAACGGCGGCGGCGTGCAGGCTGCGGGGCATCGCGCGCGGCGGGGGCGGGGCGGGGACGCCGTGGGGGGTGGGCCGGGGCTCCCGCTGCCTCTGCTCGGGTGCTGGGGACCGCGTGCGCGCAGCCCGGCCGTGCGAGCGCGTCTGCTCTTCGGGCGCCCGGCTCGTGGCGGGCCGCTCTTATAGAGCGACTCAGCCCCAAACACATGATGTCATCGTGCGCGGGGGAGAACGCCCTGCCCACAGCAGGTCTGGCGCCCCGGTTGCGAGGTGAGTGGTAGCCTGACTTTAGCCGCGCTCGGCGGGGGCAGCGCTCGCCTGGGAAGCCCGGTCTCTCCGTGGGAGCGGCGGGCAGGGGTCGGGCAGAGCCACCTATCCCCGGCCCCACCGGGGAGGGTGCGCCTAGGGACTGGCTCCAGGGGCCACTGCCCCGGGCTGTCGCAGCCCTTACTGAGAAGCCCAAGTATAATGCCGTGTGGGCCAGTGCCTCCTTCAGGGGCCCTCCTCCTCGTGTGCCAGGCACACGTTTTAGGGACTGGAAAGGAGAGCAGAGAGGCTGCGTTCCAACTCCGAATCGCGGCCGATTGTACAGTGCAGCCTGAGAAGGTCTTGCTTTTTCATTTGGACACAAAGAAATTCATTTAGAATAGCTAAATAGCACAGCGGGGTACACGGTGAACAGCTTTCCGAAGCAATTAGACTTACCCTAGTAACACGTAAGCTGCTTCACAGTATCAATCCGTTCTCTAGGAAGCTGGGGGGAGCGGTAGCCCTTCTGTGGGTTTAGCAGTGGAAGGAAAAGACGTATTATTGATTACCTACTATGTGTCAGGCACTGTACTAGGCGTTTTGCATTGTGTCCTGGTTTCGGCTTCCAGTGCATATTAGCATCACCTGTTGCTCATTTCTGCCCACTTTTCACACATATATGTGTTCTTTTTTTTATATATTTATTTATTTGACAGAGAGAGACACAGTGAGAGAGGGAACACAAGCAGGGGGAATGGGAGAGGGAGAAGCAGGCTTCCTGCCGACTAGGAAGCTGGATGCGGGGCTCGATCCCGGGACCCTGGGACCATGACCCGAGCCAAAGGCAGACACTGAGCCACCCAGGCGCCCCACACATATGTGTATTCTTTTAAGTACATATATGCGTACATCTAGTCATATACATGTGGCTCTGATCCCCCTTGATAGTCCATGTTCACTTGTTAAAGATTTTATTAACCTGCTGCCTTCAATACTCGATAAATCTTTCTCCTGCTGTTACGGCCACTTGCTGTTCCCATTGTCCCTATCATTTGTGCTTCTGGCTTCCCTGGGCCTCCCAGTGTCTCTTCTGCTCCCCACGCTGGGCTCGGTTTCCTTCCTGCTCTGTGACCTTGCCTAGTCTCTTGGTTCCTTGCTGCCTATAGACATTGCTCGGACCATGTGGTCTAGTGAAGGGTACTCACGCAGCCCTGGTACATGACCCCTGATTTTGCGACTTGACCCATCCTGCCCTATTCTCTTGGCCACCGCAGCCTGACAGCCCAACCAGCCTCACATCTCTCCGGTCTGTGCTGGCTCTCAGCCTGTGTGGACTCTCAGGCCAGCCTCAGCGACCAGGGAAACCACTTGTCCAAGCAGATTTTGGAGGGATAGAGCAGCTTCTGTGCTGAGAGTCACCAGGAAGCACACGCCACCCACATTAAAAGGGATGCTACTGTTCTGTCCCTATCTCAGCAATTGTTTGCATTAATAAAGAGCTCTGAAGTCTTTTTAAGGAAGTAGTTACAAAGACAATCTTGTCACCAGCACTTCCAGGCCACAGCAGGCTTAAGGATGACCTTTTCTGCCTGCAACTCTTGATAAAGAACCTTGAATAAGCTCCAGAGCAGTGAGTGAGCAGTTCACTTGGGGCTCTCTTAAGAGCCCCTGTCTCTGATTTGTCATCAAGGGCTTTAGAAGATGAAATGTACTCGAAGGACACAAGAGGTAGGGAAGAGCCCCTGCGGCTTCGGAGATGCACAGACTGAACCCATGCAGATGAAATCACTCATCCCACAGCTCACGACTAGATACAGGGAAACTGGGCCACATACACACATTTGGTTACTCTCAGTTCAGGTGTTTTCCCATTATGTCTGGCTAAATATTAAGTTCAATTTGTCCTGGAACATGCGTGTCTAAGTGTTCTCCAAGGATCCCCAGAGATGGGGGGGAGGGGCGGTTAAAAAAAGGGATGGATTTAATAGACCAATAAGGCAAGATTGTGAACTGGGTGTGGTGGAGATATAGGAGAGGGTTGGGATGTTTACTGCTTGTCTGGGTCAGAGATGTGGTTAATTAGTAAAGAACGGATAGCAATTAAAAGATTATTGAGGTTATAAACTGAGATTCAATTGCCCTAAGTACTTTGAGTGATTTTTTTTTTTTTTTAATTTTAGGGGATTAGAAGGGTGGAAAAGCAAACAGGAATGGATGGAAGGACCAACCTTCTAAAGTACTGAAGCCAAATGTCAAGCACCCCTTGGCCCCTCAAAAAAACAGCACAAAACTAACCAGGTTAAGTTCCCAACTCTGGGAATCTTTCCTGCCAGAGGCTTCCTGAGGCCTGCGTAACTGGACATGTCTGGACTCGCTTGGCTGTCATCAGATGGGGTGCTCGCCAGCCAGTAACTAAGCCATTACTCAATGGGTTAAGGTGGAAAAGGGACCTTCAGCGCTCACAATGTGGCAACTGGCCACCAAATGACATGCCCAGACAGAAGGTTCCAGGGAGAGGAGCTCTTGTACGGTGTCACCCTGTCAGAATCAACAAGAGGGCGAGGCTGGTGAGTCAAAGGGCAGAGGAGTGTGGAGGAAAGGAGCCCGAGATTTGGTGTCCGGAGGTCTGGGCCGAAGTGCCTGCCCCACCACTACTTACTGAATGGCCTTGACAGTGGTACAACCTCTTGAAACTTCAGTTTCCTCATCCATACAGTGCAGGTTCTCATCCCAGCCCCTGAGTCGCTAACAGAATTGAGATCTGGATGGAATGAGATAAGGCAAGTGGAAACTTTTCTGTTCATTCATTCACCCTCTGTGTGCCAGGCACTGTGCTAGGCTTCGTCCTGGCTCTTGGAGAGTGTGTATGTAAAACGGTCTCATGAACAACCGTATAATTAAGACTGGATTAAGTGTGATGCAAGGTTGGTGTATAACCAGAAGGGATCCACTTGGTCCTGGGGCAGTGAGGGTAGGCATCACCCATGTAAGAATTAGATTCTGTGACTTCATAAAACCATTGAAATGCACAGCTAATACCGGGCTCCTCTTTCTCAAAGCCGGCCCCGCTGGCCCATACACGCCCTAATCATTGGCCTGTTGGGCATAATGGTGTTAGTGTAGAGACTTTGATTTCTCAGGGTTAAGAGTTAACCCTTCAAACAGCGTCACTCAATTGGGAACGCACCTTTTTATGGCTAAAGAAAGGACTGGTAGGAGGAGAACTAACATTTATTGAGTACCTACTGTTTGCCTGACACTGTGCATGGCACTTTATTCTTACAACAACCTGTGGGGTGGGTGTTAGGTTTGCCATTTTACAGATCATGAATCTGAGGCTTGAAAAAGCTAAATCCTTTCCTTGAGTGAGGCTTTTTGAGTGGCAGAGACTGAATCCTCAACCAGATGATTCTCTGTCTCCACAGGCCAGGAGGGGCCCTTTTCACGGCTATCCTAGCAAATTCTTTAGATGGGGATGTTCTCCTTCTGGATCCTGCTGAGATGAGGATTCTCCAGTTTTCTATATGTTATGATCATTTATTTGTTGATGAGGGGCACAGTGTGCCAGTTCTGGCAATGAAATAATGCTCAGCATGGGACATGGCTGTGTCCTCCCCCCCAGTCCCCATGGGGTGACTGAGAGCCCCTCTCTCTGATCAATGCCCAGCACATCTGCCAAAATGTGGGACAAGGAACCTGAGACCACAGAGTTCTGATTCGACACAGTTCTCCGGCCAATGAGAATATGAGCCCGACTACATAGTTCCTTGTTATATCAGTGAGCTCTGCTTTGACCAAGGAAAGGGGGGTATGGAGGAAAGCAGAGGGGGAGAGAGAGAGAGGGAGGGAAGGAGGGAGGGAGGGAGGGAAGGAAGGAAGGAAAGGGAAGGAGAGGAAGAAGGAAGGAAAAAGCCAAGGGATTTCCTCTGACTGGGTAGTGACTGAGGTCTCGCATGGACCCTTTGATCCTAGTGCAAATGTCTAGGTCTTTGAAAATATAGTCGCTTTTGTAGCTTTATCCACATCCGCTGCTTTGCTTGTGAAGCCGTGGCCTGGAGTCATAGCCTGTGTGTGAACCCTGGCTACCCTGCTCACTTTCAGGCAGGATCAGCTGGAGGGCAGAGTGACCCGCAGGAAAGAATGCTGAACTCAGCTCTGCCAGGAACAAGCTCTAGGCCTATAGCAAATCTCCTGGCCTGCATCGGCCTCGGCTTCTGGATCCCTAAGTCAAACTAAGATGGTCTAACCCCACGCTGGGTTGTGAGTGTGGGATGAGACCGTAGATGTGGAAGTGCTTTGGAAAATCAAATCAAAGTACTTGACATACACAAGATATTCCCGAGAGAGGGCTCGAAACAAAGGTTGTTTTGATCTCAGCCTCGGTTTACTAAGAAGAAAACGAAAACTGGGTTCCAGCAAGGGACTGACTGTAAGATCCGCTTCAGCCCGTGCCACCGGTTACCATGGCAACTTGTGACTCTGGTCCAACTACTTGTCCACCGACTCCTATAGCGATTGCTTCTGTCAAGTGGGGAATCGTGGCTCATCATCAGGATTTTTATAAAGCCCTCTTCGTGATTAATAAAAAAATGACAATAATTTAAAAATCTATGCACAGGGACTAAGTTAAGTTAGCATTTTAAGTGAAAATAAGTGTTGGTACAATATGGTTCCTCTTTCCAGGTAAACTGTTCTGAAAACCATGGTCAGCTGACAAGAGACTGTTTAAGGGACATAATTAGGCTACAATAGTGTGAGTTTTCTCATATCTCCTTTTACCCCTGCTGCTTGGATCCACTCTTCCCTAACCTCAGGGCTTTGGTCTGGATCCTGTTCTTGTTCTCAGTGTGAAACACTGCCCTCTCTCACCCCTGTCTTTCAAACCAAAGGACAGTCATAGAGCACATCCCAGCAAGTGCACGGTGCCAACCTAAAGTGAGGACTCCTGATACCAATTCTGACAGTTTCTGCCCGGGGTTAGGGAGGCCCAGTGACAAAGGGGAAGGAGTTTGGCATCGCATGAACCTGGGTTTTGAAAGTCAGCTCCACCACTCACTACTCATGGTAAATTGGGCAAGTCGCTTAACCTGAGTTTCAATTTCCTATTTTCCTTTTTAAAGAGATGAGGGCCATAGAGTAAGTATACCCCCCAAAGAGCAATAGGGAGGAATAAATATAACAAGCTTGGCCTGTAAAGAACTTAGCCCAGGGGCACATAATGAGCACGGTATTAATGGTAGTTCTCTGCTGTAGGAACGCCTCAAATGGCTGAAGGGGGACGGTTTCACCCATAGTTTCTAGTTTAGGCAACCCCACCAACTTCCCTTGTTTGGGCAACCACACCAGCTTTCATGAACCCTAAGAGAAGAATGAATGATGACTTCAGACATTTCTTTTCCCCTAATTCTACACATCGGCCTTTCAAAGAATGTCACTTTTGTCCTAACAAACCAGTCTTCCTATGGAGGCAATAATGCCTTTTAATCAAGTAGACTCAGAATTACTTTACGACAGGAAATGCCTGATCACTAGAATCTTGGAGCTGGGAGGTATTCCTGAGCCTCAGAGATACCGCATGCTATTAGAATAAGCTGGTGATTTCCCTTTGCTTAGATACTCTTGTTCTGTACCATTGCAGGAATCGATAACCTGATCCTTCATTGCCGTTCCTTTCGAGGAAAACTGGCGAGCGACCCACCTTCTTTCGGCCCCAGTGTCTGACGGAGAGCTCAGTAGGCTGGGACCCTGGTGCAGTTAACATTGCTGGTTTCATGGCATGGATAGGTGGGGGCCAGGGAGCTTCCTTACAGACCCTTCAAATTGAGTTGCTTCTCTGGCCAGAGGCCAGCCCTGGCAAGGATCCAGCTCCCTCTCAAGCCCGGAAAAAGGGCTCAAGTGTCCCCAGTGGCCAGGAGAGTGGATAGGCAGCCAAGCCTTCACAGTTCTCTCATCCAGGACAGCGCAGCCGGTGAACTGGAGAGAGTCCCCCAGGGAGAGGCGGCGTGCTGAGCGCACAGAGTAAAGAAGTCTTACCTAAGGAGCTAGCTTCTTTATGCCTACCCCATCCCCCATCCTTGACATTAAGAGTTTGGGGCTTAGGGGAGAGGAGAGGGGCTAGAGGTTGAATCAATCACCAATCACCAATGATTTCATCAATCATGCCCGGGTAATGAAGCCTCCATAAAAAAAACAACCAAAGGGACGGGGTTTGGAGAACTTATGGGTTGGCGAGCGCACGGAGATGTGGGGACAGTGGGCCCTGGAGAGGCATGGCGCCCCTATCACAGACCTCACCCTGTGCCGTTCTTCCATCTGTTCCTGAAGTTACACTCTGTTATAATAAAAGGGTGAGTTAGGGGGAAAAAAAGCATTTGAGGTTCACTTTGCAGTGGAGTAAGTTATTTTTTTTAAAGATTTTATTTATTTATTTGACAGAGAGAGACACAGTGAGAGAGGGAACACAAGCAGGGGGAGTGGGAGAGGGAGAAGCAGGCTTCCCGCCGAGCAGGGAGCCTGATGCGGGGCTCGATCCCAAGACCCTGGGATCATGATGACCTGAGCTGAAGGCAGTCGCTTAACCAACTGAGCCACCCAGGCGCCCCGTGCAGTGGAATAAATTATAACTAGATTACTTACATCTGCATTTCAGTTTTTAACACTGATACGCAAAAGTTAGTTTCTTTCCAAAGATTTTATTTATTTATTTATTTGAGAAAGAGAGAGAACAGAGGGAGGGGCAGAGGGGGAGAGAGGGACAAGCAGACTCCCCACTGAGATGGAGCCCAACTCAGGGCTCGATCCCCTGACCCCCGAGATCACGACCTGAGCCGAAACCAAGCGTCAGACCCTTAACTGACCAAGCCACCCAGGGGCCCTTGCAAAAGTTGTTTTTGATAGACATATCTGTGTTTTCTCTACTCAACAGGATTTCATGGATGGTAGAAATGATGGCAAGAGACAGAGAAAGTCCTTAAAGGATGTTCAGAGAATTAGAAAATTAGAACCCAGAAACGTGGGCTCTTCCTTCAAATTCTGTTTCCCTTGGGGGGGTGGGCACAGGAAAGGGAAATACCTCAGATACCTCAGTCATTCCATTTTTATGACAGAGACTGTGCCATTTCATTCCAGTGAGAATTTGTAAGACTCGTTTGAGATATTTAGGGAGGACTCCATACGCCGTAATTACAAAGTATACCGCTTGTAACTGTAGAGTTGTTTGTTTATAGTGAAGGCATCTGATCTGTGATAAGAAGCATCTTGGAGGTCATTACACCTCTGAGAGAAAAACCATGTTAACACAATTCAAAAGAAAGAAATCAATTGAGAGGTCGTGAATAAAAGAAATGCCATCACAATAGGTCTATAACTAGCTGCCCGCAGAAGGGAAATGGGAAAGAAGGCAGAGAAAAGTTGTGGAAGGAACAGTGCTAACTTGTAGCCATTGTCCAGACTAAAGGGGAAGCTCAGGGAAGTCAAAGATAACTCCGTTGTCTTCCATCTGGGGCGTGAGCAACATGTTGATTCTGTGAAGATTCAACAGAGTCTGATGCTGGACAAAGCAGGCCCCGCCAAGACTGGAAACAGAACTCTCAACATTGAACTAGAACAGGGAAACATCTTGGCCAAATGATTTTTATAAACAAAATTATTTAGAGGGAATTCATAAAAGGAAAAAAAATTGCCCACTAATCCATCCTAGCTGACAACTTCTTGCACGTTCCATTCTCAAGTTCTTGTCCATGACAACAAAAAAATATTTATCTAGTTACTATCAAGTAAATATACCATATTGTGTACACACCTTTTTAATAAAAACCTAGCATTGGATCATAGCACTTTCCTACATTTCTACATGATCTTAATAATTTTTACATCAACAACATCTTTTTTTTTTCAGATTTATTTATTTTAGAGGCAGAGAGAGCAAGCAAGAGGGAGGGAGAGTCTTAAGCAGACTCTGTGCTAAGCGTGGAGCCCAATGCGGGGCTCAGGCTCATGACCCTGAGATCATGACCTGAGCTGAAACCAAGAGTCAGACGCTCCACTGACTGAGCCATCCAGGCGCCCCCGCATTGACAACATCCTAAGACAAGTTTCAAGATGTCATGAAACCTGGGAATACCAGCGATTTAAAACAGGGAGTCAGGTTTCTTGAGGGACTCCCTCAAGAAGATCAAGAAATTCCCAGAAGAGCAACAAAGATATAATTCGAGGGATTCAGATAAATATGACAATGGGTAGATTGTCTATAAGTCAGTGGCTTGATGGCTTTGGGGACAAGGGGAAGTGATTATATACATAGCACTGGCCTCTGGGAAGTGAGCCCACCAGGAGGGGTCCAAGTTCACAGCCCAGGGCAGGGACAGCCATAGTGCATGACAATGAGTCTTCATTCTAAGTTCCCATGGTGCTCAGTGTTTCATCGATAGGCCCTCTAAAGAAGCTTCTGGGCCTCAGAGCTCCTAAAAGAGCCCAAGAGCCAAGACCAAGAGCCAAGGACACTCAATGAAGGGAAGAGTTTGGGGCATCATCAGAGCCAGACATCCAGGACGGACACTTTATTCATTGTCCCACTTCTAGGCTGCCAACCACCCTCCTCCCACTCACTGGTTCTGCTTTTGCTCTCCTCTTCTCTGTTTCACTTCTTCCTCCCCCATGAACGTTCTCCATCTTTCAGTCTGAAGAAACAATGGGCTGTGGTCTTGCAGCTCCATAGATGAAGGGCTGTCCTGGGGAACCTAAGGCAGGAAGAGGGGAGGGAGGAACTCAGACCTGGAGGAGGGATTAGCTAGGGCAGTAGGAAGTAAAAACTGTGATAACAGTGTCCCAAGAAACAAGGTGATAGTTTTACTTGTTACACTTCTGCATTGTTGAGGTTGCTGGTTTTTTTTTTTTAAATAAATCTATTACAAATTAAAAAGTCACACAAGTTAAATTTTAAAAACATTGAAAGAAGCAAATGTTTTCTTTTTTCTTTTTAAAAATATTTTATTTATTTATTTGAGACAGAGAGGGAGAGTACAAGCAGGGGGGAGGGAGAGCGGGAGAGGGAGAAGCAGGCTCCCCACTGAGCAGGGGGCCCAATTCTGACTTGTTCCCAGGACCCTGGGATCATGACCTGAGCCGAAGGCAGATGCTTAGCCAAATGAGCCACCCAGGCGCCCTTCTTTTTTTAAAATGAAAGAAGCAATAGACTAGTGTTGAAGAACAAAAAATTCACCTGAGCAAATTTGAAGATCTAAGTGGCTTCATTAAGTGATTCAAGAATCAGGCAGCATCCCATCTTGCAAATGGAAGGGAGCTCCCCGGAGGAGTTGTACCAAATGGAAGGTTTTTATAGGAAGAAGGGTGGGACAAAGAGGTTATTAGCAAAAGAAAGGATCAGTCCTGGCAAGGGCACTTTCCCTTAGGGGAGAGGGCAGGGGTCTCATTCTGCAGAGTATTTCATCTTCCCTTGGATGGATGGAGGTGGGGGTCGGGGTGGATGGAGAGGACCCACGTGACAGATTGCCTCTTGGGTGCTGACCAGAATCTCTCTGCCTGACTGCTGAAGACTACCTTTCTAGGAGAGGTTGAAACTACAGTTAGGTTAGGTGTTAAGTCCCTGTTTCAAGACTTGGCCTCAGTGATGCCATGTTGAGCCTGTGGTTCTTTGTCACACTAGCCAAGGAAGAGTCAACAGTGCCAACAAAAGCAGTAGAAGGACCCCAAGTGGCAAGTGCAGAGAAAAGGTCTTGGATGGCAGGCGGGCCTGGTCCGTGCCTCTGAGAAACCCGGTTCTGCAAACACAAAGAGTGAGCCAAGTAGGAGAGAACCGACAACAGATGAGAGATGGGTCATTTAAAAACATCAGCAGGGAGGACAAGGAGACGGGACAAGAGCAGAGAGAGCCTCAAAAATTTGGAAAACTCGAGGCAAATAAGGAGAATAAGAGGAGCTGCCATTTCTGAAGCCAGGAGGGAACGTTCCAGGTGGAGGAGATCTGGAGAAAAAGGACCAAGCTGAACAAGGAGAGAGCAGCCGGCTGGGGGGGGGGGGGGGGGGGGGGGGCGGTTACTGCAGAAAAACGGTCAGGGAAAGCTTCCAAACAGGTATAAAACAGAGAGTACGGGTGCCTGGGTGGCTCAGTGGGTTAAGCATCTGCCTTCGGCTCAGCATGATCTCAGGGTCCTGGGATGGAGCCCCACACCGGGCTCCCTGCTCAGTGGGGAGTCTGCTTCTCCCCTTCCCTCCGCTGCTCCCCCTGCTTGTGCTCTCTATCTCACAGTCTCTGTCTCTCTCTCAAATAAATAAATAAATAATCTTAAAAACAACAACAACAGTATAGTTAGAATGAACCCCCGTGTACCCATCTCCCAGCTTTGACAATCAGCAACTCATGACCAACCTTGCTTCTTCTTCTGCACCCTCACCAACTCATCACCCCTTCCCCGGGCTGGTTTGAGACAAATTCAAGACTCAACATTCTTTCAGTCGTTCTCAACCTTGACTGAACATCGAAACCCCCTAAAGGGCTTGTTCAAACACAGATTGCTGGACCCCAGCCTGGGTTTCTGATTCAGCAGGTCTGAGGTGGGACTGAGAATCTGTGTTTCTGACAAGTTCCCGGATGATACCGGTGCTGCAGATCCAGGGGCCACACTTTGACAATCACTGTATGATTTCATCTGGACATACTTCTCTCTCAGAAAGGACCCCCTTATTGAAAACATAATCACAATGTTACTACCACTCACAAGAATCTAGACTAATTCCTTAACATCATATTTTCCCATCTGTCCTCTTGGTGGTTCTACTAACCACTTGTTTGATTTGTGCTCCCAAAAGGTCCCTGCACTGCAATTGGTTCATACGTCTCTGTTGGCTCCTCTGACCTCCGGGCGGGGTTTGAATCAGTAACACGAGGAGTACTTTGAGGAATTGCACGGACAGATGTGCAGCTGTGGATGTGAAAAGACCACGGCCCTTGGGTCTGAATTAGAGGCTGGACCAGTCATTGAAGGGCTCTGCGGCTCACGTGCCTCATTTGTGAAATGAAGAGAATAAGAATAAGCCTATCTCATGGGAAACTGGTGAGAATTACATGAAAAGTAAGCCTGTGGCATGGTATCTGATACATGGTTGGGCTAAGGAATCAGAAGATGTGGGTTTGCAGAAGCTCTATGACCTTGGGACTGGAGACAGGTACTTCTCTGAGCTCATTTCCTAATCAATAAAGTGGAGATAATAATAGTATTTTAGGGGCTCCCTGGTGGCCCAGTTGGTTGAGCGTCCGACGCTTGGTTTTGGCTCAGGTCATGATCTCAGGGTCATTAGATAAAGCCCCGCAGCAGGCTCCGCACTCAGCAGGGAGTCTGCTTGAAGATGCTCTCTCTCTGCCCCTCCCCCCACTCACGGTCACTCCCTCTCTCAAATAAATAGGATCTTTTTTAAAAAAATAGTATTTAGAGGGTTGTGAATGAGCTAATGGGTGCAAACAGCTGAAGCATGGTATCTAATGTGCAATAAGCACTTTAATTTTTTGTTGTTTTTACAAAAATACCCATTATTACTAGGAGCAGGGTAAATATCACTTCTCTTCTGCCTGAGTAGGAATGCCTTCTTAGAATCTGGATTGCCAAAGTCATGCATTGGGAGATCCCAGGTCATGTTTTTGTGTTTCCCACCTCACTTACTTCTTAGTTTGGTTAATGGCACCATCCTCTTCCCAGGCGCCCAAGTTAGAAACTTCGGGGGTCACCTTGGACGCCAGCCCACGTTCCGTGCAGCATCCATTCTAAAGGCTTCTTCCTTCTGGGAGCTTCTGGGATCCCAAACAGGATGAAAGAGCCTGACAGGGCCTGGTACACAGCAGATCCTTCATCGACACTGAGAGTTTGGTTTTACTGCCATCACCTTGGCTCTCCTCCTGACCATGGCCCTCCCCACCTGCCCCGCCCAGCGACTCCCCCGGCCTCTGCCCTCCAGCCTCTGGCTCCCATCCACCCTGTGGATGACAGCCTTTCTCCTGCCCCCCACCCCCGTCTCTGACCGCAGTGTAGCCAGTGCGGTTTATGCCCCGCTCATCGTCCAGTGGTGTAAGGAGCTGCTCTTTTCTTTTTCTCATTTTCTTTTTTTCTCCCTCCATCCCTGACGCTTCCATTTCCCTCCTTCCCGCAGGGCTTCACTCTCCTGTTTTGTTTTGTTTCTTAAGATTTTATTTATTTATTTGACAGAGAGATGGCAAGAGCAGGAACACAAGCAGGGGGAGTGGGAGAGGGAGAAGCAGGCCTCCTGCTAAGCAGGGAGCCCGACACGGGGCTCGATCCCGGGACTCTGGGATCACGACCCGAGCAGAAGGCAGACGCTTAACGACTGAGCCACCCAGGTGCCCCCACTCTCCTGTTTTTGATAACATGTTCTTGGGTATGTATATGAACTTATAAAATACACTATGTTATTGTGGTTTCTATTTTTAAACACCGTTCCCCTGGCAGATCCCCCCGCCCCCCGTCGCTGCCTACAGCCTGCACTCTGGGGAGAGGAATTTTAGGACCTGATCCTTTAGGACCTGAGCAAGGGTTTCTCTGAAGCAGAGGCCCAGGAGGGGCATCGCTGAGTTATACTGTCCATGCCAATTTTTTTAAAAAATATTTTTCTTTATTTACTTGATAGAGAGAGAGCACAAGTAGGCAGAGTGGCAGGGAGAGGGAGAACCAGGCTCTCCGCTGAGCAGGGAGCCCGATGCGGGGCTTGATCCCAGGACCCTGGGATCATGACCTGAGCCGAAGGCAGCCACTTAACCGACTGAGCCACCCAGGCGCCCCCGTCCATACCAGTTGATGCCGACGAAGTACTATCAGGTTATCCCTGAGAACTATAGAGCTCTTGGCCTCTAACGCTCCATCCAAACCCCTCCACGGAGGGACCTGACAGCAGGCTAGCACGGCTTCAGTAGCTTAAGCTCATCCCTAGGGTGACCCCAGCCCCCTTGGAGTGTTCACCTGCAATGGAAGCTCAGTGTGGCCAGGAGAATTTGCTGTGTGTTTTAGCAGGTAGGCTCCCGAACTTCCCCTTAGAGCAGTGACTTTAGAACTCTTGCAATGATAAATTCTTTCTCTGCCCTTTGAAATCAAATCTACCACCCGCAACGGTTTCCTCTCCTCTCCTGGCAGGGACTGCCTTGAGCCATCACCTTGCTGCAGGCTGGAGCAGCGGCTCCTGTCACAGACACAGGAGAATTTGCTTCTCCTCTAGATAAGCCCCAATGAGCCAGTCCAGGCGGCCTCGTCACAGAGACTGAGCCCTCTTAACACCCGCCTCAATACCTTTCTCTTCTGCACATCCTTTAAGTATCTCCCTGCCTTAAAAATGTTGCCAGCCTTTTGTTTTGGAGGAAGTGGAGTCCCGTTCTCCCTCGATTCTTTTTCCCTCTTGCAACATAGTTACTGAGTAAGACCTGTCCCCACTGCTTGAGCTAGTGTCCCGCTTTGCTTATCTTTGCCCTGCCCTAGACAGTGCCCGCAGTGTACTTTCCCAGCGGGCTGGCAGAAGAGTTTCAGACCTCGCCAGAATTTGGTGTTACCCGGTTTCCTGATTTTTGCCAACCTCGGGGGTAAAAAGAGATCTCTTGCTCTGTTTTCATTTTCATGCATCTGTAACTGGTGGGGTTGAGAAAAACTAGTGGACTCTCTTGTGTGAGTCACATATTCATATTCTTTGTCCATTTTTCTATTGGGTTCTGTCTTTTTCTGATTGATTGGTAGTACTTTCTTATATATTCTAGGTAATAATCCCTGTTGGTTTTAGAAGTCTCAAATATTTTTTTCTCAGTCTATCACCTGTCAGCTAATTCTGTTAACAATATCCATCATTATCACTAATTCTGAAATAGTCAAATCCCTCAATTTTTTTGGCCTCTGATTGTACTTTTTAGGTCTTGGGTTTTTGTTTTTTTTTAAGATTTTATTTATTTATTTGAGAGAGAGAGAGCACGAGCAGGGAGAGGGGCCAAGGGAGAGGGAGAAGCAGGCTCTTCACTGAGCAGGGAGCCTGACACGGGGCTCCATCCCAGGACCCTAGGATCCTGAGCTGAGCCAAAGACAGATGCTTAATCGACTGAGCCACCCAGGGTCTTGTTTTTAAAAGAACTCTTTCCCACTTTAAAATCATAAACAGAGGCGCCTGGGTGGCTCCGTCGTTAAGCGTCAGCCTTTGGCTCAGGTCATGGTCCCGGGGTCTTGGGATCGAGCCCCGCATCGGGCTCCCTGCCTAGCGGGAAGCCTGCTTCTCCCTCTCCCACTCCCCCTGCTTGTGTTCCCTCTCTCGCTGTCTCTCTGTCAAAGAAAAAAAAATCTAAAAAATAAAATAAAATCATAAATATATTCTCCTATGTATATTTCTATGTGTGTTTTTTTTTTGTACGGTTGCCTTTCACGTTCATATCTTTAATGCATCTGAAGTCCACCTTTGTTTATGGGTGTCAAGGACTCAACTTCATTTTTCTCCATGTAGTGCTCCGTTTCCCTGTCTACTAAGCAACTTACCCTGTCTTCTTGACCTGTGGTGCCCTCTTTCCCATCCATCAGGTACACTCACACCTGGAAGCCTAAATGCATGTGTATCCATTTCCGGGTACTTTATGGCCCTCAGTCTATGTGCATGTTTCTGCATCGTGGTATTTATCACATGGCACTGAAGTATAGTGGGGCGAGTCCCTTCTCTTTGCTCTTTACTCAAAACTAACTAATTAGGGACCTTGATTTTATTCTTCTATATAAATTTCTGAATATGCCTTTTTCATGCCACCAAAGAAATTGTAGGAATGTGTTGAAATTGCCTTACATTTTTAGATTAATTTTGGGAGAATTGGCATCTCTACATGTTAGGAAGTCGTGTCCATCACTATAGCCTATCTCTCTGCTTATTCAAGTCTTATTCTGTGTCCTTTAATAGTTTTACATTTTTCCTCCAAAAATCATTTTGAGCTTTTCATGAAGTTAACTTTTAGGTACTTTATAATGTTGTTGCTCTCAAGAGAGGTATCTTATTTTCTATTACATTTTCTGGTTAAATATTGCTGATATAGAAGAACGCTTCTGATTTTTGTAAGCAGATCTTGTTCCTGACATCCTTGCCAGGATTCTATTAATTCTGTGGGGTTTTCTATATAGATAATTAGATCATCTGTAAATAATGACAGTTTTGTCACTTCCTTTCTTGTTTTTTCTTTCTTTCAAAACTTTTTTATTTTTTTATTTATTTTTTTAAAAGATTTTATTCATTTATTCATGAGAGACGGGGGGGGAGAGAGAGAGAGAGAGAGAGAGAGAGAGAGAGAGAGAAGCAGAGGGAGAAGCAGGCTCCCAAGGAGCAGGGAGCCCGATGTGGGACTCGATCCCAGGACCCTGGGATCATGACCTGAGCCAAAGGCAGACGCTCAACCATCTGAGCCACCCAGGCGCCCTCTTTCAAAATTTTTTTAAAGATTTTTATTTATTTGTTTGTTTGAGAGAGAGAGAGAGAAAGTATAAGTAGGGGAGGGGCAGACGGAGAGGGAGAAGCAGGCTCCTGCTGAGCAAGGAGCCCAGTTTGGGGCTCGATCCCAGGACCCTGGGATCATGACCTGAGCCGAAGGTAGACACTTAACGACTGAGCCACGTAGGTGCCCCTTTTCTTGTCTTGTCTTGCCTTGCCTTGCCTTGTCTTGTCTTGTCTTTTTTAAGTAGGCTCTACACCCAATGTGGGGCTTGAACTCATGACCCTAAGATCAAGGGTCACATGCTCTACCAACTGAGCCCACCAGGCACCTGTCACTTCCTTTCAAATCCTTATACCTATTACTTCTTAACACATTGGCCAAGACCTCCAGTACTCTTTGGAGTAGTAGCAGTTCCTGTTCTTAAAGGGAATGTGGATCTACCTGCACCTGTTACCTTCTTCCTATCCCCAGGGGTTAAGCCTGCCCTCGTGTAGCTACAAGCTCTATTTCCTACTGGTGCAGGACTAGTGATTCTGTTTTGTCTTGCAGTGGAGTTGGGATAAACTATAATCTGTCCATGGAAATATGGGGGAGAGAAAGGGCCCAAGATAAAAGCTTTCCCAATTGTCATACCTTTCCCCTTCTCCTGTAGACAAGAGTCACACACACACACATACCCTGGGACCCAATTATTTGCTGTCCTCTAGAAGCTTCTAGAGGGCTCAGATACATCAGCTGCCCCGTTTCTGAGGCACTCCCAGAACTGGGTTGAGCAAGATAGCCAGTAGCCTAAAATGGGTTGCCATTTTATCGGGATCCAGAAGCCAGAGTGACATTTCTAAAATAATTACCATCATGAGAATGCTTTAATCATAGGCCGTTGAAGGCCCTCTTGTAAACTCTTTAATAAGAGCATTCAAGGACTTGACAAGTTGGCCTCACCCCCTTTTCCTCTTACAACAGCATACCCCACACTCAGACCATCCTGGGTGATCTTTTTCTGAATGTGTGTGCATTAAATCTTATCTGTTTACAATACAAGTCCCTCCGCAGGGCATTCTCCCACCCTTTTTCCACAATGAGAAAGCCTAATCATTCATCAAGGCTCAGAACAAAAGTCATCAGTCTTATGATGTCTTCCCAAGTTTATCTCATTGGTGTAAATCTTGCCTTCCCCCAGGCTTCCCAGAGCACTTATCTGTCAGATTTGCCTTACAATTTGTTGTTAGTTATCTCCGCTGTCCCATTAGAGACCTAGAGGAGGGCAAGGACTGTGTTTTACTCATCTCTATCTCTGCAGCAATTCTTCACACCTAGTAAATTCTCAATAAATGCTTATTCATCAAATTAGAGGACGGAGATCACAAATTATAGGGAAAAGAAGTCATTAGTAAAGATGAAGTAATGTTCTTGCCTAATCTTCGTTCCAGCAGGATCGAATGTGGATTTGCAAAGGTGTTGTTATCTGCAGTAATACTCAGCAATATGCAAATAGGAACAAGAAGAGACACAGAAAATGCCTCGTCATTCTCATTATTATGCGATAAACCCTTCGGGCACTGTAGTGACAGAGGCTCAACCTATGCGGTGTGGAGCAACTATTTAGAACAAATTGTACCTGGGGCACCTGGGTGGCCCAGTTGGTTAAGCATCC
>NW_027397087.1:28591514-28622135 GCF_003265705.2 Callorhinus ursinus
TCAAGTCATGATCTCAGGGTCATGGGATGGAGCCCCGCTTTGGGTTCCGTGCTGAATGTGGAACCTGCTGAAGATTCTCTCTTCCTCTGTCCCTCCCCCCACTCTGCATGCTCTCTCGGAAAAAAAAAAAAAAAAAAAGAAAGAAAGAAAGAACAAATTGTACCTGTAAAGCCTAACATTTGGGGCAATTGTGGAATGTGGCATGTGGCCAGACGTTCCTGGTTCTCCCGCTCCTGAATGATATTCCTACTCACACCGTGTGCTAGACACAGCTCTTGAAGTGTACCTATTTATAGGTGAAAATTGTAAGATAAATGGAATTTCTTTTGAAATATGGCCTTTGCTTTTGATAGAAATTTCCAGTAAGTGGGAGAGATTTGTCACGTTGTATAGGAGATGTGGGAAAGGTAAATGAAGAAAGTGAAGTAAAATTAATAACGTTTACATATTTTTTAAAGGTTTTATTTATTTGACAGAGAGAGACACAGCGAGAGAGGGAACACAAACAGGGGGAGTGGGAGAGGGAGAAGCAGGCTTCCCGCCGAGCAGGGAGCCCGATGCAGGGCTCGATCCCAGGACCCCGGGACCATGACCTGAGCGGAAGGCAGACGCTTAACGACTGAGCCACCCAGGCGCCCCAATAACGTTTATATTGTTGCTTTTCTTGGAGTGATACATAGCACTTTTGTCTGTGTCTTTATTCTTTTCACATGTCTGGGCAATAGGTAAAGAAGGTATTATTTATCTATCTACATATAAAAGCTGAGATATATAACATATGATTATTATATAGAATATATCGTCATTATACAAAAGCTGAGGTAAAAAGGAATTAAAGTCATTTTCTTCTGTGGATTGTTGCAGCAGTGGCCCTCAATTTGTTCACATGTCCCTACAGCCACATCCTTGGGTGGTACCTTTCCCAATGACTCCAGGTGTGGCCATGTAACTTGCTTTGGCCAGAGACAAGAGCAAATATGACCCAAGCAGAAATGTTAAAGTGCTTGCTTATTGAAGCTTCCCCTGTCTTGCTGCTCTTTGGCACGCCCATAATGAGATCACCTGGGCTCAAGGCTGAGAGAGCATGTGGAGCAGAGACAAGCCATCCCAGCAACAAAAGAGCCTCTTCATCTCCAGGTAGGTGGCCCAGCTGGAGGAGCCACCTACCAACCTCAGAGATCCATCACATCAGCTGGATCAGCACTGTCCAAATGACTCACAGAATCATGAAAAATAATAAATGTTGTTGTTTTAAGCCACTAAGTTTCAAGGTTGTTCTTGACACAGCAAAACCTAACCAATACATTCCCCCAAGAAAGCCTATTCAGGCTAGAATCTAGATGTCCTGGTCCCCAGGCTCATGTTTAATTGCTGTTACTGCTTTTCTAGTCAAAATTCAAGGTGAGATATGCAAAACCTCTGTATCTTAGGTATGATCAAGCCTCTTCTGAATTCCTCAAGGGCAAAGGCCATGACTTTATTTTTCCAGTTGGCTTAGTACCTTGCTTTATTCATAAAATATGCTCGGTACAGAGTATTACTTTTCTGAAAGGGAATGGAAGTTTAATTCTTATGAGGATAGAAGCTGAAAGCTACATGTGGTATGTATAGCTCTCAAAATTTATATAGGGCACAGATATTTCTAGTTACAAAGAAGGTTTTAGACTAACAATCTATCCTGCGATAACAGAAAGGAAGGAAAAGCAAGGGCCATGTTTTTGTCCCCATGGTACAAAACGGACTCTAGCAGAGCCACAGAGCTGAACAGCTTCCGGAGCACCATTCACATTGAGGTCTATGGGAATAGTGCCCCCAGGTTGTGCAGTACACAACATACACGGCTGTACATGAGGTCCCTGCCTGGCACATAGTAAATGTTCAGTGAATGAATGAGCAAGCGAGTGAGTGAGCATGTGTGCAGGCATATACATCATGTTTGTGGCACCTAGCAGAGTTTTAACTGGAAAGAAAAATCAAATTATCATGAGTATCCCTATTTAGTGAGGTGCCAGAGCACAAACCACTTTGCTTTTGGTGTGAAAAAGTGAGAAAATAGCCAAATAAATTGTGTAGATCAGCTATAGATTCAGAGAAAAAACTTTCACCAAATGTTGCTGGTTAAAATAATAATAATAATAATAATAATATAATAATAATTCATTCTGGTTAATGGTGACACCTAGTGGTACATCAAAACTGTGGGTTTTCCTTGGAGTAAACTCTTGTTTTATACATTAGGGTAGAGGAGTCCTTGAGATGGTGGGCTCCTGTCCATTAACAGATTAGGCAGTCGAGGCCCACAGGCCTCCATGGTCAGCACAGGTGGGATGCTCGTTGTTCCAGAATCTAGCCCTGGAGAGGCCATTCCAGCGCTGCCGTCACAGGGGCCTCAGAATAAAGGCCAGAGTGGTAGGAAGCTCCCTCCCAGGGGTCCAGGGTCCCTTGCTGTCTCTTAAGCCAATTGTCCTCAGCTGTTCCACGTGTGTCTTACTCTTTTCCCATCTCCTTCCCTTGCTTCTTCTATTTGTCTGTTGCCAAAATAGCCAACCCATGTGGCTATTTAAATTCAAACGAATTAAAACTAAATGAAAGGAAAAATTCGGTCCCTTGCATTTCAGGTCCTCAACAGCACTAGCGGCCACTGTTCATGCAGACCCTGAGCATCTCCATCATTGCAGAAAACCCTACAGGAAAGCCGGGGCTTGGAGCTTGCTTACTACCTCTCTCATCCTCCATTTCTGTCCATTCTCGAAGCCTCTTCTCTAAGTGGTGATTCTGCTCCTTCCCTCTCCCACTCCAGTTTATTTGGTAGCTTTCCATTTTCTGTATATTATTATGTAAACTCGTCAGGGTGGCCTTGCCAAGTGAACACAAAAATATATAATCATATTGGATAGTTTATTCAGGACAGCCAGTGATTCACAGCATCTTGTTTTCCATGCATTGGAACACCAAAATATTTTTAAACTCAACACATCAACGCATCATTTGAAACAATTATAGCCCAGGCTTTTTTTTTTCCTTCTGTTTTTTAATCCACAGGTTTCTGCCTTTATCCTTTGTCTTGAGTTAAAGTAGCTTTAAAGTTAAACAGGACATCTTTTTTTTTTTAATGCCTGAAAAAAAATATTTTTTAAGATTTTATTTTTAAGTAATCTCTACACCCAATGTGGGGCTGGAACTTACAACCCTGAGATCAAGAGTCGCATGCTCTACCAATGGAGCCAGCCAGGCACCCTGAAAAAATACTTTTTTATGCATAGAACAGCTTTGAAGAAATACATAGGAAACTTTTTGTTGAATACTCTTTTATAATATTTTAACTTTTACCAGATTTGTATGCATGTGTGTATATGTGTACATATGTATCTGTGTATGTATCTACCTCCATGTATAACTTTTTAAATTAAATTGAATTCTAAATTACTTTTGAAATTTATTTTTTTTTAAAGATTTTATTTATTTATTTGAGAGAGAATGAGAGATAGAGAGCACGAGAGGGAAGAGGGTCAGAGGGAGAAGCAGACTCCCTGCTGAGCAGGGAGCCCGATGTGGGACTCGATCCCTGGACTCCAGGATCATGACCTGAGCCGAAGGCAGTCGCTTAACCAACTGAGCCACCCAGGCGCCCTACTTTTGAAATTTAAAACCATATCTGAAAATAAATGTCACAACCCTGAGAGGATCAAACCAAAGACTTTCCAGGAAAAATGAGCTCTTGGAGAGAAGGTAATTTCCGAATGAGCCTGCAATGTTTGGGTGGTGATGCATCTCTTTAAAGAAATAAGGAGGGTGGGAGGGATGTCACACTGCATTAACTTTAGATTTATGTCTAATGGCAATTTGCCCAGAATCAGAATGCACTGACCAGTGGCCCTCTTGACTGTTGAAAGAAATTTATATTGGGAAGAAAGCCTTCCTTTTCCTTCCCACCCCTAATTAGAGAGGACTGACTGAGAGCCTGTCGCTTTGGCACCCACCTGAAAAGCGACCTTGGAAAATGCTAACAGCTCAGGTCCCCACCTCTCTCTCAGTAAGGGCTTGATGAACAGAGTAAAAGCTACCATCGCTCTTCCTTTTCTTCTGCTCCCCTGGCTAGGTATGGCCACGTGTCCTCCTTAGAGCCACTGGATTTCAAGGAAGAAAGGAGGATGGATCTTGAGATCTTGCCTGACTTCAAATCTGGCTTCAGCCAGAAACTACTTCAAAGCTTGGATTTATGTAGGACTTACGTAAAGACTTGTATTTCTTTCTTTTTTAAGATTTTATTTATTTATTTAGAGAGAGAGTGCGCTCGCGAGTGGGGAGAGGAGCAGAGGATAGGGCAGACTCCATGTCGAGCACCGAGCCCCACGCGGGGCTCCAGTCCATGACCCCGAGATCACCACCTGAGCTGAAACCAAGAGTCAGGCGCTTAACTGACTGAGCCCCCCAGGCGCCTCAAGACTTGTATTTCTTTAAAAAGGGATTTGGGACCCAGGACAGAACCGGTAAACCTATAAGATAAGAAACAGTTCTACTGCCAGTTTGAGAAAAAGGGAGACTGAGGCAGGGTACAGTAAATGTGATGTGAGCTGGGATTTGCAGCCAGGACTTTTGACTTCCCGTAAGCCAGTTCACATCAAAACCTTATAATCATATGCCCAGACCAAACTGTAGCATCTCTGTGTGGATTCCTCTAAATAAAGTGCCGCCTAGACCATGCCACCCAGGGGAGTTGGTTTGTGGTTCCTTCTGATTGGGGACTTCTGTGGTGCCAGCCTGGCCTGGGGCGGAATCGTGGTCCTCCTGAAAGAACAGAGGTGTATGTGTTGGCTCCGTGGGACATGCAGGAGTCCCTCTCTAATGGTGCTCTGTGTTGGAAAGACAAAAAGCCTCCCATCCCTTAGGCGCAGGACCAGCATGGTCCTTATCCCAGGGCAGACTGGCTGTAGGAAATGGAAAACTCCGGATCATCAGTGCTACAAAAGCCCTTAAAACACTCCCAGTCCATCCTTCATTTTATGGAATGGAAAACTGAGGCCCCAAAAGATTGGGAGGTCAAGCGACCTTCCTAAGATTATATAAGGGGAGTACAGTGCAGCAGCCTCCCGCCAGGCCTCCCCAACCACTTAGTTCTGCTTTGCCCGCACCATCTCAGCATCCCTAAAGCCTTCCGTGCAAAGACTTCCTCTAGCCTCATGGAAGGCTGTGAACGCCTTCACAGTGTCCACTCCTTAATATGAAGGTTGACACACTGAGGATTACTTGGCGTGTGTTTTCAGGTCAGATTTTATTTATTATTATTTTTTAAAAGATTTGAGCAAGAGAGTGCGCACATGCGTGGGGGTGGGCAGAGGGAGAGAGAGAGAACCTCAAGCAGATTCCCCGCTGAGCACAGAGCCCAACACAGGAGCTCGATCCCACCACCCTGAAATCATGACCTGAGCCGAAGGCAGTCGCTTAACCAACTGAGCCACCCAGGCACCCTCTTTTTACTTTTTAAAATGTGGCTACTAGAAGATTTAAAATGACATACGTGGTTCACATTACATTTCTGTTGGACAACAATATAGACCCTGCCTTCTGCTTTGCATTCATTTGATATTCAGGTGGAATCGCTTGGTGTACACACATTTAATGTACTTACACTAGTGGAAGGGAGATAGAGGGAAAAAAGCAGGTGACTTTGTGTCACACTGGGGTCCCAGTTCCCATGCTTGACTCCCATTGGGTGAGCACTGCAGCAACATGGATAGAGCTCGAAAATCTGACATCGTTGTAGATGCCTACAGATAATTCCCTTTACATAAAATTATAAAACGGCAAAGCAATATATTACATATGGACATGCATGAGAATGATAAATACCAAATAGGGACAGTGTGATTCCCTCTAGGGAGGGAGGAAGGACAATGTGATTGGGGAGGGGCTTTCATTGTACTTATAATAGTCTTTCTTTAGCTAGGTGGTGTTATGCATCGTTTGATATTTATTTTCTATCCTTTGTGTAGACCAGAAATATTTCAGAACAAAAGTGCTCAAAGTGCATACTTTTCACAGACTAGTGAGACACTGGTAGAGGCAACATATATTTTTGGTGAGTATGTGTTTTATTTGCTTAATATTGTTAGTGCAAATTCCTAGGCTATCCACTATTTATTCCCTCAGGAGCCCGTTTCTAATATGGGGAACTTCCAAAGAAAGCAATTGCCTTTAAATTACTTTTCCTGTAAAAGGCACATATTTGGACTATATACACACTCACAGTGACTTGGGGATGCCACAGTATTCCACTTATCAATTGCTACAGAACAAACCACTCCCAGAACTTAAAGGCTTCAAACAAAATGATTTATTTTTCCGAATATTGTGGGCTGGTGGGTTCTACTGGTCTCACCTGGGCTTATGCAAGCAGCTGGTTTCAGCTGGAGCTCAGCTGAACTGGAAGGTCCAAAATGGCCTCATTCATGTCAGGCAGTGGTGCTGGGCTGTCCTCCAGGCAGCCTCTCACCCTCCAGGAAAGCAGACTGCCTTCCTTTTACGGCGTCCTCAGGGCGTTCTGAGTAACAAAGGCAGAAGCTACAAGTCCTCTTGAGGTCTAGGCCCTGATCTCACGGTATGCCAGCTTCGCCACCTAATATTGGTCAAAGCAAGTCCCTGATTGAAAGATAGAAAAGAGATTCTGCCTCTTGGTGGGAGGAGCTGCAAAGAGTCTTTGGCTGGATTCCACTCACCACACACGTATTAAAATATTCATTTACTATTTTGAAATATACATAATACACAACACACCTAGAAAGCATTGGCTGAACTTCCACCATTTCCCTTAATTGGTTAAAAGAAAAAAAGCATCTATCATTAAACCATCCAAGCACAAAAGTTTTAATTCTATTTAAGCCTTGATAATATTCTTTTTTAAAAATATTATTTTTGAGGCGCCTGGGTGGCTCAGTCGTTAAGCGTCTGCCTTCCGCTCAGGTCATGGTCCCAGGGTCCTGGGATCGAGCCCCGCATCAGGCTCCCTGCTCGGCGGGAAGCCTGCTTCTCCCTCTCCCACTCCCCCCTGCTTGTGTTCCCTCTCTCGCTGTGTCTCTCTCTGTCAAATAAATAAATAAAATCTTTTAAAAAAATAAAAATAAATAAAAATATTATTTTTTAATGGAAAAATAAAGGGGGACTAGCAAGTGTCTTTCAGAGAGAATGATGAAACTCAGACTTGCAAGTCGAGTCCCAGCAGGAGCATCTGCTACCACTTAATATTTAACTGTGTAAGCCCAGACAATGAGAATGGGTGGGATTTCAGAGTTTGAACCTCACCAAGCACCATCAATTTGCTACACTCGTTTTTAGTTAATGTGGAATTCTGTATTTTAGGAAGACAACTTGAAAGGTTTTATTTATTTATTTATTTATTAGGAGAGAGAGAGAGAGAGAGAGAGAGAGAGAGAAAGCAACAAAGGGAGAGGGAGAAGCAGCTTCCCCACTGAACAGGGAGCTTGATGTGGGGCTTGATCCCAGGACTCTGGGATCATGACCTGAGCTGAAGGCAGCCGCTTAATGACTGAGCCACCCAGGCGCCCTAGGAAGACAATTTGAAGGGCACAAAATAAGCTAAGAGGAATATAAGCGAGCAAAGCAGAAACAGCAGGTGGGAGGGGCTCTACCCGTGCCTGCGTATTCATGAGATGGGGTTGTTCCATTAAGAGAGCCTGAAAGTGTCAGGTTTGCCCCACAGGCAAAATGTATGGAAGGAAAAGAGGAAAGGGGACCAGCGAGAGGAGAATCTTAAACGTTCAAAGGTGCAGTTTGTGAAAAACTTTACTTCCAAGAGAAAAGAAAGTTAATTTAATTTTGGAAGAAACTATCCTGGAAAAACACTTGTTTTCCTCTCCAAACCATCTCCTCGATATGGGAGACTGTATTCAGTTAAATTCAGTTAAAACATGTCCCAGAGATGATGTACACACTCAGGCATCAGGGAAAGTCACTGGCGGAAGGGAGTGGGCGATTTTCTTGGGGAGAAATGACCGATGACCACAGCGATTCACAGAGTATGGAGCAAAACCAAGGCCCGGGAGCCGGGCTGAAAACAGGAGAGAACCACCTGGCTTACCAGGTGAGAACGATCTGAGTCGCAGGCTCCCAGAAAAGGGAGATTGCTGTTCATGCAAGAATCTGCTCGCTTCCTCCCCGCCGTGATCCTGCAACATGTGAACTGGCCTCCTAAAAATGAGGAAAAGGAGAAAGGGAAGCAAAAGGAAGACCCCGAGACGTCAGCAGCCAGGACCAGCAGCCAACATGGGGCTGTTCAGAGCGGGTTGGGAGGCCTGCCGGATAGAGAGGTTAGTTAAGGCCTGTTGGGGGCTCTGGGGTCCTGGGCCACCGCTCCCTAGCCATTTGACCTTGGGTGAGTAATGTAATATCTCTGAACTTCAAGGTTTTAGTCTGTAGAAATGGGAGCCTAAGGTGATGTGCATAGCGTGCCAGGCATGCACTGAAGGCTGGGTGCTTAAAAACTGTTCCATGGTGAATTCCCATTATTCTCTTCAGGGGGGCTCGGCTCCTGCCATTTTGTCACACGTCCTGTCTCCACACCAGCCCTGACATTTAAGCTCATACTACATGGACCCTGACTCGGGCAGCTTTGGGGCGCCCCGTAGGAGTGGTGACTAGTTTTCCTTCTGGTAGGGATCCAGTGGGCCCAGAGGCGCAAACTTCAGCATGGCTTCAATTTTTAAACATCTTATTGCCTTAAGAGGCAAAGGTAGGGGCGCCTGGGTGGCTCCCTCAGTTAAGGGTCCAACTCTCGATTTCCGCTCGGTTCACCATCTCAGGTCCTGATCTCAGGGTCCAGGCTGGGAGTGGAGCCTTCTTGAAATTCTTGCTCGCTCTCTCTGCCCCTCCCCCACCCTCTCTCTCTCTTAAAAAAAAAAAAAAAAAAAAAAAAGAGAAAAAGAAAAATACTTCCTGAGAGCCTCAGTAGATTCCCGCCCCCCCCCATTGCCTGCATTTCTGCATCTGCGTCACTCCAGATGTAAAATGCTAACTTTTTTCATGTGGATTTTCCTTCACATGAAGCCTTCAAAAATAATATAGATTATCTATTTCTCTGAGTGCCTTTTTCCAGGAGACAAGAGAGTAGAGTAAATGATCTGTTGAGTTTTACTTTTAAGCATAATGTCATCCTTGAATTAACTTTTTAAATCATTTATGGAACATTGACTATGTGCCAGGCAAATACAAGTGCTCAGATGAGACAAAGAAAAGTAGAACACAGTGCTTGCCCTTGGAGAGTTTCCGGTCCAGAGGGAGCTAAATTTAGGATACAGTCACACTCAAGGACCACCAACCAGGTAGGAACAAAGTAAGCCAGGGGTTTTGAAGGAAGGGTAGCATTTTCTCTAGATTTTTATCAGATCAACAACACTCTAATCAAAATAATGCCCTAATAAGTAGTGATTTTCCTTGCTCTGTGTTCCCTTACACATCCTAAATTCATACATTTTTGTGATTTTTTATAGTATATTCCCAATACAGTTTTGTGCTCTCCTAAGCATCAAGCTATATGCATTTCTTTTTGCTCAATAGTTTCCATCATAATTCCCATCTGTTAGGGAATGTAATTTCCTTTACCGTCCCCCACTGTAGGATAGTTGGGCTATTTCCAGTTTTTTCAGTTACAATTTATGATGTAAAGGGTATCTTTATGCATGCATCTGTTTTCTCCTTCGGTATCAATTTCTTAAGCTTAGGTCTACAAAGTAGGATTGATGGAGGTCAAGGACCATGAACATTTCTCTCTCTCTCTCTCTCTCGAAATATATTCTGTGGTCCCCACTGCCCCCCAAAAAAGTTGGACCCATTTACAATGTCACCAGAAACCTGTTTCACCAATGTGTCAGCATTGGGTGATTTTGTTTGTTTGTTTGTTTAATCTGCTGATTTCACAGCTATGCTGGGATGCCTCGTTGTTATTTTCATTCACGTTTCTGTGGTAGCTCTGTTTTCACATCCTTCCTGGTGGGACCCCTTAGTGACTTCCTGCTCAGGTCTGGGGAGCAGGATTCTGTAGGCAGAGAGCCGGTGAAAGGGCCCGTTGGGGAGAACACATGGTTCGGGCAGGCGCAGAGGTAGAAGGATGACACAGGCCTTTTTTGGGGGCCGTGTGAGGTAGACCAAGAAAAGAACTGGTGGAGGTGAGGCTAGAAAGGAAAGCGGAGTCCAGCGTGTGCAAAAGTTTGCTTTGAATCCTGTGGGGTTTTGAGTCTCGTTTGTACAAAATGCCTCATAAGAGCAAACAGTTGGGATGGTCTCTTTTAACTCTGATGGATCCACGGGACCAGCATCCAGAACGGCCAGCTCCACGTGCCCCTGTCACCTCGAGCCAAACTCCTGCTCCCTCCCTTCTTTTGCACCTGGGGCCTGCTGGTTCCCTCACTCGGGCCCACCTGCCTCACCTCCTCCAGCTTCATACTCCGGGAACCCTGGCCTCCTCAGGGGCCGCCCCACACTCCTTCTCAGTGCACGGAGCGGCTCACGTTACTTCTAACGTGGGTTCTATCCATCTGACCCAGCCCCGCAGCCAGCATTGGATCCCCAGTTCTGCATTCCTGCTGCGCCCACCCCAGTCCCCTCAGGGACGTGTTCTCTCTGTCCTGCGAGACGTGTCTACCAGGAAAACTGGGCAGCCTGAAACAGAACTATGGAGGAGAGGAGTGCTTTCATCCTTTGAAAAAGGACCCAGGCCTTGGTTCCTGAGTTTTGTGGAATCTTATGTGATAGTGTTTGCAAGTATGAAAATCCCAGCTGTGAAATAAGCCTCCCTAGACAGTGGCCTGGGAGCACCCTCTGACCCAGGGCTTGCACTTCTGACTTTCTATAAGCAGACTTTTTGATAGAAAGCCCTTGGTTCCACCGCTTCCAGCTGCATGCCTGTAGGAAACGTCTTCACCCCCCTAAGCCTCAGTCTCCACATCTGTGAAATGGGACTAACAAAGCTGCTGCAAGATGTTGAGAGGATTAAATGGCATAATGTATATGAGGCCTTTGTGCCTGGAGACACTCCATAAATGGTAGTCACGATGATTCGGGTGGATTTGGTCAGCTGCCTGCCCCTGTCTGTGCCTCTTCTGCGTGCACCAGCCTGAACACCCATGATGAGGTTGTTGAGCATCTGGTCCCAAGCCCTCAGATAGCCCACCTGTCCAGGGCCATTCGTTCCAACCAGATCTGTAGACCAGAGCTTCCTTTCAGACACCCGTGGTGGGTCAAAATGTGGGGCTGCGGATGCCCACCCATGTTAGTAGCAACTGTTTGTTCAGGGCAGGCAGAGAAGAGACAAAACCAAATCCATGGGCACAAGAGCAACAACCCTCCCATTAGCTGGGCCTTGATGGGAGGGGCTGCTCCCAGGGGCCTGAGGTGGGGGTTTCCCTGAAGGCATCTCGGCTTCCACACTGGTTAGGTGTGGCACAGCCTTGCGGCGTGTGGGGCAGCCCAATCTCAGGGGCCACTGATGGGCAACTTAGCACAGGGTGCTCTGCTCAACCCACAGACCCATGTCATTCTCTCCCGGGGCTCTCCAAACGGGAGGGGGAATGTTGAGGGTTCTGCCCCGGAGTGCTCTGTGTGGACAAGCACTACTCTGTCTTGGAGGAGGGTGTGAAATCATGTCTGGGGCAGCACTGTGGAAACAACAGAGCCACACAAGTGTGGTCCCAACTGTGACTTCTGGTGTGAGCCACACCCCTATGGCTTCACCTCCAGAGACTCTCGCAGGCGGTGTGCTGTGGTATTTCAGCAGATTGCATGGTTCACCAGCACGGTTTTTCAGCACTTCCTTTCTTTTCAGACAGGGCAGATTCAATCACATCCTCATCAAACTGGATAGGTGCCCCCAGCTGGGGTCTGGCATAAGCCGTGTTGATGAGATCATTCAGATTCCGTGCTTGTCCCCACACTTACCTGGCGCACACCCCCTAAGGGGGAATTCTGGCAGCCCCCAAAAGTAGAAAAACAGTTGCTTTTGATCCTGGCCTCCAGTTTGCTCTCCTATTGTGGGAGAGCAATTATTAACTTGTCTTAACTTGACCTTCAGAAACATCTCGGTATCTGTTTTTTATTAACTATATCCCACCAGACAGTGTAAGACAAATGGAGGAAAAGGTAAAGCCTTGAACATTATCTTCGGGACCAGCTGGAGGAAAATTAAAAAAGAACAATCATATTAGCATGTGTTCAGTGCTTCCCTCCGCTAGATACCGCCTGCATTCTGCCTTTATCCTGACAATAATGGCGGGACCTATTATTGCCATTTTTAAACAAATGAATCTCCGCTGTTGGAATAATCAACATCTTATCTGTTTTTTTTTTTTTACAATGAAAAATAAATGAAGCTTTATGTCCACGTTTAGTGAAGCAACGGGGATACCTTTCTCCCTCTGCCAAAACCCAAGCTCTGGTAAATGTGTTGGCTACGTGATTCTTGTACGTTCTCTGAATATTTCCCATCTGCTCTTCTTCGGGCAGGCTTTCTGCTTATATTTGCAGGGGCTAAAGCAAGGATGTAAATGGGGGCTCCCTGGCCCACAGCTCACGGTGCTGCTCTGCGCACCCTCTGTTCTGTTCCTCACTGCAGAGGGCCTTGTATCATGTATGCAGATAATCCTGTCCACACCTCATTCTCATGCTCCCACCAGAGCGCCCCGTGGCTAACCTCTTGAGCCCCGTGGTGTGCAATCAGACACACTGCCTGCCTTTGGGAGGACGGGTCTGGGGAAGACTTCATCAAAGGCCCTAGAAGAGGGCTTGGGGTCATTTCAACAGAGAGTCCCAGGGCCCCGGGCACCCAGAGCCTGATCTGGAAGGTGCTTCTTGTCCCTGGCCCCCTTGGCTCCTTCTCACTCTGCGGGAAAGAGCCCAGGCATAGGAAGGCCTGAGCAGATGGTGCTGTAAAGCAGAGTCTATAGGACAGGAACCCTGACTGCCTGATCCAAGGGCGATATTTAGTACTGGGTGCCAATGCCAGCCCAGCTGGGAAACCAAGGGGAGAAGCATTGGCTGTCCTGGCCCCAGAGGACCAATAAGCATATCCCTGGGCCCAGTGGAAGTCCCCAGAGTGGAACTCAGAAGGACTGGATGCCCTCTCCACCTAAAAAGTCTCCTTAAGTTGGCCTCAACCCACTGCGCCCAACTTATTCCCAGCATGTTTCTAATTAAGGAGTAACCTCCTCCCCCCAGTAAAAGGATCTAGGCCTGAAGCAGCTACTGCAGGAGGCTTAACCCATGAGGCCCCACCAAGCACACAGAACCAACAAGGTGAAGCAACCAGAGAGAAGATCAGCTAAAGACCAGACAGAAGAACAGACGAGAAAAATGGGTGCTCAGCCCCTGCTTCCATTCCTGTGGATAATACCTCGACAAAGGTGTTTACAGACCTGGAATTTCGTGGGTGAGGGAATTGTGCAGAAGCAGGTCTTGAAACCTGCCACTTAAGTCACATAACAACTCTGAGCCTCAGGTTCTTGACTATAAAACAAAAAGAGATCTCCTCGCAGGGATACTGTGATGCATACGTGGAGATAATGTAAACGAAAACGTTTTACACCATAAAGTGCTTCACAGATGTAAGGGAGTGTTGCTGGGTAATTTGGAGATCTTATCAAGTCACTTTTAAAAGAATAGTTTTAACAAGGTGTACTTTGTATACCATAAACTTCACCCATTGGAAGTGTACCACTCGGTGATTTTTTCAGTAAAGTAACAGAGTTGTGCAATCCTCGCCACAACCCAGTTGTAGAACATTTCCATCACCCCAAAGGGACCCCTGATGCCCATTTGTTGCAGAGCATCCCCCTCCCCCAGCCTGAGGCAACCATGGATCTGGTTTCTGTTGCTTTAGATTTGTCCTTTTCTGGACATTTCCTATAAATGGAGTCATATAATATAGTCTTTTACATTTGAGTTACTTTTTACAACATTTTACATGTTGTCTTTTCCTTTTCCACTCTGCAATTCCCAACACACCAGACGCTTTTATCCTAAAAGTTGCCGTCTTGAATTGGCCTTTGAACCTCACTTACGCTTCCCAAAAGAATGTTGTAAATCATGGTTAAGTTCCCAGGCCAACTCCCAATGCCTATTTAACCCCATGCAGAGCCGAACTAGGGTATAAATACTTCTTCCAGCCTGAGCTTTGGGTCCTGGGAGGAGGGGGCCATGGGATGCTGAAGGGACATAGGGAAAGGTTTCCTCCTGCTTTCTCCTGTACAGGGTGCTCCTAGTAACATCTTTGGGATGGGCAAAACTCCCTCCTGCACCTCTTTCTAGATCAGAGTGGGATCCTTGGATTACCCGCATTAGAATTCATTCACTCAACAGAAGCATTTTGAGGGCTGCTATGAGCCAAGTATCTATTCTCGGCCCCTGTCCCATATTCAGAAACAGAATCTCTGGGGATAGATCCCAGGAATCTATCATATTTTACAAACCCTCCAAGAGATGAGAATGCATAAGAAAGTCTGCATCTTCTGTGAAGGACTGGCTGCCCCTGAATTTAGGATGCCTTAGGCCATCCAGGCCTGGGCTACCCACCAAGTATCGATTACCTACCTCCCCTCCAATGAACAAAATCCCCTTCCCTCGTGTAACTCTTGTCTGCCAGCTAATAAAAGAGCATCCAGCACCCAGCACGGCCCCTGTGCATTTCTGTACCTTCCAGATTTTCTTGTCTAATAGTTTAGAAAGAGGGAAAACATAAATAACAACATAGGCAAAACTGGATTCTCTAACTCCCCGTCCTTCCCTGTTCAGAGCCCTATTATAACTGCACTGAATAGTTTGATTATTGTCTCTCTCCCTCTTGCTGGGGCACCAGCTTCTGGAGGGCAGGCTGCCTTTGGCAGCTATATTCCTACTGCCAAATAGTAGGTGCTCAGTAAGAATCTGCTGAGGACTGTGAAAATAGCAAATCTGGGGGCGCCTGGGTGGCTCAGCGGGAGTCCACTTGAGATTCTCTCTCCCTCTGCCCCTTCCCCTACTCACTTGTGCGCACGCACTCTTGCTCTCTCAAATAAATAAATCTTTTAACAAATAAAATAAAGAAGATAACAAATCTGATGGAACAACTCAATACTTGGGGTTAATATTCCCATACACTTGAAAGTAATTAAATTTTTCAGAGACTGTCTCTAAGTGCCAGATGGATGCCTGGTGGTTCCCTGCAGTTTCTGACAGAAATTAAGGGAAAATAAAGAGTCCAGGCTTTTAGAAGAAAGATGATTTGGGGCCCAGAGGCCATTAGAGGCAGGTTCCTGCTTTACATTGCCCTTTCGCAGTCTGTGGTACTTCATTACAGTGGCCTCAAGAAATTAATATACTGCCTCGCCTTGCTACCATTTTTCGTTTGCTCTTGCTGTGTCCTGGGATTATGTCCCTCCATAAAGTGTTAGGACAGAAGTTTTGCCTCAGGCTCTGTTGTCTAAGGCAGTTAAAAATATTATATATATATTTTATGTGTATTATGTGTATATATAAACGATGGTAATAGGTATAATATATATACATTTGTGTATATGAATGTATATTTGTGTGTGAATATATTTGTGTGTATGTATGTATACGTGAGGTGAACTTTGATCCATGAAAGACAGGAGATGATTTTATATATATATATGCATTATATGATTATAGGAGGGATATGTTTATAAATGTGTAAATTATTTTTGAAAGAATACATACGGGGCAGCTGGGTGGCTCAGTCAGTTAAGTGTCTGCCTTCAGCTCAGGTCATGGTCTCAGGGTCCTGGGATCGAGCCCCATGTTGGGCTCCCTGCTCAGCAGAGAGTCTGCTTTTCCCTCTCCCTCTGCCCCTCCCCACTGCTCGTGCTCTCGCTGGCTCTATCTCTTTCTCTCTCTCTCAAATGAATAAATTTTAAAAACCTTAAAAAAAAAAAAAAGGAAGAGAAAAACACACATAAAGAACTGGTAAAAATCGTTGCCTCTCCAGAGGAGGTGTGGCTGAGGACAAGGATGAGAGAGAGAATTTTCTGTTTTTCTTTTTGTATCCTTTGCATGTCGAACAGTGTGGATGTATTGGGGTTTTTAAGGTACACTTAAAATGTTTCAAAGGCAGTAAGCCTAGGAAGGCCAGAGGCCCTCAGGAGGACACAGAGAGTGCAGAGTAACTCAGGTAGAATGGCCTTGATGACCAGATAACAGATGAGAGACGTGATATCCCAGAAGCCAGCACGTGTTGCACCAGAGCCTACTCAAAATGGATCACATTTCAGGGAGTAAACAAGGGCAGTGTCTCCCTCCACTCTGGTGATGACACATAAGCCCCCAGGATGAAGGAGGATGGACACCCTAAGGAAAAGAAGAGAGAGGAGAAAATACTGACTTCCCTGAGCTTAAAACTAAAAAGACCCAGAAAACCCTCAAGTGTCTGAAGTTGCCTTGAATTGACTGTTGTCTTGTTGTTACTGTTGTATTTCACTAGAAGGCAAGATAGGAGCTCCTGGTAGGGTTGAAAGTTACATTACAGAAAAACAAAATTAGGTTTTCTTTTTTGGATATCCAAAGTTGTAGCCTAGGAAATGTAATACCCACACACATTTTAGCTGGTTTAGTCCTCTCAACCACCCCTGCAAGGTTGGTATCACCCCCATTTTACAGATGGGAAAACCAAGACTTAGAGAAGTTAAATGACTTGATTGAGGTTATACAACATCTAAGTGTTAGAGCTGAGTGTTAGTGGCAGACTTAGGTGCTTCTAGACCCCAAAGCTGATGTTCTCTTCAGGACTCCACATTCCCTGTTAAGGGGGGTTTATTTTGGCATTTTTCCAAGAGAGGTTCACACATCTACCAATTAAAAGGCTAGTTGGCTTTTAACCAAATGATGCTTTTGGGTTGGGAGTGGGAGAGACCAAAACAGGAGAGGAATGGAGAAAATGGAGGGAAGGATGTGAAGCCCACTCCCACCCATCTCGGTTGCTCTTGTCCAGCTGGTTCCTTCTCCCTTCAACACGATTTGATCTAGGTGTGTCTCCCACTGGGCCTGAATTCCTGGTGACCCAGGGTTTGGGGGGGCCTGATTTGAGAAGGCTTGAGTTGACAAACTAGGCCATGGATGTCTGTTATTGCCAGAGTGTCCCCGAAGGGACAATGATCTGGGTGCGTCTTGATGGTAAACAGTCATAGACTGTTCTCTCAGTCTGACTTTATAAAATTCAAAGGATTCTGCTCCCAACTGGTTCTCTGTGATTCAAGAGCAACAATATTCCTTTGGCAAAACCTTATAGGTTATTTATGTAAAAATAAAAAGGATGCCTGAAACTATGGAAACTGGAAATCTTCTGACCTAACTATGGTTAGTAATAGGAGAGCTTCATGTTTACCAAACACTTCCTTTCTCTTGGGCCCCAGAGTTACTGAATCCATCTTGTATTGACCTCCTTATTCTAACAGTTATTGGGAGAGGGGTTTTAAAACCTCAAACAATAACTGTGGCTTTGTCTATAACTCCTTGCAGTTCTATCAGGTTTGCTTCATATATTTTAAAGCTCTGTTATAAGCTGTACAAATGGTTAAGATTATTTAACTGAATTGATCCCTTCCTTATTTCATTACTCTCTTTATCCCTAGCCATATTCTTTCTCTGAAATCTACTTTGTTTGATATTCATATAATCACTCCAGTTTTCTTTTTCTTTTTTTTTAAAGATTTTATTTTATTTATTTGACAGAGAGAGAGAAGGAACACAAGCAGGGGGAGTGGGAGAGGGAGAAGCAGACTTCCTGCCAAGCAGGGAGCCTGATGCAGGGCTCGATCCCAGGACCCTGGGATCATGACCTGAGCCGAAGGCAGATGCTTAACGACTGAGCCACCCAGGCTCCCACCACTCCAGTTTTCTTTTGACTAGTGTTAAGATGTTATGTTTTTTCTATCCTTTGACTTTTAACCTATTTGTGCTTTTATATTTAAAGTAGGTTTCTTATTGATAGCATATAGCTGAGTCTACTTTCTTATCCAATATGTGTTTGTTTTAATTTGGGTATTTAGCCCATTTACATTTATTGTGAATTTGATATGGTTGGCTTTAATTCTATCATCTTGCATTTTGTTTTCTGTTTTTTTCCGTCTATTTTTTGTTCATTTTGCCCCCTTGTTCTGCCCTCTTTTGGGGGGCTAATTAGATATTTTTCATGTTTCCATTTTTCTTTCTTTTCTTGATTTTTTTTAGCTATAACTCTATGTTGTGCTACTTTAGTGGCTGCTTTAAGGTTTATAGGATACATCTTTAACTTACCACAACTTGAATTGATATTATACCACTTCATGTATAATATAAGAACCTTATAACAATATACCTATGTATAATATAAAAACCTTATAACAGTATACCCTTCTGGCCTTTGAGTATTGTTGTCATACATTTACTTCTAAATAATGGCATTATTATTTTTGCTTTAAACAGTCAATTATCTGCTAAGGAGATTTAGCTAAGGAGAAAAAAGTCTTTAAATTGCCAACATAGTTGTCGTTTCTGATGCTCTTTCTTCTTTTATGAGGATCTAGGTTTCCCTCTGGTATTTCCCTTCTGCTCATAAGACTTCCAGTAACATTTCTTGTAGAATACATCTGTTGGTGTTGAATTTTTTCAGCTTTTGTGTATCTGAAAAAGTATTTTACCTATCTTTTTTCCTCTTACAATTCTTTTTTTTTAAGATTTTATTTTTTTAGAGAAGTTTTAAGTTCACAGAAAAATTGAGAAGGAAGGATAGAGATTTCCCATATATCTCCTGTCCCCACACATGCATAACCTGAATGGTACATTTGTTGCAATTGTACCTACATTGATACATCACAATCATCCAAACCCCACAGTTTACCTTAGGGTTCACTCTTTGTGTTGTACTTTCTGTGGGTTTAGAAAAATATATAATGACATGTATTCACTGTTGTCATATCATATGGAGTATTTTTACTGCCCTAAAAATCCCCTATGCTCTGCCTATTCATTCCTCCCACTCCAACTCCAGGCAATCTTTTTATTGTCTCCATAGTTTTCCCTTTTCCAGAATGTCATATGATTGAAATCATACAGTATATAGCCCTTTCAGGTTGACTTCTTTCAATTAGTAATATGCATGCCTTTTCATGGCTTGGTAGTTTATTTCTTTTTATTTATTTTTTTCAAAATTTTTTATTGTTATGTTAATCACCATACATTACATCATTAGTTTTTGATGTAGTGTTCCATGATTCATCGTTTGTGCATAACACCCAGTGCTCCATGCAGAACGTGCCCTCTTTAATACCCATCACCAGGCTAACCCATCCTCCCACCCCCCTCCCCTCTAGAACCTGCAGTTTGTTTTTCAGAGTCCATCGTCTCTCATGGTTCGTCTCCCCCTCCAATTTCCCCCCCTTCATTCTTCCCCTCTTGCTATCTTCTTTTTTTTTCTTAACATATATTGCATTATTTGTTTCAGAGGTACAGATCTGTGATTCAACAGTTTTGCACAATTCCACAACTTGACATTGATCCCCAATGTCTATCACCCAGCCACCCCAACCCTCCCCTCCCCCCACTCCAACAACCCTCAGTTTGTTTCCTGAGATTAAGAATTCTTCATATCAGTGAGGTCATATGATACATGTCTTTCTCTGATTGACTTATTTCGCTTAGCATAACACCCTCCAGTTCCATCCACGTCGTTGCAAATGACAAGATCTCATTCCTTTTGATGGCTGCATAATATTCCCTTGTGTATATATACCACATCTCCTTTATCTATTCATCTGTCGATGGACATCTTGGCTCTTTCCAGAGTTTGGCTATTGTGGACATTGCTGCTATAAACATCAGGGTGCACATACCCCTTCAGATCCCTACATTTGTATCTTTGGGGTAAATACCCAGTAGTGCAATTGCTGGATCATATGGCAGCTCTATTTTCAACTGTTTGAGGAACCTCCATACTGTTTTCCAGAGTGGCTGCACCAGCTTGCATTCCCACCAGCAGTGTAGGAGGGTTCCCCTTTCTCCGCATCCCTGCCAACATCTGTCGTTTCCTGACTTGTTAATTTTAGCCAGTCTGACTGGTGTGAGGTGGTATCTCATTGAGGTTTTGATTTGGATTTCCCTGATGCCGAGTGATGTTGAGCACTTTTTCATGTGTTTGTTGGCGATTTGGAGTTTATTTCTTTTTAGCACAGAATAATATTCCACTGTCTGGATGTACCACAGTTTATTTATCCATCCATCTATTAAAGGACATCTTGGTTGCTTCCAAGCTCTGGCAATTATGAATAAAGCTGCTGTAAACCAAGGAGTGTGATTCTGGATCATATATTAAGAATATATTTAGTTTTATAAGAGACCTCCAAACTGTCTTCCAAAGTTGTACTATTTTGCATTCACACTAGCAGTGAATGAGAGTTCCTGCTGTTCCACATCCTCACCAGCAGTTGTCAGTGTTGACAATGTACCAGATTTTAGCCATTCTAATAGGTATATAGTGATATCTCATTGTTTTAATTTGCATTTCCCTGATGACATATAATATACTTATTTACCATCTGTATATCTTCTTTGGTGAGGTGTCTATTAAAATTTTATTTGGGTTGTTTTTTTTATTACATCTCTTTTTTTTCCTTATTGTTGAGTTTTAAGAGTTCTTGGTATATTTGGGGGGTTTTTTTGTTTGTTTTTAAAGATTTTATTTATTTATTTGAGAGAGAGCTCGAGCAGGGGGAGGAGCAGAGGGAGAGGGAGAAGCAGACTCCCTGCTGAGCAGGAACCCCGATACGGGGTTCGATCCCAGGACCCTGGGATCATGACCTGAGCCAAAGGCAGTTGCTTAACCAACTGAGCCACCCAGGCGTCCCTGTATATTTTGGATAACAGTCCTTTATCAGTTGTGCCTTTTGCAAATATTTCCTCCCAGTTTGTGGCTTGTCTTCTCATTCTCTTGATCATCTTCATTTTTAAAGATATTTTCATTGGGTATAGAATTGTACTTTGACAGTTGTTTTTTTCTTTTTAATACTTGAAAGATGTCATTCTTCTGTCTTCTAGCTTGCTTTGTTTCTGACCAAAAAAATCTTCTGTCATCTTTATTTTTGTTTCTCTGTAATATGTCTTTTTCCTCAGCTGTTTTTTATTCTCTCTTTATCACTGGCTTTAAGCAATTTGATTATAATGTGCCTTGGTATTGTTTTCTTCATGTTTTTGTGCTTAGGATTTGTCATGCTTCTTGGATCTGTGGGTTTATAGTTATTACCAAATTTAGAATATTTTTGGCCATTATTTCCTCCAATATTATTTTTGATCCCCTGGGCCCCCATTCCAGGGACACCAGATTCTAAATTACACATATGTTAAGCCACTTAAAATTATTCCACATTTTATTTGATACTCTAACTTTACTCTTTTTTCTAAGTTTCATTTTGGATATTTTTTGCTAAGTCTTCAAGTTCACTCTTCTTTTTTTCTGCAATGTATAATCTATTAATCCTAGCCAGTGCGCTTTTCATCTTGGACATCATAGTTTTCATCTCTAAAAGTTCGGTTTGGGCCATTTTATATCTTCCATGTCTCTACTTAGCACGGTCATTCTTTCTTCTAGCTTCTCAAAATAGAGAATATAGTCCTAATAACTTTTAAAAAATATTATACGTGAATTCTATCATCTATATTCTTTCTGGGTCAGTTTTAACTCACTGATTTTTCTTCTCATTCTGGATTGTATTTTCCTGCTTTTATGAATGCCTAGTACTTTTTGTTTGGATGCCAAACATTGTGATTTTCACTTTGTTGGATGTGAATATTTTCATAGTTATATGAATATTCTGAGTTTTGTTCTGGAATGCAGTTAAGTTACTTGGCAATAGTTTGATCATTTCAGATCTTATTTTTAAATTTTTTTGGACCAGATCCGAATTGCATTTAATTTAGAGTTAATTTTTTCCCCCAAGGCAAGACCCTCCTTAGTACTCTAGTCAATACATCTTGATTTGTAATGTTTTTCCACTCTGGCTATTAGGAACAGGAGTTACTTTTGATCCTATGTGAGCTCTGAGTTCTCTTCCCTCAAATCCTTAGGGTGGCTCTTTCTCTTCTCTCAGCAAGATTCTTCACATGCATGGGTTGACCGGTAGTCAGATGTGTACGCAAGAGGCGCCCTTTGCAGATCTTCAGCATCCCCCCCACCCCGTGCATGGGTTGACCAGTAGTCAGATGTGTACTCAAGAGGCGCCCTTTGCAGATCTTCAGCACCTCCCCCACCTTTGCAGCTCTCTCCTCTCTGCTACTCTGCCCTGGGAGCTCGAGCTGCTTTGGCTTCCCTGGACCCCAGCTCTGTTTACTCAACTCAGAAATTCCCCTGGCCTCTGCCTGGGTTCCCCTCCATATGCCACAGCTTAAAAACTTTCCCAGGCAGTGAGCTAGGTGATTGGAGTATTCACCTCATTAGTTTTTCATCTCATTCGCTGCCATTGTTTCAAATGTTTTGTCCAGTTTTTTAGTAGTTTTGCATGGAATGATAAACTCAATCCTTATTACTCCATCTTGAATAGAAATGGAAGTCTTTTAACTAACATTAAATGTCCCTCTGTGCTTATGGGGACAAAGAGGGTACCTTCCCATGTGGCTGGTCCATGACTGTGAATCCTTAAATCAGCCCAGCAGGCCTACCCCCTTGAGGACTCAAGTACAGATCCACCTGACCTGGGCACTCTTCAGAGGCAAATGTTATACCACCCTTAAATTCTCAGCCAAACATTGTGTCTGGAACAACAAAGAAAGAGGTGACAAATCATTTAATAAGACAGAACTGTAGTCCTATCAGTCCACTCGGTCTGTATCTTTCCCCGTGACAAAAGTGAGGAGTAAACTGACGTTGACACTACCCCAAAACTCCACCAGGGGGGGAGTCATCCCATCTAGTAACCTAATAGTTTAGCCCACAGGCCATTCCCCTCAGTCAGGCCATCTCTTTTCACCCTATTTTGTTAACAATCATCACAAAGAATCACAGCTACTTTGATTTTCTGATAGCCTCCTAATCAGACTGATTCTCTAGAGTCTGCTACTCATAGGAGATCCATGGAGCAGCAGAAGTGAATCTGAAAGCTTAGAAATGCAGAATTTCAGGTCCCAACCCAGACCTACTAAATCAGAATCTGCAAGTTAACAAGATCCCCAGGTGATTTATTTGCACCTTAAAGCTGGAGAAACTCTGCTAGAGGAAGGATTCTGAGGGTCTGTCTGTGATAAAGTCCATCTGGCACAAAACCTTTTCCATGTGAGGCTGTGTGTCTCCAGTGTATCCATACCTTCAATCTTGACCTCACTACAGGGCCTTAGTCCAACCCCTAAGAGAAAAGATATGCATTCCATGTAAACCAAGAACTCTGCCTCTAGGTATTTACCATAATGGGGCACCTGGATGGCTCAGTATGTTAAGCATCCAACTCTTGATTTTGGCTCAGGTCATGATCTCAGGGTCATGAGATGGAGCCCTACACTGGGCTCCACCCCAGTTTGGAGCCTACTTAAGATTATCTCCTTCTCGGGGCACCTGGGTGGCTCAGTGGTTAAGCGACTGCCTTCAGCTCAGGTCATGATCCTGGAGTCCCGGGATCAAGTCCCACATTGAGTCCCGCATCGGGCTCCCTGCTCAGCGGGGAGTCTGCTTCTCCCTCTGACCCTACGCCCTTCTCGTGCTCTCTCTCTCTCTCTCTCTCAAATAAATAAAATCTTCAAAAAAAAAAAAGATTCTCTCGTTCTCCCTCTGCTCCTCCCCCCCAAAACAAACAACTCCCACAACATGTACACCAGGAGAATTATACAAGAAGGTCCGTTGCAATATAGTCTGCAGCAGCAAAGAATTGGAAACAACTTGGTGTCCCATAACAGGGGGATGGATAAATATATCACCATATATTCATTGTCTTAGTTTGAGTTCCCCCCAAAACAGACCGTGAGACAAGGATACAAGTACAAGTAGTTTATATGGGAGGTGATCAGATGTGTGACCGATGAAGAAGCCAAAATGGTGTGTTCTTATGGCAGATAAGGACATGGTACCCGAAGCCCCCTTTAGGGAAGGCCTCACTGCCCAGCTGCAGGGGTTGGGGTTAGCAGAGGGTCTGCCTCAGCTTCCAAGAACAGCCTCACCTGAGGTCATGCCCTCCCAGCGCAGCTCACAGCCGGGGACTGAGAGAGGCAGACATTTTGAATCACTGTGGGACACTCTGAAGGCCCCTACTCGTTCCTGAGCTCCCTGTGGGTTAGCTGGGGCTTTGTCAGGCCTGCATAGAAGTTCTGCTTATCCCTCTGCCCAATCCTGGTTTCTCTGCCTTCCTTTTGCAGGTGTTAATTCTTAATAAGTGCCTTATGCCCAAGCTCTGATTCAGTATCTGCTTCTGGAGCAGCCAAACTGAGATGATTATCAAGCTGGTAATTACTGTGGGCAAGTAAATGGAGCTTAACCTCTGGGGACCTCTGGGAGATAGTAAAGGGCGTGTGCCTCAGAGTTACTCTGCCTGAGGAGCAGGGGAGCTGGAGAACTCCCCTGGGAGCTGTTAAATCCCAGCCCTCTGCCTGCCCCCCTGGCATGAGAGCAGGATCCAGCAGCCACAGAAAGCCCTTCCAGCAATAATGTGGGGTGTGGGCCCATGGAGCCAGGCCCGTGTGCTGGATCCGCGCAGGCAAGATTCCTGGTTGGTACAGGGACTGCTAAAATTCACACAAAGGAATAGTAAACAGCAGCAAAAATGAATGAAATATATATATCAGTGTGAATAAATCTAACAGAAAAAAATAGTGAAGCAAGCAGGTTGCAGAAGGAGATACAATCTAGTGTAATTCATGGAAAAGTTTAAAACATGCCAAACAAGAACAAATATTTTTGAGAGTTATGTATTCATAGTAAAAGTAAAAAATACGATTAACAGCAAATTTAGGTGAGTCGTGACCACTGACAGGGAGGGAGAGGTGGGGTTTGAGGGTGTACACAGGAGGCCTTCAAATAAGACTGTATTTTTAAGTGTTTTGTTTTTTTATGCCAGGTAGTAGGTATACATATGACCATTATATTATATTCTAAATTTTGTATGTCTGGAATTTTTTAAATTAAAAACTAATAACCAAAGTAAAATCTTATGGGAAGTATCCAAATGATCTTAAGGATTAAGGATCTTTTTTAACTTTAAAAATGCATCTATGAGAAGGGCACAAGAAAATGTAATAATAACTGTCATTGGAGAGTAGAATTATTTCCAACTTCAACTTCATGCCTTCTCTGAACTTTTTAAAACATGAGCAGAAACTGCTTTAAAGAAAATAGAATCACCTATGATTCCACCAACCTAATATCACTGTTTTCTTTTTTATCTCCTTTTTTCTTTCTTTTCTTTTTATTTTTTTAGAGAGAGAGAGCGTGAGTACAGGGGAGGGGCAGAGGGAGAGGGAGAGAGAATCTGAAGCAGGCTCCACGCCCAGTGTGGAGCCCATTGCAGGGCTCAATCTCAGGACCCTGAGATCAGGACCTGAGCTGAAACCAAGACTCGGCCACTCAACTGACTGTGCCACCCAGGCGCCCCCATTTCTCTTTCTTTTCTAATTGAAGTATAGTTGACACACAATGTTACATTAGTTTCAGGTATATAGCATAGTAATTCAACAGCTCTATAAGTTATGCTGTGCTCATCACAAGTGTAGTTACCACGTGTCACCATATAACACTATTACAATACAATTGACTAGATTCCCTATGTTGCACCTTTCATTCCCATGACTTGTTCATTTCATAACTGGAAGCCTGTATCTCCCACTCCGCTTCACCCATTTTGCCCTTCATCCCACCTCCTTCTCTCTGGCAACCACAGTTTGTTCTCTGTATTTATAGGTCTGTTTCTGCTCTTTTCATTTGTTCATTGTTTTTTAGATTCCACATGTCATATGGTATTTGTCTTTCTCTGACTTATTTCACTTAGCATAATACCATCTAAGTCCATCCATGTTGTCCCAAATGGCAAGAACTCGTTCTTTTTTTTATGGCTGAGTAATATTTCATTGTGTGTGTCTGTGTGTATGTGTGTACACCACATCTTCCTTATCCATTCATCAATTACTGGACACTTGGGCTGTCTCCACATCTTGGCTATTGTAAGTAATGCTGCAATAAACATAGGTGCATGTATCTTTTCACATTAGTGTTTTCATTTTCTTTGGGTAAATACCCAGTAGTGGAATTATTGGATCATATGGTATTTCTATTTTTAATTTTTTGAGGAACCTCCATACTGTTTTCCACAGTGGCTGCACCAGTTTGCATTCCTGCCAACAGTGCATGAGTGTTCCTTTTCCTCCACATCCTCGCCAACACTCGTTACTTCTTGTCCTTATTTATTTATTTATTTATTTATTTATTTATTTATTTATTTTACTTCTTGTCCTTTTTTATTCTAGCCCTTCTGACAGGTGTGACGTGTTATCTCACTGTGGTTTTGATTTGCATTTCCCTGATGATGAGTGATGTGGAACATCTTTTTGTGTGTCTGTTGGCCATCTGGATGTCTTCTTTGGAGAAATGTCTATTCAGGTCCGCTGTCCATTTTTTAAACAGATTATTTGGGGTTTTTTGGTGTTCAGTTGTATAAATTCTTTATACATTTTAGGTAGTAAACCTTTATTGGATATACTACCCACACATATCTTCTCCCATTCCATAGATTGCCCTTTTTGTTTTGTTAATGGTTTCCTTCCGTGCAGAAGCTCTACCACCACTAGCTTCATTTCCATTAATCCCTTTCCAGACTTGCCCACACACGTAGGTAGTGCTGAGCTGCAATCATATTGCATATGTACTTTATACTCTACTTTTCTCACTTAATCATATATGTCCATGTTTTTCCATTTCTATATAGTCTAAAGAATCATCATTTTAATGGCTGCATGATATTTAGTCATGCTGGTGCATTCAACCAGTTCTCTATTTTGGACATTTATGTTGCTTCTAAATTTTAGATATTGAAATAACTTTATGATAAATATACTCATGGAGGTTTTTGTTTATGTTAAATATAACCTTAGCAGGATCCCAGGGGTACAATTACTAAGTCAGGAGGTGTGACTGTCTGTGTGGAATCTTGCCACGAAACACATAAAGCTTCCCCTTTGACAATGGCTATTTACTTAAAGCCCTGGGCCCTCCCGAATGCCTAGGAATCTTCATTTTAGAAATCATCTATTTTGGGCTTGTTTTTGTTTTACTTGGTGGTGGGCAGGCTAAAGAAGACAGCTGGGAGGAGATGGGCAACCCCCAGTTTGCCCAAAGAAATATCTATTTTCTAAGGGGCATGAACAATTTAGGAGTAAGGCAGACCTGATTTCTGGTCCTGAATGCTCCTGCTGAGTTGCGCAGCCCTTTCCTCTGAGACTCAGGTTCTTCACCTCTGAAATAGCGATCTCAGCTATGTCTGCCTCATGGGTCTGTTCTGATGAAGTGAGAAACCACACTGAAACACGGGATGCACTGGCCCATGGTAAGTGCTCCACGGATCTGGGCAGAAAAGCTCCCCCACAGCCCCAGAGCCCAGCCCTGCTGAGGGAAAGGGCACAGAAGCTGGACCCACAAATCTGCCCCGTGACAAAGTAGATTCCTAGATGAAGAGGCCGATATTTCTCAGTGGTTCTGACGCTGGTGAAAATTAAATGATTGAAGGAAAGGGGAGGGAAAGAAAATTCTGGGAGCTTGGGAGCCTGTATTATCCATCGTAGCCCAGAGATGGGAGGAAACTGGTGTTCACAGAACAACTGTTATGTCCCACGTGTCTCACGGGCACTTGCTCCCCTAGGCCTCCCTACTGTGTGAGGAAAACTGGGAGTCCTCCAGGCAACCCATGTTTGCACCCTCGTCCTGACCCCCACGAGCTGGGGAACTGCACAGAACTGCCTGTAATGTTGCCTCGTGTATAAAGTGGGGGTGACTATCGTGCTGAGAAGAAACCGTTTCTGTTGAACGCCTGGCACAGGGTGGGCACCCGGCTTCAGCTGTAATTGAAACTTGCCCAGCACTGAGATTGGGCCGGTCTCTTGCCTCCAAAGCCCACATTCTCTCTGCCACCATTCTTTCTCTCTACGCAAACACCACCATCTGTGCGATACAGAACCCTGGAGAAAAACTTTTCTGTTGATTCAAGTAAAGGATTCTTCTGGGCATTTTGCTTAGAGCATTCTGTAATCGTGAAATTCATCTCTCCACTCTCTTCTGAAAGTTTTCCTTCTTATTCAAGAGCTCAAAAAGATGGAGACCCCAAAATGTAGAAAGATTTACCCCAGGGCGCCTGGAGGCCTCAGTCAGTTGGGCATCTGCCTTCGGCTCAGCTCATGATGCCAGGGTCCCATGATCAAGTCCCACATCTGGGCTCCCTGCTCAGCGGAGTCTGTCTCTCCCTCTGCCCCTCACCCTGCTCTTGCCCTCTCTCTCTCTCTCTCTCTCTCTCTCTCTCTCTCTCACTGTCTCTGTCTCTCTCTCAAATAAATCTAAAAAAAAAAAGGGAGGAAGGAAGGGAGGGAGGGAGGGAGGAAGGGAGGAAGGGCGGAAGATTTACCCCAGATCAGAACAGCCAATGGGGGGTGCCTGGGTGGCTCAGTCAGTTAAGCGACAGACTCTTGGTTTCGCCTCAGGTCGTGATCTCAGGGTTCTGGGATCAAGCCTGCATCAGGCTCTGTGCTCAGCACAGAGTCTGCTTGAGATTCTCTCTCCCTCTCCCTCAGTCCCTCCCTGCACTCTCTCTCTCTCTCTCTCTCTCTCTCTCTCTCAAATAAATAAATATATCTTTTATTTTTTTTAAAAGATTTTATTTATTTGAGAGAGAGAGAATGAGAGATAAAGAGCATGAGAGGGAAGAGGGTCAGAGGGAGAAGCAGACTCCCCGCTGAGCAGGGAGCCCGATGTGGGACTCGATCCCGGGACTCCAGGACCATGACCCGAGCCGAAGGCAGTCGCTTAACCAACTGAGCCACCCAGGCGCCCCAAATATATCTTTTAAAAAAAAAAAGAGTAGCCACCAGGAACGGAAACCCTGATACCCTCATGTAGAGCTGTGCCCACCTCTTCTTGGATGAGAGCTTTCCCTGGAATAACTGGACATTCACACAAGGAGAAGCAAGCTCAGAGAAAAGCAAAGAGACATTCTAAAGCCTTGAGGATATTCCCCACACCTCACTGAACCCATTTGGTTAACAGATAAGGAAACCGAGGCCCATTCAGTCACGTTGGTCACGATTGCTCCATGCTTTCGTGTCTGAAACAAAATTACTAACCACCCTGTGTTTCTGGTAAACAGTGTTTGAGGTTTCACATCAATACGAGCGATCATATATGAGAGTGTCTCTGGCTGTGCAGTTAAATTACCGCCTTTCTAGAGTAATCTCTGCCCGAAATACGCTGAGGCTGGGATGGCCCATTGCACATGAAATGGCCACGACTCCACGGGCATGCAGAGGTCTGCATCAGGAGAAAGAGGCTCCCCCTCTCAGGATGGAAGGAAACCTCCTCTACTGTATCTTGCTGGTTCCAGACTCGATACCGGGCCTACTTCTGTCGAACAATTCTTCTTTGCAGTTCTCACATGTGGGGATGGATTCAACACACTAGGTTATTTTCAGCTCAGAAGGAGCCAGCAGGGGCTGCTTCATAGAAGAAACAGCTAGAAAGGGCAAAAATGAACTATTGGGATTTCATCAAGATAAAAAGCTTTTGCACAGCAAAAGAAACAGTCCACAAAACCAAAAGACAACCGACAGAATGGGAGAAAATATTTGCAAATGACATATCAGATAAAGGGCTAGTATCCAAAATCTATAAAGAACTTATCAAACTCAACACCCAAAGAACAAATAATCCAATCAAGAAATGGGGAGAAGACATGAGCAGACATTTTTCCAAAGAAGACATCCAAATGGCCAACAGACGCATGAAAAAGTGCTCAACATCGCTCAGCATCAGGGAAATCCAAATCAAAACCTCAATGAGATACCACCTCACACCAGTCAGACTGGCTAAAATTAACAAGTCAGGAAACGACAGATGTTGGCGGGGATGCGGAGAAAGGGGCCCTCCTACGCTGTTGGTGGGAATGCAAGCTGGTGCAACCACTCTGGAAAACAGTATGGAGGTTCCTCAAACAGTTGAAAATAGAGCTACCCTACGATCCAGCAATTGCACTAGTGGGTATTTACCCCAAAGATACAAATGTAGGGATCCGAAGGGGTACGTGCACCCCAATGTTTATAGCGGCAATGTCCACAATAGCCAAACTGTGGAAAGAGCCAAGATGTCCATCGACAGATGAATGGATAAAGAAGTGGTATATATACACAATGGAATATTATGCAGCCATCAAAAGGAATGAGATCTTGCCATTTGCAACGACATGGATGGAACTGGAGGGTGTTATGCTCAGTGAAATAAGTCAATCAGAGAAAGACATGTATCATATGACCACTGATATGAGGAATTCTTAATCTCAGGAAACAAACTGAGGGTTGTTGGAGTGGTGGGGGATGGGAGGGTTGGGGTGGCTGGGTGATAGACATTGGGGAGGGTATGTGCTATGGTGA
>NW_027397087.1:28622235-28642096 GCF_003265705.2 Callorhinus ursinus
GTTCTAGAGGGGAGGGGGGTGGGGGGTGGGTTAGCCTGGTGATGGGTATTAAACAGGGCACGTTCTGCGTGGAACACTGGGTATTATGCCCAAACAATGAATCATGGAACACTACATTAAAAACTAATGATGTAATGTATGGTGATTAACATAACAATAAAAATTAAAAAAAAAACAGCTAGAAGAACTGACTCCACCTACAGGGGTATAGCACTTTGCTGTTCTTAACCTCGGTTTCCTTATCTAGAAGATGGGTATGGTAGTCTTTACCACATCCAGTCCTATGGCTGGTAATACCGTCTCTAGAATGATGCCTCCCACATTGGAATCTCCATCCTCAGCCTCCCTCCAGAGCTCTAGATTCATGCACACAACTGTCCCCTGGACCTCTGCTCTTGACATCCAACAAAGCAACACGCCCCAACAGAGCTTTCCGTTTCCTGCCCCTCCAAACCCACTCCTCCCCTCATCTGCCTATTCCCTGTAACACCATCAGTTTTCAGTCTCCTGCTCAGGCCAAAGACCCAGGGGCCCTAACTCCTCTTCTCTCTCCACACTTCATCCATCAAATAGCTCTACCAGCTTCCCCCCACAAAATACATCCAGAACCTGACTATTTCTCACCACATACACTATTTCCATCTGGTCCTAGCATTTTCTGGCCAGGAACCAATGGATCCCTGTATCAGAATAGTGTTTTCAAATACAAAAAAGGCTGGTGATTATAAAGAAACCCAATCATACTGAAATATAGTTATCAAAATACTTTAAAGAACAGACTTCCGCGGGAGACTGGGTGGCTCAGTCAGTTGGGCGTCTGACTCTTGGTTGCAGCTCAGGTCATGGTCTCTGGGGTCATGAGATTGAGCCCCGAGTCAGGCTCCAAGCTCAGAGGGGCATCTGCTTGAGATTCTCTTTCCCTCTGCCCCTCCCCCGACTCGCTCTCTTTCTCAAGTAAAGAAACCTTTTTAAAAAATAAAGACTTACAGTATATTAATGTATGTGCTTCACTGGTACCTCATTAAGTGGCAATTCTAATAACTTATAATTACAAAGTAGTGATGAGTATAAGCAATATTTCTAGATACTTGCAGGAACTGTACGTAATGTGTTGTAAAACCATCTGTGATTTCTGCTGGTGACAACATCACAGGCACTGTTCTTACTGTGTTCTGTTGCCTACATTTATGGGGGAATGCTAACATTTAGTTAGAGGTTCATAAAGATAAAGCCATATATATACTGCCAACCCCCCACACGGCAGTCCCAGTGATGCTTTCCTATGTATGTGATATTATATCACTGCCCTGCTTCAAACCCTCCAAGAGTGTCCCATCACCAAAAATAAAATCCAAAATCCTCACCACGGCCAACGGGGTCCCACATGATCCAGGCTTGGCTACCTCCTGTCCTCATTCCTATCGCTCCCCCTTCACTCGTTCCAACCCAGTGAGCCCACAGGCCCTTCACCCAAGGATGCTCCTCTCTCCGGTAACCACATGGCTCCCTCACTTCCTTGGGGCCTCCGCTCACATGGCCCTTCCTTGAAGAGGCCTCCCAGGCCCACCCCCCACCTGGCTGCTCTGTTTCAAACAGAACAGCCCCTCCTCTCAGTCACCCTGTATCCTCACGCCCTGCTTTATGTCCTTGGTAGCTTGTATGCCTACCTGAAATGTGTTATATGTGTATCTCTTTCTTTCTTGTCTGTCTTCCCCACTAGAGTGTAAGGCCTTATTCACACTCTTGGGGGAAAACAAAGTTGGCCCTATAGAGAGGACTCTAGACTGAATGAAGAAAGAAATATAAGGTCCAGACTCATCTGCCATGGGTGTTCTGGCCAGGGAGAGTCAGTCAGGATAGTTTCTGGAGAAGCTGGAGTGTGAGCAGGACCCCTGCAGTGGAAGTTGTCCTCTGCTTCAGAGCCCCACTTCATATGCTGCAGCCCCCGAGTCACTCATGTGGCTGTCGGACACCCCATCTCAGACCCCCCAGAGGAGAGCAGGGCACCAGGCAGGAGTCCTGCAGTAGCTGAGCCCGCTGCCTCCAAGGGTGCCATGTGAACTCTGCTGTTAGCACAATCCCGGGGCTCTCGGCTGCCCCCCATCACTGAGGTCCCCTTCCCACACCGCATCATGCTCTCCATGAGGAATATTGAGAAACAAACAGGGTTCCACTCACCATGACTTCATCACAGTCCCAAAGGCCTACTTGGGGGTTAAGGTTTCAAAATATAAATTTCAGGGGAACACACACATTCAGATTCTAGCAGGCACTACTGTCCCTTAACGACCAGTGCTCAGCCAATGCCTGTGGGCTTTGCAGGCTGACCTCTGGTCTTGTCCTGGATCCCGGCTTCTCTCTCTCCTGGCCTGGCCTGCCCCATCTCTCAATTTCAGGTCTTGGCAGAGCCCCAGTGTCCTTCAACTCCCTCCAGCCATCATGCTGCCTGGGCCCCAGATCCGTAGAGCTACCGGAAAAGCCAGCCCACCAGCCACAGAAGAAAGGGGCCGCCCTCCCCTTGGATGGCCCGCCACCTCTTGAAACAAACAAAAGCTAGCTTAAGTCCCCGCCTGATTTACCAGGTTTGGCTCCCTTCCCAGGCCTCTGAGGAACCAGGGCTGGGTGGAGGGGTTGGGTGGGGCTGGCCCTGGGCCCCGTGGCGCGACACCGCGGGGGAGCTGAAAGTCAGGATCTGGGGTGAAGTCGGGATCTTCCACTGGGGCCAGGTGGACAGGCAGGCCCGCCAGCTTGGATCTCCTTAACCTATCCAGGCTAAGAGCACAAACAGAGGTCACAGACCCTGTGCCTCAGTATTTCAAAATTACAAATCACACTAACAAAACATGGACTAAATATGTTCTCCTACCTTGGCACATATATCTTCAAAACAAGATGGAATGCCAGGTTCAGATTTAGAAGGTTCACAGTCCCCAAAGTTCTGAGTCCAAATAGGACAGCAGAGGAAGGCCCCCAACTTGTAGGTCCCCGCTGGCCCAGTTTTCTCTCCGTTGCCAGCTTTCACACCATGAGGGGACTTCGGTGGGACACACCTCGACACCTCAGCCCCCCACAGAAACTTCATACTCACAAACAGCTACCCCGACGTCCCTTCAGCTGAGGATAAGCGCAGCAGCTATATAGCCTGAAGAGAATCATGCGGGCCCTGAAACTGGACTTGGAGGTGCTGGGGCCGGGAACGTGTGAGTCCCTTGTACGCTGAGGGCACAGCCCCTTGGCACCATCAACTCCTCACCCCATGAAAGGCAATGCCAGAGAAGGACCAGAGCAGGCTCTATAAAGTGTGAGGCCCAGAGCAAGGGCCCCTCTTCCCCAGGTCTTAGGGGGGGTACCTCCCCAGGCCCCATAACAGAGCTGGCAGACATAGGAGAGTCCTGGGGAGTAGAGCCTAGAGCACTTGCCTGAGGTGGGAAAGGGGAGTGAAAAATCTGTTTAGAGGGTGCTAAGGACAGGGCTGTTAAAGCTTCAGAGGCAAATCCAAAACTCCTCTTTGGCTGTTTCTAAAAATCTTCCCTCAAAGGAAGATTTTGTTCCCATTGAGGATCTTAAAAAAGAATCCTCTGCAATAGTTCCAAAACATTCTGTTATAAAACTTCTAGTATGTTGGCAACAAATAAGCTTTGTTGCTTGCTGGCTTCACCATTCATAAAATATCCTATCCATCCAATTCAAGAATTGGAACAGGATATTAAAACTTTCAATAAGTACAGGTAAGAACAATGAACCCCAAATTGTTTTTTAATTATGACCAGTTTAAGGGAGAAATACCAGGGGCAATGGGAATAAAAAGGCAAAGTAATTTTTTAAAAATAAATGAAGTGGGCTAACTCTATGAAGGAACAGAGATGTGTACACAGACGATGAGAAAAAGAAGCATAAAAGACCTACCTACACAGATGAATATTCTTACACCCGTGCCTTTTACGACACCCAATATTTTGAAACCATGTGGCATTTTTACAACCATAGGCACCCACAGCGATATCATCTCTAAGTACTTGCCTTGTGAGTTGTATGAACTTGTATGACAGACTTCTGGTTTCTCAACCCTTTCTAGAACAGCCTGGTCATGAACCTCCAGCCCAGTCACAGAGGTGGTTCATCTTAAAAGCATTAAGCAAGCGGCAGGGGTCTCTTTTGTCCCTATAGCAACCAGTCACCCATAATAACTAATTTTTAGATAAGACTGGTGCCTTTTAGCATGTGACATCATGTTGCCTCTAGTGGTCCTCCCTAGAGCCAAAGGCAGGTACCCATCCTTGAGAGACGGATAAAGAAACTGGAGAAAGGGGAAACTGCTTGCCTGGGGTCTGAGAGCAAGTGAGTTACTGGAGATTCAGGACAAGAACAAGGAAGCACGCAGGTCTCCTGCCTCCGGGTGCTGTGTGCTCACCATTTTGCTCACACTTGCTCCCCTCCCCCACACCCCCACCCGCTTTGGGGAGAAGAGCTTGGGGCATCCATGTTCCCAACAGCCAGGTGACTCAGGCACGGATGCCTGACCGTGGCAACAGGGAGGCATCATTCTGGGCTCTTCTGATGAGAGGTTGTAGGTGTAACCAGCTGTATGTGGTAGGGGAGGACCCAAGAGGCAGCTCTAGGGGGACCTGTTTCCAAGAAGCCAAGGAAAAAACAGGGTCTAATGGTGCCTTCAAATTAAACGCATGACATCCAGGTGGGCCAAATATGGAAACAAAATAATAGCCGTGCTTTGGGAAATCACCATCCTCCCCACGTCGGAGGACACTGGCCCAGATGAAAAGGGAAGGACGGAGGGAAGGGGCAAACCAAAGAGGCCAAGCTGCTGCTTTGAGCCAGGTTTACTTCCTGAGGTGAGGTGCCAGGGCTACTGTTCTCAGCTCCAGCTAACTGTGACCACTGAGTGAGCCATGAGTAACTCATGAGGTGGCCTTCAGAGTCAGAGCTTAATAAACACATGTGGCATGAAAGAGTGGCTGTATGGATAGACGGATGGATGGATGGAGGAACAGAATGAAGGCATTGGTGCTTTGCTATCAATGTTTCCACAGGCACAGGGTTCTGGTTACATTTGCTCCTCAGTGTTTCTGGAGCTGTGTTTCAGGTTGGAATATTGGGTGCTGCCTTTAACCAATTTTTTTAAATTTTCATTTTCAAATTGAAGTGGGAACTTGATAAGGGCAGCTGAACTTCAGTGAAGAAACTCTCTCAGTACTGTTGGCTGGAAGAAGTCATCCAGCCTCTCACCTCCGTACCCGCTTCCCCACCAGCAGCCCCGAAAGAGCCCAGCCTGTTCCCAAGACTCATCTCTGGGGAAACTTCACCATCCCTCTGGGGTCATCTTTAGAGAACTTTTGTCACCCTGACTGGGCAATTCTGCAAAGCTGCAAACATTGGGGTAGGGAGCCCACCACTCAAAGGCCACATCTAAACCTTTGCTTAATTTTGTCTAGCCCTTCTTTTTGGAAGAATTTCCAAAAACCCCGACCTATGACTTGACTGTAATGGGCTTTTTTTGTTTAGTTTTAAGAGTGCTTTTGTCCATGTGGTAGAGAACAATAGAAAGAGTCATAAAACTTGGGCTCTCTTCTCAGGTGAGACATTTCATCCGTTGGAATCCGAGTTTCCTTATTTGTAAATTGGGTATGATTCTCTGCCTCTCATAGGATGTTGTGGGAATCAAACCCAAATTAAATGATGCATCTGCGCATTCTCTACAAATGTAAACTGCTGGTTACACTATTTATTGAGTGCCTTCTGGATGTGAGGCACTGTTCTAAGAACATTACATGAATCAACTCATTTAAGCTTCATAACAACACTGGGAGGTGGGTACTGTTATTACCCTCGTTTCTAGACGACGGAACCAGGACGCCAGCCCAAAGCCATTCAAACCAGGAAGTGGAAGCCCTCAGATACAAGCCAAATAGTCTGGCTGCAGAGCCTAAGCACACACATGCTTCTGAGGGTTGCTGCCATGCCACTGACGGCAACTTAGTCAAGTCTGTCGGTGTTGGAGTGGATGGTGGGTGCCATAACCATTGAAAATGGACCAAAGGCTGATTTCAAAACTTGTACAGGGTGCATCATTATTGCTTGTGTTTGTCTGAAGCTACTGATAGGAATCGTTTCTTCAGATGGGTGGCCCATGACACTGTTACAGAAAAGGAAACGGAGGCTGGGAGGTGAAGAGCCTTAGACCATGGTCATGAAGCCAGGAAAGTAGCATGGGTGACATTCGAACCAAGTCCCCAGAACTCACATATTTGCCCTCACACCTAGCCGCCCCTTCTTGTCTGGGCATCCTGCTTAGATCCTGACACAAGGCAGTCTGGACACTGGGACCAAGTGAAGAATATATTTTTCTCTCACCACTGGAGGTTCTACACGAAGAAAAAGCAATAGTTTAATGATATGGATGTGGCAAGGCAAACAGACGATTCTGGAGCACGGGTTACTGTCCTGGGAAAGAAGCCACGGACAGGACTCAACAGTGGGGCTGGGGTAGGGGGCGTGTGCAGCGATCAGAGGGCAGCACAGGACACCAGAGGTGAACTTGCCTTATTCCACACTCTTCCCTCAGGCCAGCCTGGCATTGAGAAGAGGTCTGAAATGAATGTGTTTACCCCACCAGGTGGCCCTTTCCCCAAGGGAATGTGTCCCTGGTGCACATAGCAATGTGGTTCCTCGGTGGGATCTGGTCTCTGGGCTTACCTTGGTATGTCTACAAGTTCCACACGCTGTGCTTAAGAAGAATGGAAACACACTTTCCTTTGAATGCACGAGTCCACCTCCTGCCCATGCTATTTAAAATCAGAGTGGGCCAGGGCGCCTGGGTGGCTCAGTTGGTTGGGCGACTGCCTTCGGCTCAGGTCATGACCCTGGAGTCCCGGGATCGAGTCCCACATCGGGCTCCCTGCTCAGCGGGGAGTCTGCTTCTCCCTCTGACCCTCTTCCCTCTCGTGCTCTCTCTCATTCTCTCTCTCTCAAATAAACAAATAAAATCTTTAAAAAAATAAAATAAAATAAAATCAGAATGGGCCAAAACAGCAAGCTGGGATCCTAAACACCAATGTTCTTCCTTCTGGCCCCCAAATCCGAGGGGAATGATTTCCAAAAGTTCCTTCAGTTGCCTAAACATGGTGGCCACCTCACACCAATTAAAGATGTTGTTCCAGAATAGCCCCAGACAGGAGCTCAGAGCACTTTGAGCAACTTGGGGGCTCAAATGAGTCACAGCTTTGACTTCTTTTAGGTCAAGACGACTCATCTAAATAAGGCACAAGAGAAGCTTGTGTTTTAAGCTGGCAGGACAAGATGAAAATAGCTCCCCAGCCTCCCTGGAGCCCGCTTTTCTACCTCCGGCACCTGATGCAGAAGTCACCAGGCCTGTGGCCAGAGATCTGTAATCCAAGCTGTGGTGAAGGCAGTAACCACCAAGGAAGCTCCTCTGTTGGTTTGGGATTGACAAGTGAGGATGGGCCCCTGGCCGCGGGGCTCGAGCTTGGCCCACAGACCTCAAATATCTGTGGCATGAACGATGACACATGTGGGGCTCTGATCACCAGCCTAGGAGGGCACCAGCTGACCAAACCGAATGGTGTATCATGAGCCATGGGCTTGGAGGAGGCCTATGTCTGGCTGATGAGCAAAAGTAGCTGCCTTTTCTGGAGCACACACCCAGTAGAGAGGTACATTAGAGACTCATTGCTAAGGTCAGGTTGGATAGAGAAACCCTCCTGAGCAGAGGAACAAACTGGAAACAGAGAGTGACTCTCCTGATCAAGCTCCATGGGGACAGCACCATGTCCATACCATTCACTGTCCTTCTGACCCTCAAACATTGCCCAGCCCAGGGTAGTAAATACTAAACAGTTACTGGCTGGACTCCATCTCTCCTCTTGCAGCTACTGGAGTCAGCGTGCTTTCTTGGAAATATCAGACATTTCAGCCCCAGTGCCGTTGAGAAACGTCAGCCCTTTAGTTTCTTTATCTGTAAAATGGCTCCCCTTTCTCCCAAGGTTGCTGCAATGAATGTGGGAAACACTTGAAATCTGAAAGCATCTTATAAACATAAGGGATTATAACCATTGCCGGTTGGGGATCTCATCTCCGCAGATCTGTTGTGCTCGACTTTCAAAGCAGTCAGAACCTGAACGTATGTCAAAGTTTTGAGTTGCTCTTTTCAGTTGTGAAGGATGATATCTTTTTAATTAAAGATTATTTATTTATTTGAGAGAGAGAGAGCACGCGAGTTGGGGGGCTATGGGAGGGGCAGAGGCAGAGGGAGAAGCAGGCTCCCCGCTGAGCATGGAATCCAACCCAGGGCTCGATCCCAGGACCCCAGGATCATAACCTGAGCCGAAGGCAAACGCTTAACTGACCGAGCCACCCAGGCGCCCCTGAAGGATGGCATCTTAAAGGACTCTCCCACCTTCGGCTTTCCATTATAGCCCTGAAATGCGGCCACATCTGTGATGATAGCATTGGATCAACATCCACCAGAGAGACACTAACTATCATTGTAAGTAGCTAACTGTGAACTCAGTATTCACATCTGAGCAGTGAAGAGTGAAGAAGTGGAAATTCTTCTCCTTTCTTATGCACCTTAAAATAGAACTGACCAATATAGTATCCTCTTTATTTTTTTTAACAGATTTGTTATTTTTAAGTAATCTCTACACCCATTGTGGGGATCAAACTCACAAACCCAGGATCAAGAGTTGCACACTCTACTGACTGAGGCAGCCAGGCGCCCCTATAATATCCTCTCTAAAAATAAACTCTTTGGGTCTTTTGTATTAGAATGAAGGGCCCAGTAAATCAGTGAATACAAACATTAGCTACTGTTCAGTGAGTGTTATTCCCATGGACAGGCATTGGGCCAGGCATTTAACCAACACAGTTTTCTTTACTTCTTTCTTCAATGCTATGAGGTCAGTGTTTTTCCCATTTTATAGAAAAAGAAATCAAAGCCCAGGGGTGCCTCATGGCTCAGTTGGTTAAGCCTCTGGCTCTTGATTTCGGCTCAGGCCATGATCTCAGGATTGTGAGATCAAGCCCCGCGTAAGGCTGTGTTCAACACAGAGTCTGCCTGAGATTCTCTCTCCCTCTCCCTCTGCCCCACCCCCCCACTTGTGCTCACACGCTTGCGTTCTCTCTCTCTCTCTCTCTCTCTCTCTCATTCTCTCACAAAGGAAGGAAGGAAAGAAGGAAGGGAGGAAGGAAGGGAGGGAGGGAGGGAAGGGAGGGAGGAAGAAAGAAGGAAAGAAAGAAATCAAAGCCCAGAGACATTAAGTAACTTCCCAAGATCACCAGCAGACACCTGGATTGCTCCAGCAGCAAAGATGAAGAGGCAAAGAGAGTAAAGCTTGGGATCAAATAGTGGAATGACAGCAAGACCTTTCTGTTTTACAGACCTCAAGGTGTGTAACAGGCTGGAGCCATCTATAAGCTGCCATCCGGGACGTCCGGCTGCACCTGAATCAAATGAGATCAATGACATGAACTGAGGCGTGACCCATGGTTGGGGGTAAACTGGAATGACAAGATGGTTAAGGATGGTTTGGAGCAATCACATGGGCACTGAGCTTTCCAAACTTTTTCAAAGTCAGCAGCCTGGGAGACTCCACTTACTGCGTCTCAACCTAGCATCTTGGGACCACTGGGGAGTTTTATATACTGATGCCGGGTCGGAACTCCCGAGATTTGATTGAATTAGGCAGGCAGGGCCAGGGCATGGGGATTTAGCACATCTCCCCAGGCGGTTCTAACATGCAGAGTGTTGAGAATCACTGCTCCGAGCTGAGCCTTTTGGGAACTCTTCCTGTAGAGATGTCTTCAAAGTCTGTGGTACTTTCCTCGGAACCTTGTTGATAGTAATAGTAACCAATCATCTTCCTTTAAAGATAGATTGGATTTTTGAAAAACAGCTAACGTCATTCAGAACTGAACCTGGGAAGTAAGAGTGAGATACTGTTCTTTGTCCCAAACAAGATGAGAAACCTCAAAAATGCACCTGGACGCCACGTGTGGCTCCACAGGTGGTTTCAAAGGCAGTCACGCACTGAGCACCTGCCACCCTCCAGTAGCCGTGCAGGGGCCACAGCTGTCAAGATCAGAGCTGGTCCTCCGGGAGAGCAGGAGCCAGGACCCAGGCCTTCAATTCCCTTGTCAATGGGGTGTGCTCATACTGGCCTCCATGTGAGAGGCTTTGCCTCATGCTCTGTCCATCTCCTGCCACATGGCGGTTGTGGCCTCAAAACGTTCCTGGCTTCTGAAGCAAAGATGCTCTGTGACCAGGATGTCGCCAGGCTGCATTTGATCCCAAGCTGTGGCCTCAGGTTGAGGGTGAGTGACTTCCTGTCCCCTCCTCTGTGCCCACCCATAGGTGCCACAGGTCCTGCCCACCTTGCCTCATCTCTTGATGGAGTGTTCCCAGAAGTAGGTTCTAGAAAAGGAATCAAAGTGTCAGAGAGGAACAGAACTCGGGGACACACTGAAAAGGGCAAAGGGAGCCCATGACTTAGCCTTTCTTAGTAACGCTGTGTTCTGACTACTAATTTCGTGGCATAACCTCGACAGTGTCTACACTGCCTGAGATGTCAGTTTCCCTGACTGTAAACAAAGGACACTGAAGTCAGGAATCTATAAGATCCTTTCCAGCTTTAAAATTCTGTGAGTGGAAGATTCTATGGCCCTGAATTTTTAAAATGAAGACTAGATTTTAAGATAAATTATTACAACTCTGGCCTCTGCTGCCCAGGGGGACTAGAAAAGAATGGGCACGGAAGCAGAGTGGACACCTTGAGTGTGAAAGCCAGAGACAAGTCTTGAGGGCCCGTGGTGTGTTCTAGATGTGTCCACACAATGAACGTTCCAGACAAGGCTGGGAACAGTCCCCTGTTGCCAGAGTGAGAGAAATGCCCTTCCTTCTGTGTGTGGCAGTCAGAGAGGTCAAAGGAAACCATTCTAGAAGGACGGCAGGACTTCTTCCAGTTCTGCCTGTTGGCTTGTTTGTATTGTGGAGGGGCAAGGCTTGCTTATGAATCCTCGTATTTCTCTACCCCAGAGGAGCTGGTGGAGCTGGATAACGTGGGCCTCGTGGACAAGGGCCGCTTAGCATTGAGAGTGGAGTCTGCGGGTGAGCCCTGGTTTCCAATCTTGGTCTTGCCACCTACTAGCTATGTGACTTTGGACAAGTTGTTTTACCTCTCTGAGCCTTGGTGTTATCATGGGAAAATAAGTAGGGATATATCCACCTTGCAGGGTATAAGACCACTGAGACACATGTCCTATAATGCACATAAAGTTCCTGGCACATAGATGGTCAATACACAGTAGCCGAAACAGCACCACGACCTCCAGGCATTCTGCCATCTAGCCAGGTTGAGAACCAACTGCACTACTTACTGCAAGATCCACCCAGTAGGCCTCGTTGCAGGTGGAAGCAGGCATTTACCCCGGGAAGGGAACGATCTAAAGGAAGCAAAGACATCTGCTCAAGTGAGGAAGGATGGACCTTAGCAGCCAAGACTCCTGGGTGTTGTTGTTCTTGCTCTTTCTGCCACCCTTTGACAAAGCAAGGGGACACCGCCCTCTATCTTTGGGAGTAGAGGCTCTAAATTACAGCAGCTCCAAAAATGCGCTAGCAAAAACATAATATAAACACAAAGCTTCATTGTAGTTCCCAAGCCAAAATGATTCAAACATGGGCCAGGGACCAGCCCCCCGTAGAAGGGCACCCACATGGTCTGGCTGGAGGGACCCATGTGGTCTCTTGGAAACCTCTCCCTGATAGCTCCACATATGGTCAAGATGACAAGTCTCTGTCTAACCCCAGGTTAAATGCATAATGTGCTTATTATACATTTAAGTATGTTGTTGATGTTTTGAACAGGCAGCTTCAACATTTCAGTATATACCTATCATTAAGCAGAGTTTTTAAAAATAAGATCCTTTGTACTGGGGGGGGCGGTGGTGAAGGACGGAGACATTGGCATTATGTCACTTAACAACTTCGACCTAAATACTCTCAGGAAACAGGCAGCCCCGATGCTCAGCTGCTTATGTTTGAGGGAATCTGAAAGGCTTGCGCTCCTTACCCCCTTGCCCCCAGGCCTAGGGTTGTCACCTTTAGCTACTTTTGGGTCATGGTCCCAAAGGGAAAGAGGAGAAGGGACAGCAGGAGTTAGGTTTATTAACTCACTTAACACTGGAATCACCTGGAGGATTTCAAGTAGCGATGTCACCCCAACGCTCAACCACCTCTTCCCCTCACCTTCCCACTCCAGGCCTGGTCAGCTGAGCAGGCCTGTGGCTCAGCAGACACCCAGTGACAAACTACAGGTAGGTATTGTGTTCTCATGTTATAGATGAAGAAATGGAGACCCAGAGAGATTAAGTGATTTTTCCCAAAGGCACACAAGTAATTAATGGGAGACTTGATTTCTCTGGCTTCAAAGGGATTCCCAGTTCATCAGGCTGCCTTGATAACCTGGGAGCGTTAACTCATTAAGCTATTCATACATCAGAAGATTTAATTTATAGTAATAATAGCCCCTTACGTTTTTATGGACGTGTTATGGTTCACAAAGCACTTCCATGTTAATTTAGTGTATGATTGTAAACATTATTCCTCCATTTTAAAGATGTGAAAACTGGGGCCCAGAAACATTAACTTGCTCATAGTTACACAGGTAGAGGAGACACAGTTTGTATCTAAATCTTATTCCTATTTCCAAAGCCTGGAGCACTTAGAAAAAGGGCGTGGGGAGGTGACTCTTTTGGATCTGGGGAAGGTTGGGAAGTTTCCAAGCAAGACAAGCTCTCGGGTTCACCAAAGGCAGGAACCCAAGAGACTTCAATGCCCAGGAGGCAGCAAAAGAGGGCAGGAGGCCACAAAGAAGGCTCCCTCATTTCTGTAGAGGGGTTTCTCTCAGCCAGCCCAGCTCTGGGAACAAGTGCTGGTAAGCATTAAGGCCACCAATGTCTGGCTGTCCTCCCACGAAAGACAAGGAAGGGAGAAGGCCTTAGGTCTGGCTCCCTGTGCAACTGCCCCCACATGACCTGCTGAGTCTTATTTTATTTTTCTAAAATACATTCTCCACCACACCAGCACCCAAATCTTGGTTTCTATAAACGATTCTCCACTAAAAGGAACAAGGGCTCCTTGGAGAAATGGTTGATTCCAGGACTAGGGCAGGGAACATCTTGTAGGGTCAGAAAATGAGGGAGTTTTTTTATTTTTTAGTTCATGGAAAATAACTCGATTAATCTTAAAAAGCTGTTAGGGACTTAAAAGAAAAAAAACACGCAACAACCAGCATGAAAAAGGTTACTATTGGACAAACCAGAGACAATTTGGGCCTTGAAATAAATAACTGTAAAAGATTATAACATATTACCCAGCCAAAGAATCTATTAGCCCATATTGATACTTATAAATACAAACATATATACAAATAGATAAACAATTAAGTAAGGGATAGGAAACAGTAAGGAGAAGGAAAGTTCTTTGTGTCAAATAATAAAAGTAGAAGAAATGGTAGGTAAGAAAATCACCATTTTGTAACTATTATACTAATAAAAGATTTGTATATTTAAAAAAAAGTTTTTTTAAGATCTTATTTTTAAGTAATCTCTATACCCGGGGCTCCAACTCACAACCCCGAGATCAAGAGTCGCATGCTCAAGAGAAAAAAAAGTCACACACTCTATCGACTGAGCCAGGCCGGCATCCCAATGATTCGTGTATTTTTAATTACAAAGTGAAAGGAGTCCCTTTACAGCTGAGAGGTCTAGAAACACAACCTTCACCAACTGATCAAAGTTAATATTACCAATAATGAGACAACTAACATCATGTGCCTTCTGGTGTGATGCACTGAGAAGGCCACCCTATTTCCACCAAAAATTCATAAGCTGCACCTCCTCATGACAGAACAGCCAGCCAAATCCAAATTAAGGGACATGCCACAAAACCAGTGCCCATAAACTTCCAAATGTCAACATATATATAATATATACCATGCACTGAAATGTTAAAGCTAGTGAATCTCACTGAAGAGTAAACAAGTATTGTATTCTTTGCCACTCTTCTATAGATTTGAATGTTTTTAATAAAAAGGAAAAAAAGGGAGTACAAGAAGTTTTAGAAATAGCCAAACAATATTCACAGGGAGCTTCAAAGAACCAGGGAAAATACCTCTATTCTGAAACTCGGCTCCTGTTGCTAACAGCAGAAAAGCTACTGAATCAAGGGGTGCCTGGGTGGCTCAGTTGGTTAAGTGTCTGCCTTCAGCTCAGGTCATGATCCTGGAGTCCTGGGATCGAGTCCCACGTCGGACTCGGCGGGGAGACTGCTTCTCCCTCTGGCCCTCCCCTCTCTCACGCTCTCTCTGTCTTATTCTTTCTCTATCAAATAAATAAATAAAATCTTTTAAAAAAAGAAGTTTGACATAAAAAAAAGCTACTGAATCGTTTGCCTGTGTCACTGCAGAGGTGGGAAAATATGTATGTCCTATAAGCACAGCAATGTGAAGCTCTTCAAAACAAAGTTGTTTTTTTAATTGAAAATGAAAATTTTAAAAAATGTTTTCCGATAGAATTTTATTTTTCTATAGACTTGGCAGATTTGCTGAGATGTCACAGTTATGGAGCAGGACTTATAATTCAATAGAAATGAAAATATATACTATGTTACTATATTAAAATAGCTACATGAAGAATGTATTTACTTTTAATTATTGGTTATATAAACAAAATTCCATGGGAATTCTCATTCCGGGATGTTGATGTATATCCTATGACTTTAGAAACATGTTAGAAGTGGAAACTTTGGGCGCCTGGGTGGCTCAGTTGGTTAAGCGACTGCCTTCGGCTCAGGTCATGTTCCTGGAGTCCCAGGATCGAGTCCCGCATTGGGCTCCCTGCTCAGCGGGGAGTCTGCTTCTCCCTCTGACCCTCCCCTCTCTCATGCTCTCTGTCATTCTCTCTCTCTCTCTCTCTCTCTCTCTCTCTCTCTCTCTCTCAGAAGTAAATAAAATTTAAAAAAAATTAAATGAAAAAAAGTGGAAACTTTATAAATATATAGTTCATTGTAATAGTCTCTATCATAATGAGACAATATACAAAAAAGTTAAAACACATCCTATGATATTCTCCCACTTGAAGAGTCTCGGAGTATCCAATTAAGCCCCTGAAGCCCATGCTCCCTATGTGGACCCTCAGCCCTCATAACTGGCTGCAACCCACTTTCTAGAATCATCTGCCTTCCCTGCCCCAGGAGCTCCCAGGCTCTTTCCTGACCAGGCCCCGTCCTTTCAAGCCCAAGTCTCTGCAAACATTCTTCCCTGGCCAGCAGGTGTCTCCTTCAAGTCCCAGCCCGACCTCAGCCCTACCTCAACCCCTGCCCTGTTTCCTGCTCATAAAGGTCCCGGTAGAGCACCTGCTTCACTGTAGTTGAACAACAGATCATGATGGTGGCATCTTTCCTCTGTTCGGGAATTGCTTTTGAGAGCACACAGCTGGAGACTTCACATTTTTAGAGCAACTCCACCAGCTACCCCTGTACAAACTTTCTGGAAGGCAAAACATCATTTCTGCAGAACCCACACCCCGTTTGTCCTACCTGAACCCCATGACTTCACCCCCAGTCTCTGTAAGATGCCCCGTGGCGGGGTTGATGATTAACTTTGAGGGGTGTGCACTTTGTAAATTGAGATCCCTTTTTTGCCATCTCCTGCCATTGTGAGAGGGACACCTGATGGGTCCCATGCCTCAAGGCCAACAGTGGGTGTACCAAGATAATGACCCTAAGTCAGTCTTTCGTAGAACCTCAGAGCTGGCTGGCCTGAGCAAACCTGGAGGAGGTGGAGAGGAGGCTTGATCAACTAGGGTGAGTTAGAGAGAAGGGGCCAAAGCCACCTCCTCTGTTGGGGAATATCATCAAAAAGACATGACCTCTGATTGACCCATAAGCCAGCCCCAGGCACTGGGAGGCTCCTCACTCCCTCCCCTGTCCTCGGAAAGTGCGTTCTGCTCTACTTTCCCGCTCCCAGAGTCGGCTCCAAGGACATCGCCTTGAGATAGTGATGTGGTGTTGAGAGCACCTACATTGTATGCGTGACTGAACCCAATTATGGCCCTCTTTATAAACTTTTAAGATTTGGAGGGCGAGTGCAGGGACCTGTTAGTCTTGCTGCAGCCCATGATAAGCCTCATATGTAAGTTCCCTTTGCTTATTAGAATTGCCACCTACCAACCTGGAACGGCCAACCTCTTTCTCCGTCTCTCCTGGCTCTCTGTGTAGAGGCCCGTTTCAGATTACACAGGGGAAGTTCCTAAGAGGATTTCAGACCTCTCGTCCCAGTTCTTGAAAGGCACAGCTAGGGGTGGTGCCGCCAGATGGGGGTCTGATCCCTCATGGGCCAACCAAAGTCAAAGGGACTGCTTGAGCTTGAGTCCTGCCCCACCGGGGCTTGACAGAGACTCTGCCCACCCACACAGAACCTCCTGACAATGAGGTAGCTCAGGAACGGAGGTCCCCAGGCCACCCTGGAGATCAGCAGTTAGAGCAACCAGAAGGACTTCCTCCCGACCGCAGTCAGCTGTGGGAGAAGACATTTCCCTCTCAGGTTTCCAAGCCTGGAAGGGCAGGAAAGCGGTGAGAAGGGGGGCTGAGAAAGGACATACCCCCCGGGATAAGCTGCGGGTCCTGTGGAGCTGGGGATGGGCCCCAGAACCTTATGAAAGAGAAAATGGGCGTTTGCAGCAAAAAGTGCACATTTGTAGGGGCATCCGAGTGGCTCAGCTGGTTAAGCATCTGCCTTCGGCTCAGGTCATGATCCCAGGGTCCTGGGATCGAGCACCCATTGAGCTCCCTGTTCAGCAGGGAGTCCGCTTCTCCTTCTCCCTCTGCGCTCCCCCTGCTTGGGCTCTCTCTTTCTCTCTCTCAAATAAATAAATAAAATCTTTTTTAAAAAATTGGAAGGGAGACCTGAAAGCAAATTTAAAGCCCTCAGATCTCCTGCTGACCAGCCCTATGCCTTGCAACTTAAAAAAATTTTTGATTATTTATAATTCCTACTTACTATGAAAATACGTGCTTTCAAAAAGTTTCATCCTTGTAGAGAAAATGTATTTTTTTTAAGATTTATTTATTTATTTATTTATTTGAGAGAGAGAATGAGATAGAGAGAGAGCACGAGAGGGGAGAGGGTCAGAGGGAGAAGCAGACTCCCCGCTGAGCAGGGAGCCCGATGCGGGACTCGATCCCGGGACTCCAGGATCATGACCTGAGCCGAAGGCAGTCGCTTAACCAACTGAGCCACCCAGGCGCCCGAAAAAGTATTTTTTAAAAGGAGAAAAATCCCTCTTTGGGCTGTAAGAAAAGTCAGCTATGTGAGTGGGTGTGTCCACATGGTAATCTGCTGATATAATAAAATGGATTGATTTTTACTTCTGGGGGCGGGGGGGGAGAACAATAGACTGCATTACCTACACCTACACATTCAGAAGTAAAACACAAATGTAGTCGCATTTTTACAAAGGTCCTCGATATCTTACTTACCCAAAGAGACAGCTGAACGGTGGGAATGTGAGTTATGGTGGCAGACCCCAAAGAGGGACCATGGGTTGCAAGAGGGCATGAGGCATAGTGAAGACAACCTTGAACCTGAACTCACGTACAGCTGGGACTGGGGCCCTTCTCTGGAGTTTACCAGCTATGTGACCCAGGGCAAATCATTTCCCTTCTTATGCCTCAATTTGTTCTTACCCATAAGAGGGATTGTGTCGAGTGAGATGTTTTCAGCTGCAAAGAACAGAAAACCCAACTCAAAACAGCTGAGGCAATAAAGAGTCTTACAACGAGAAGTGGGAGGGAGGAGGGCCCGGGTGGGCTTTATCGGCTCCCAGCTGGCGTCAAGCACCCGGGTTCCTTCCATCTTTTCTGCCAGTCCCTGCTCAGAATAACTGCTCCCCTTCCAGACCTCAAGCTCAGACCCACCGCAGTCCAGCAGCCAAAGAACAGAACAGCAGCTCTATGAAGAGCAAGGAGAATCATTCCTCAAAGCTCCCAACAGGCTTGCTCCTGCATTTCCATCCGTGAGAACCATGCCAGGTGCCTAAACTGGGGATAAGCAAAGGGAGCGCTCCCCCCCCAACCCTGCCCTATGCTGCCCCCAGATCAGGGAGTGGGGAGTGGGGTCCACCCTCTCTGAGGCCCAGGAAGGAGGAGGGTAGGAACAAAGCTGAGGTCCAATATTCACACGGGAAAGGAGGCCGATGGGGACCCCTGGAATACCTGCTGAGTGGGCAACCACCTGTGTCTGCTGCCTGGGGTTGAAAATAAGACCTGAAGTCTTTTTTTTTTTTTATTCATGAGAGAGAGAGAGAGAGGCAGAGGCAGAGGGAGAAGCAGACTCCCCGCGGAGCAGGGAGCCCGATGCGGGACTCGATCCCAGGACCCTGGGATCATGACCTGAGCCGAAGGCAGCCGCTTAACCGACTGAGCCACCCAGGCGCCCCAAGACCTAGTCTTGATGTGAAGATTAAATAAGATATGTATAAGCTACTTGTAAATGTTCAAACAGTGGGCACATGTTAATTATCCCACATCGGGCTCCTTGCTCGGTGAGGAGTCTGCTTCTCCCTCTCCCTCTACTGCTCCCCCTGCTTGTGCTCTCTCTCTCTCTCTCTCTCTGACAAATAAATAAATAAAAATCTTAAAAAAAATGCAGAGTGTTCAGCACAAAGGAGGGAGTAATTTTGTCTCCTCTGTGTTCATATGCTAAATCAGATTAGCGGAAAACCAAAACTTTCTTCTTCCTTCCTTCCTCCTTTCCTTTACTTCCTCTCTCCTTCCCGCCCTCACTCCCTCCTTTGTTTCTGTCTTCCTCAAACAGTACCAGACCTAGGCTGATATCTCTAATTGAGATAGAGATATTAACGAGACAATGGCTCCTTCTAGCTGCTCCATCTGCCAGGGAGCACTTACAACTGGTCTTCCAACCTAAGTGCCAAAAGGAGGGAAAGAAAAACCAGGAGAGAGCAAAGAGCCCAACTCTGCCTGAGCGGTGATGAGTAGGTGGTAGTACTGCCAAATAAAATAATAGTACATCAAATCTGATTTCGTATTTTAAAATACTTCAGATTTATTTCAAATTGAAATTTGAATGTAGCATGGGACATACTTATGCTAAAATAATTGCTCCATGATTATCTCAAATTCACATTTAACTGGACACCCTGCATTTTTGTTGTTAGTAAATCTGGCAATTGTAGGAGTACGGGGATGTTAGAAGAATTGAACTGAATACAATTAAATTGCTGTGGCCGGTTCAGAAAGCTGCAGGGGGGTGGGGATGAGGGACGGGACGGGACGGGGGGGGGGGGGGGTTGAATTGCGTTGTTGAGTTAAATGGAAAGGAATGGAATTTCATTGTTAGGGTGGAATAGAATACAGTGGGGTCAGCTGAGTTAAGAGTCAGGCAGTAGACCCAGCTCCTTCTCCTAATGGACGTTGTGCACTTGGCTTACATCGAGCTCTCTGCTAAGCCCTGGGCGTGCCTTATCCCCTTGCACCCACTCAGAGCAAGGACCAAAGTGAAGCAAGTGAGGTGCCTAGGATGCAAAACTTACAGGGACACTCACGCTGAGGGCCATGCAAGCGTGTCCTCTCTCCAGCTCTGCGTCCCTTTCACAAACCACAGCCCCATTTCACAGCTAAGGAAGCTGAGGCTTAGGAAGCCTTAGCAGTGTGTCCAGATTCACTAAATTTGTCAGCAGCAGAGTCAGGAGGCAAACCCAAAATGTCTGTGCCCCTAACCCCCTCCATGTACTGTCTCTCTGAGCCCCTAAC